>NC_050081.1:2312420-2617914 GCF_009764565.3 Dermochelys coriacea
TCCATGGGCTAGATCCATCCAGCTACCCACCCACCCATCCAGGTTCTTTTCTCAATGCCCATCACTTTCCCCAAGGTGCATCAGACCCGTTTGAAGGAAAGTCTACAGCACAGCAAAGAAAGGGGCTGGTTGGTTTCCCCACCCTGCTCTGCTTTGCACTGTGGCTGGACTGGAGATGGGAAGGCTGGAGAAGAGTGAGGCAATGTTCAGGCCTCCCTGTGTGCACTGGGTTGACATCTCTGAAGCAGGAAGCAACCAGCTCTTGACACTCCCCCAAGTCTGGCTGTGTCCTGGGCATTTAGCAGAGGGTGAGCAGTGAGGGCATTTCTTAGGTCCCCTCCTTGCATTTATCATGTGAGTTGCAATGTGCCATCTGTGCACCATCTTGTCATGGGTGCAGCCATGGGGGCATTGCAGCCCCAGTACGATACTTGCAATAGGCACCCTAGGTTTCCAGCATCAAACTGCACGTGCACAAAGCTGGTCCCCTGGCAAAGTCTGGGCAGTTCCGGCAGCAGAGCCCAATATTTGGCATATATTCCTCACCTGCCACAAACTCCTGGCTAGGGCTAGAGTGGCTGCTTCCCTGCAGAAGGGAACAGGTGAGGCACCTACACCTGGTGTTGAAGGGGGCATGGGCACAGGGAATCCAGGGAAGAGTCGATGGCGAGTATCCTGTTAAAGAGGATGAGGGGGGAACCCTCCTACATGCCTCAGCCCGGGCTGCAGCTAAGGGAAGCTGCATGGCTTCCCTGGGGGCTCTTGGCACAGAGCAGCCTGCTCTCCACACCAGGGGGTTGGCGAGCACATTTCCCACTGCTTCCGGGGAGGAGGGTCCCCTACTGTTGGCAGGTTTGGAAGCACTTTCTGAGCTGGGCCTGGCCCACCTAGGGTGAGATGTGGTCTTCCTGGTGAAGGGGGTGACTTGTCACACTGCAGCACCCAGGCTGTGGAGCTCCATTCCACAGGGGCAGTTCCAGCCGCACTATCACACACACCTCTGGCAGTCAGAGAGAGCTTAATTCAGGTGGGTCACTAATGAGCTGTTACCTGCTAGCAAGATTCACTGGTTTCTGCTTTGGAGCAATGACCTAGATGGGCCACTTAGGGGGAGTCTCAAAAGTGCCTAATGGTTGTAGGAACACACATCCCATTCAAAGTCAATGGGACATGTGCTCCTAAATCCCTTAGGCAGGATACTAATGGAGTTTACTTCGGCCCTCATTTGCTAGTCCCCCCTGGGCCAGCCCTGCCAGCATACTGAGCTGTTCATCGCTCGGGAACCAGTGAGTGTGTGAGATCCAAGGTGCTTCTCCCCAGCTCTGCTTTATCCCAGCATTTCATTGTACATTAATCTCTTCACTTGGACCAGCTATGCAGGAGCCAGAGAACACAGGAGAGAACCCAGGAGACACTCAGGGTGAGCCAGGTGCACTGGGTGGGGGGAGGAGGAATCTGGAAATAGCCTCTGTAGGTTAGTACTAAGAAAAGGAGTACCCGTGGCACCTTAGAGACTAACAAATTTATTAGAGCATAAGCTTTCGTGAGCTACAGCTCACTTCATCGGATGCATTTGGTGGAAAAAGCAGAGGAGAGATTTATATACACACACACACAGGTTAGTACTCGCAAAAAGAAAAGGAGTACTTGTGGCACCTTAAAGACTAACAAATTTATTAGAGCATAAGCTTTCGTGAGCTACAGCTCACTTCATCGGATGCATTTGGTGGAAAAAAACAGGTTAGTACTGTGATTGCAGCAGCTGGCTCCCTCCCTGTAAATCACCCCCTTAGAAAGTTGCTTTGTTACCGGCCTTTGCCTGTAACTTCCTATCAGATGGTGGAGCCACAGCTCTCCCCGGCCTGATTATGCAAGAGAAATGAGGGAGTGTCTGAAAGCTGCAGTCCAGCACCTGCAGTGTAACCCCCCACGAGATCAGGGAAACAGGCCCTGCAGGGAGAGGGCACATGATCTGTTCCTAGGCATTGTGATGGGCTTGCTGGGGAATCCAGCCTCGGAATGAAACTGGGCTCAGCTGGCCCTAATGTCTCAATAGGGCAGGACCATGAAAATCCCTCTGCTCTGCTCCCATGGCTTCTGGGAGTCTTTCCTCTGCTGAGTTCATCCCCAGATCCCCTATATCACACAAGGGCCTGCTGAGTCCCTAAGCTGGGTCCCAAACCAATGAACCCTGGGTTGCTATGGGCCAGCTGCATTACTCTAGAATCAGGTGGGGGGAGCTAAGGTCTCTCTATTTCTGTGTGTTGATGTGCTCAGAGCAGTGAGTCTGCTCCCCCAGAGGGAACTGCCCCCTTTACCACTTGCCCCCAAGCTCCCTGCTATCTTGGATGCAGCTGAATTCCCTGGAGTCAGGTGATGTTAGGTTAAAGCCCCCCCTGCTCTAAGATTGGATTGTGTTGGATCCCCAGCCTTGTCCCCTTTGTGCTGAGATGCTGCAGTTGTCTCTGAAGTGCTAAAGGTGTGAGTGCCTCCCTGCCCCATAACAGTGGTGGGGTGGGGTGGTTTTGTACCTGTGCTGGGCACTAGTTCTTTCAGCTGCCAAAGCCTGAGAGAGGTTAAATGAATCAGCTCCTCAATGGGAAAATCTCTGTGTTTGGTGTCTGCTTCTGGCCCTCTGAACACAGTGGAAGATTAGCCAGGTCTTTGTCTAATTGGCTTGTAAACTAGGGAATTTAACTTCAGTATCTGGGAAGATAATGGAGCAAAGAGTCAAGCAATCAGTTTACAACCACCTAGAAGATAATCAGGTGATAAGTAACAGCATGGATTTGTCAAGAACAAATCCATGTCAAACCAACCGGATACCCTGTCAAAGAAAGCTAACAAGCCCTGTGAAGGGGTGGGAGCGGTAGACTTGGTATATCTTGACTTTAGTAAGGCTTTTGATACTGTTTTGCATGACCTTCTCATAAACAAACTAGGGAAATGCAACCTAGATGGAGTTACTATAAGGTGGGTGCATAACGGGTTGGAAAACCGTTCCAAGAGAAAAGGAGTACTTGCGGCACCTTAGAGACTAACAAATTTATTAGAGCATAAGCTTTCGTGAGCTACAGCTCACTTCATCGGATGCGTTCCAAGAGAGTAGTTGTCAGTGGCTCACAGTCATGCTGGAAGTCCCATAGAGATTGGTCCTGGGTCCAGTTCTGTTCAATATCTTCATGAATGATTTAGATAATGGCATAGAGAGTACACTTCTAAAGTTTGTGGATGCTACCAAGCTGGGAGGGGTTGTAAGTGCCTTGGAGGACAGGATTAAAATTAAAAATGATCTGGAGAAATGATCTGAAGTAAATAGGATGAAACGCAATAAGGCCAAATACAAAGTACTCCACTGAGGAAGGCACAATCAGTTGCACAAACACAAAATGGGAAATGACTACCTAGGAAGGAGTACTACAGGAAGGGATCTGGGGGTTGTAGTGGGTCACAAGCTAAATATGAGTCAACAGTGTTACACTGTTGCAAAAATAGCAAATGTCATTCTGGGATGTGTTAGCAGGAATGTTGGAAGCAAGACATGAGAAGTAATTCTTCCGCTCTGCTCTGCACTGATTAGGCCTCAGCTGGAGTATTGTGTCCAGTTCTGGGCGCCACATTTCAGGAAAGATGTGGACAAACTGGAGAAAATCCAGAGAAGAGCAACAAAAATGATTAAAGGTCTAGAAAACATGACCTATGAGGGAAGATTGGAAAAAATTGGGTTTGTTTAGTCTATTAAAGAGACAACTAAGAGGGGACATAAGTTTTCAAGGCCATAAAAGGTTGTTACAAGGAGGAGGGAGAAAAATTCTTCTTGTTAACCTCTGAGGATAGGACCAGAAGCAATGGGCTTCAATTGCAGCAAGGACGGTTTAGGTTGGACATTAGGCAAAACTTCCTGTCACGGTGGTTAAGCACTGGAATAAATTGCCTAGGGAGGTTCTGGAATCTCTGTATTTGGAGTTTAAGAGCAGGTTGTTCAAACGCCCGTCAGGGATGGTCTAGATAATTCTTAGTCTTGCCTGGAGTGCAGGACTGGACTGGATGACCTCTCGAGGGCCCTTCCAGTTCTATGATTCTATGTAATAGCTTTGTAAATGCACAAAACTTCCTCGGAGTGTGGAGCTGTGAGTCCTTCCTGAGTAAATTCTTGTGCATCGTCCTCTTTCTAACCCTCTGCCTGTTAGAGAGTCTCTTGTCCTGGTGGACTGTATTCCTTCCCTTGCCCCCATGCAGACTGTTATCCAGTTAGTAGGAGGTCTGTTCTCCCATCAACTCCCTGGAGAGTTCTTTGCGTATCTCTTATTAACCATGGGGAAGTTTCCGCATCATGCTCAACGTATGAAGATTCCCCTGGCCCAATGGGTGAGCTGAGCCTTTGGACGGGCTTGCTGGACAGTGAGTTGCAAATGAGACTTCCTATCAATGAAAAGCAGTGATGCCACCTAGAGTTGCGGCGTCCGGAGATCCTACTCCCCTCTGGCTTCCAGGCCAGGGCATGGGAATTACAAATACGGAGCTGGTAGGATCCATCTCAGATTTCACACAAGACCCAACGTGTGCCAGGGCAGATGCATTTAGGAAAGCTGCTATCTTGTAATATTCTAATGAGTCATAAATTCAGAGCTCTCAAAGAGCTGAGAGAAAGAAACTGAAATGGGGGGTAGAGAGTGAGGAGAAGGCAGGTGGAGGAGGTGGAGTCCAGTTCCTCTGGTACACTGGGAATCTGCTTTTTGCAGCCAGGTTCCATGGGGAAAGGGCTGAGGCTAAAGCCAGAGAAAGCCACAGAGGCTGGTTCTTTAGCCTCCCAAGGGGGAGGATTCTTTGTGGGAACAATGCAGGCCTTGCACCTCCCCAACGGGCCCCCCTTTGTCCCCTGAAGGTGGGTTGGGGGGAAAGCAGGGGGCAGATTGTCCTCACCTGTTCAGACTGAGCTCTAGCCTGTGCTACTACAGAGCTCAGCTAATGTAGGGGCAGGTCCTGGACATAGCTCTGGAGCCAGGGTCTGGTGGGTTTCATCCAGGCCTTACAAACAGAGTTGAATATTGAGCAACATGTCTAACAGTTATGAAATCCAGAACCCTTCCAAGTGTCCCCAGCTCCCTGTGGCACCTTCTGTGCTAGATCCATGGCTCCCATTCAGCCTTGCAAATGCTACCAGGCTGGGGGTGCCTCTGCAGAGCACAGCTGAGTCTCCTCTCTGCTCCATGTGACTGGTTTTTGGAAAGCATTGCTTTAGTCTATTCTTGGAACTGATTGGATCCACCTGGCCTGCCCCTGCTCAGCCTCCCATGCACATTGTCTGTGCAGGGTGCACGGTTGTGTGGTTTTCAGAGCTTTGATATTCACAAGCTGCTCATGGGCTCTCCGCCAGGGGCTCCATAACCAGAGCCCTGTGTTGGGCTCCTGTAACTGGGAAATTGGTAATTCAAGTTAAGACTAACTCTGGGATCCAGGCACGCCGGTAACCATTCACCCTGCTGGGCAGCACCAGGCTAGCAGTTATATTGCACTCACTGGCTGTGACACTCCTAAGGCTTGTCAGCACTCGGAGGAGAGACCAGGACCTCAGGATCATAGAACCCCTTAGTTTTGTTTTGTCATAGATCTTGAGCCCGAGGAGACTTGATGCACAAATCAGGCACCTGAGTTTCCCCTCAGATTTCCAGAGTGGCTGTCTCAGAACAGAGGGAGTTAGTGTAGCCGAATGTCGTCTTCATGTCTGTAGCTTTGAGGCGCTGGCCCAAGACCTCAGTAGGGTGCTTGTCCTCACCGCACCAGCCCTGGAGCGCTCTGTTCCCTATCAACGCCAGGAATGATGAACGGTCCAGGCGGGAGCCACCTCGGTGGTGACCCAGTGCACAGCAAACGGAGTCCCCTTGGACCTAAGTCTCGGTCTCCAGCATTAGGACCAGACTACACCAGTTGAGTGTTTGGCCAAGTAAATGAGACCTATCCTTGCCACCGCCCAGGCGCCAAGGAAATCATATGCTGCTCTGAGTGGAGAGGGGTTTCCTGCTCTGCATGGATTCGCGTTGGAGTGTGTGAAATAAGGAGGGGGGTACTGGATGGACCATGCTATGGGGTTGGGGATCTGGAGGTGGGTGGCTCAAGTTTGAGCCAAGTTAGTATTGAGTGCAAAGTCCTTTGCCTCGGAGAGCTCCTTGGTGCCTGTGTGAACAGAGGTAACAGGCCGGTGTCCACGTCCCTGACATCTGCTCTTCTTAGCAGACAGGTGAGGGCTTAGCTGGGTGTGGCATTAACCCCCCTTTGCCCAGGGAGATGCTGTCTCTGGAACTGGGCTGGGCCAGGGTATAACTGGCCCTGGAAAGTGGAAACTGATCTCAGCTGCCTGGCATTTAATTAGACTCCTCTTTAGCTGACAAGCTGCTTCCATGCAGCCTGTCAGTGAGTGGAGGGCAGGTTGGCACTGGTTTACAGCCGAGCTGCTGGTCATCTCTGAGGCAGTTGGGGTGGCTGCCTCGCCTTGAGGCATCTCTCCCACTCTGATCACTGCTCAGAGCTCCCCCCTCCCGGCTGTCTTTCTCCCCAGGGAGAAGAGGGCAGGGTCGGGATGGACCCCATAAGGCGTTTCTCTCCTATCAGAAAGGAGAGGTTTCTTACCTCATCCTGGAAATGTTAGTTTAATGGTAACCCACCATGACACCATGCTGGTGGTTGCGTCCCCCTGCGGCTTAGCGGGGCTTGAACCCAAGATGTCCAGCACTAAAAGCATGGCCCTCCACCCCTTGCCCTAAAGCTGTAATTCCACTAGTTGGCAGCAGTAGTTGGCACTTATCCGTTTAGGTGGACAGCCCTAGGTGAGTACATGTAACACGCATTGAAACAGTGGATTGGTTTAATGCCTGGGATGGTGACTCTACACCTGCTGGGTGCATCTGCAATACAGGGCAGCCCCTTTGTGCTGCAGGGTTGCCCTGACCTCTGACACCTGTGGGGGAAACCGGGTTTATATAACCAGCGGTGCCGTGCATGGGGCACAGGATAGACTGGGGAATGACCGGTCTCTGGTTAATTCAGTCTCGGGTTTACTGGGTTATATGATCCCCGAGAGACAGAAAAGCTGCTGGCGGCTCTGTCCCTTTCCCACGCTCCAGGTTTCTTGCTGCTTCCCCCCCCCCCAACGCCAGCCCCGGCCAAAGACTCTAAGTTGCGGGGCCTGTCTCGGGGATCTCTCTGGTAATCCCATCCGAAGCATCCGGCTGCCTTGGGGCTGGTCTCAGCTGTGTCTGATTTCTGCACGTCCAGTGTAACGTGCCGACAGGTCTGCATCTGAGTGGTGAGGGGACCTGTGCCTTGCCTTGCTGCTGTAACCTGTCCTCTGTGTGCCTGGAAACAAGCCACCTCGAGCCTGCTCCCCTTGTCAGCCCCACCTGGCCTGGAGCGGGGGCCTGCCCCACGGCTTTATTTTAAAGCATGTTAATTCAAGGCAAATGAATCAAATTTCTCTGACATCCAAATGAATAGCAAATGAAGTAATTATGTGCAGTGCCATTCGAGTGATGGAGGAGCCCGGACTGGGCTCGGCCGAGCGGAAATTGGAAAGACCAGAAAACTTTTTTTTTATTCTTTTCAAAGCTGAAGGGGGGGAGCCCCAGGAGCTGAAAGGATCCAAATGGCTGTTCACTGGCACTTGCCCGGTGGCTGGTGGGGCCCCATAGGCCCTGACAGGCCAGCACAGGGCAGGTGTGCAGGCAGGGGAAGTGTGGGCTAGTGGGCAGAGAAGGAGGCAATGGACTTCTGGGTTCTGTTCCTGGTTCTGCCACTAACTCATGGGGCCTAGAAGGGAATCTCGGCCAGCAGGCTGGGGAGCCCCGCACATGCCCCTTCCTCGGGCTGGAGGGGAGAGGCTTAAAACTCCTCTGGGGGCAGTAGGAGTCTCAAAGCAAGGAGGCCAACCACATTGCTAGCAGGCTGGCCTAGGTGGCAGGTCTCCTCCAGGCCGTGGGGCAGTGTGGATGGGCTGTCCCACAGCAGCACCGTGTGAGTGGGAGGATCAAGGGCTGTAGTAATAGAAACCACCAAGAGACGGAGGGTGAGAAACCAGCTTGCTAAGGAGCCTGTTACTGATCCTCAGACATGGCCATAAACCTGTTCCCAGCTGTCTGTTTCCACCAGATAAAGCAGCAGGACAGGTCCCTGCAATTGCTGGGGACTGGGCAGAGAGCTGTGACTGTTGGCCTGCACAAAAGCCACTGCGGCTTATCGCCCAGCTCGCCCAGCTCTTGCCAAAGCAGCTGCTCCCTGTGATAAAGGTTACAATGGGCCTGGCCCTTGTGGGCAAAGCCAGCCTGAGCCATCCCTGTGCCTGCTTGGCAAACTTGCTTCTCAGTATTGGACCCCCTCTTGTGCGTGGTTTCAAAGTCAGGCGAGATTCACGGGCAGCAAGGCAGCAGCAGATAAGGAGTGTGATCTCCAGGCTGACGATAAGGCTGAGGGAGCAGGCTGGCTTGGTAGGTGAAGGAAATGGCTCTCGGCCACAGCTCTCACCCCAGAGCATTTCTGTGACCTGTGGCTCCATTACTGTTCCCTCTTCCCACCACGCCCCCGTGCACCCATGGAGCACACGCCCTCTCTCAGCGCATGCACGAACACTGTCATTGCATGCACATGCCTTCGCAGCACGCGCATGCACACGCCCTCTCACAGCACCCGCATGCACGCTCTCATCGCACACACACACCTTGTCCAGTGGACTGGTTGGTTAGTATCGAACGTGACTGTGGCACCGCTGAATGTCTGTGAGTGACAAGCTCTCCATTTAGTTTCCCTCTCTCAAGAGCTGGTTACCAAGTGTTGCCTCAAGGACGTGCTTTTCCTACCTTGCCTGGGCTCGGTGCTTGGCTGTTGTGCCCTTGGCTGTGAAGCCCCAGCTGTTCTCTTGCTTGCATGCTGGTTGCATTGATTATTTGTAATATAATATTTATTGAGCCCTCCTGAGAAACTCGCACATGGCAGGTCCTTGGGAACGTCCGAGAACTTTGGCTTTTCTCCCTAATGCAGCAGGCTTTGCTTGGGGGAGATGCACATTCAGGCTAGTGGTTTGTGCAGGGCAGTTTTCCATCTTGTACAGAGCATAGTGAAGGGGTTAAAGCATACCACTGGGGTGTCTGAGAGGGGAACTAGATGTCAGTAATCACATGGGTTCAGCAAGCAGCTAAAAGGGAAGAGAGGTCACCCTGGGAGCCAACCTGGTTGTCATGTCATCACTTAAAAGAAAAACATCTCTCCCTTTTGTAAAGAGCATCATTACCAGCTAATAAAATATCAGACAAGTTCTTGAGAGAGTTCTTAGGATCTGAAAGTCTGTGATAAATCTGGTAGCTTTGTAACTCACTTGAAATTACAACATGTAGCAATGTGATTAAAGCTCTCTGTTTAACACACAGACCTTGTTCTGGTGAGCAGAAACAGGATGCCTGGGGGAATCAGGTTGGTGTGTAACAAGGTTTCCATGACAAATTACTTGGGTGTCAATTAGCTGACTAGGAAAATGTCACCCGAATCTTTTTGTTTGCAGTAAACTGGTCTCTGATTAACTTGATGTGGTGATTGTCTGTAATGGATAGCAACATGCTAGGGAGCATCTTACTCGCAGGAGGTATAAACACAGGCCTAAGGGCGCATGCGTCCCTGTGTCTACAACTCATGATGTCAGGGCTTTGGAGAAGATGCAGCGAGGCCACGGTAGCATGGACTGAAGGCATGAAGCTAGAGCATGAGCCCTAGCAGTGAAACCTAGATCTGCACCAGAGTTAAAAGAACGTGTCGCTGAGCAAATTAACACAATCCCCTACCCTCGGGGAATATGTTACAGGCCCAGGTGGTGTGTGTAGCTACAATTCAGCAGCCAGATAATCAGAATAACCCGTATGTCTAGAACAACTTCTACTGCATAGGTTGGAGGCGATTTCCTAGCTGAGATTTGCTCTCAAAATAGGACAAAATCCTTCTGTTTTGCACTTTAAACTCCGGTCAGAGCTGGGCAGCAAATAGGACGGTGCACTTTGGACTGTAGCAAGAAATCCCTGCCTGAGCCTCTGTGCCTGAAGTGCTCTGGACAGGGCAATGGGACCTGGATGGGACAGCGCCCTGGGGGTGGGCTGCCTGGAGAGCCCGTGACCCAGCTACCTGGGTGGAACACACCGATGTGCTCTCTGCAGTGGGGCAAGGCTGGGCTGCCCTGGCTGGGGGGGAGGCTGGGACTTTAAAGGCAGAGCACATGGTACACCTCTGCCCCAGTTGATCCAGGAAGAGTGTGGACAGGTTCCGTCCTGTCACTTGGGAGTAAAACACCTGTGCAGCATATAAAGCCAGGTCCCTGCTGTCAGAGCTACCTTCTCAGTGGGGCTTGGGGCTCAGGGCCAGCTGGCCTCTTCTGGAAACCAGGAGTCAGTCGGAGAGGAGGAGGAGCAGCCTCTGGGGGAGTGAGGGGACATCTCCCCAGCAGGGCTCTGCTGTTCTGGGACACTCCCCTCCAGCGACAGCAGGGAGGACTGGAGGTATCTAGCCACCAAAGATACAATCTGGGCTAAACCCATGGTAAATACAAGTACGTCCAGATGCCGGGGGCAGCCTCCCATCCGGGCCCTCACTGGGTCCTTGCTCACCCTTTCCATGCGTGCCGCCGGGGGGCAGAGGCGGTGCTTGCTATTCTGTGGCCTGGCTGTGAGGGTGAGAAGGGGACTGGGATGTGCACAGCTGTTCCCCGCTGCCCGTTCACGGTAACCTGGTACTTTAGCCATCTTGAGGTGCCCCAGGCCTCTCCTACTGTGCGTAGGGTTTGGGCTGCTCGCCTGCCTGGCCTTCGTGCCAGCCTGGGCATGTGGATGCGGAGCCGGGTCTTGTTCCCGAAAGGGAAAAGCTTGTCTCGGCCCTCTCAGGGTTTGAGCTGGGAATCCGACAGCATCCAGCCGTGGCCCTGTGCGGCTCTGGGTGCATCGGGCCTGGGCTGGGCTCTCCGGAGGGAGTGGAGCAGAGCAGCAGGTCCCACAGCAAAGTCTCGGCATGTGCTGGGGAAAGAAGGGCTGGCTACAGGCAGCAGCCGTTAGAGCCATGGGGAGCGGTTTCAGGCCGTGCACTGGGGTGCCTGCCTATGGGAGCATGCTCGGCTGAGGCTTCTCTGAACCCTCGTGTCCATAGATCTGGGCTGGGGCTTTGGTGGGAGCGTCCTCTCTGTCGGGCTCTCCTGCGCCCAGCTGGAAAGAGTGCAATAGCAGCCACCCCTTCCAAGGTATCCCAGGCCCAGCCGAAATGGGGGAGGGAAACAATGCGGCTGGCTTTGAAGTGAGATCTGTCCTAGCAATGTGGGGGCTACCAACCAGGCTCACCCACCCCTAATCACATCTGCTGCTGTCTGGCAGCTCCTGGACCCTATGACTCCTTGGTGCCTGCCCACTTGTGCCTGCTGAGAGGGGCTCTAGGCAGCTCTGCCTTTACTTTGCAGGAGTGAATCCCCATTGGACCATTCGCTTGGACCATTCGCTACAACGGCTGATGCTTCCCGGTCAGTAAGACGCAAAACCTGTTCCCCAGCACACACGTGCAACCGAGAGGAGGAGGTGGCAGCAGCAGCTAGCCTCACGACACTGCCTAGTCTCGGCTGTTGGGCGGAGATCTTGGTGGCCATACTGGGGAAAGCTGTGCAAGGTTGGGTGGATTGAGGCAGGATCTGTGGATGGGATCAGGAGCCTGGGCTGGGAAGGGGTCCAAAGACCCACAGAGTTTGGATGTAAGGATTCATGGAGAGGGTCCAGTGCCGGGGACAGGGCAGCAGGAGGGAGCACTGGCAGAACAAGGAGCAGGGATGCCAGGTGTACTCTGGTTTGCTGGAGGGCCCTTTGGTCACATTGGCTCTGGTCTGCATTTAGGCTGAATTCACCGCTGCTCACACCAGCTGGGATGCATCTGGTAGCTCAGAAAGAACTCGGTTGACGTGTCTTTGAACTGAGGCTTGTGTCCCTCCTTCAGTGGAAATTACAAACCACCAGCAAAGGCTCAAGGAGTTTAGACACCCCAGTACCTGCTGGCCTTGGAACTGAGAGATCGGCTGCTAACACAATCTCCACCTGCTGCCCTAGTTCTTTGGGGCCTCCTGAATGGCTTGGAGTCCAGCACCCCAATGCAATACCCTACTTATGAGACTGGCATTCATGGGTTATTCTCTTTGCAGCCCAGTCTCTGAGTTTGAGTCTCATAAATATTAATGACACTGACATATGGATGATCCACAGGAGGAGGAATGGAGGGAGCAGAGAAAGTTGCCAATTGTGAAAGCGCAACTCATCCCAAATCTAACATCAATGCAACAAAACTTCTCCAATCTCCAAGTGTGGGAGGGAAAAGGAGAGCTGCAGAGAAGCAAAAGGATCAGGTGAATTGGGGATGGGAGTGGGTGGTACAGAACTTAATCACTCATCTTTCATGTCTGGAGACGAATTCAAATCCTGTCTTACTGCACAAGAGAAATGTAGTTTGATTATCACAGAACTGGCACACAGTTTAGCAGTGCTGTCCACTGTGGATCAATAGAATGAGGACTGGAGTAGCTGTGGGCTGGGGATTAGTGGCTTCAGCAGAGCAGAGTGCACGGGGCCCAGGGCTGGACTACCACGCTGGGGCAGAGGAAATACAGGTCAGGGCTGAGCTGCATCAGCAGAGCTGCAAGGGTGCACGTTGTCTCTGCAGCTGATTAATTCTTTGCTTTCATAACCATTGAGTTCACTGATTAAATAAGATCCTGGATATCTGATTTTTCTGGGGGCTGTAGGGGGGGGTCAGGTCTTCCTGCCTTTTTCACCTGCAGATGCACCAGTGTAGAGCCAGCCCAGACAGAGCCCTCACCTGGGACTGCCCCATGGCAGCAAGGAGTTACATAAGTGAGTCTCTGCAGCAGAGGAGCCAGGATGATAAATGTGAAAGTCTGCTGCAGGCTATTGCTGACCTAATTTCAGATGTCATTGTGCCTCTTGTCATCTGTTGCTTGCTGTCTCTGTGCAGATGGGCTGACAGTGAGTGAAGTGTGTGAGGGAGGCAATGCCACCTGGCTCCTGGGGACTCGGGCGGGGGGGGGGGGAGAGGGAGGGGTGGAAGAATCTGCAGACCTGGCTCAGATAAAATATTCCAATTCAGTATTTGATTCCCAAAGATGAGGCTGGGGTAAGGGGCCTCAGGCAAATCCAGGGCATATGCAGGAGGCACTGCTGCTGGGGCCTGAACCTCCCATTCCTATTATGATGATCACACGATACTTGGTGTCCAGCTCAGCTTGGCTCCCTCGGCATTGCTCCTAAGCTACGAACGCATGCCAGCGATGCAGTGTGCTCAGGGAGACGGTGTAGCTATTTGTCTCAGCTTGGGAAGAAAAACCCTCCCTCTCTGCCCTGCAGCTAGGGCAGCGCTCACCCCTCCCCACACCAGCTGGGAACCTCCCATGTGCTCTGAGGCCCCACCACCATCCGTTTCCTGGGCTGAAAGAAACTTCCCCTTCAATGCCCCCAGAAATGAGGTATGTTCCCTTAGACGATCTTCTGGGGGCTCTGAGCAGCTCCTGCTAGGATCAGTCCCTCTGTAAGGCGTTGGTGGCAGACTGGAAAGAAGTGGAGAAAATTAGCATAACTCTGTAACGGTAAAATTAAGAATGCAGCTGATAAAACCTCAGGAGAAGGAAACCCAGGAAGGTTTGCAAAAATGTTCCAAGGGGCCTAGCAAGCAGGGCTGAGCTGGAGGGGGGGGCGGGTCTGAGCCTGAAGTAGCAAGGGGGCTGCAGGTCTGGGCTGAGGGGCATCAACAGAGCGGCCGAGGAAGTTTGCCAGTCACCTGCTCGCGCTATTCATGAATCTCACCAGAGCAGTCACAGGTGCCGCTTTGTGACCGTTACAATTAATTATACCACTTTTTAAAAAAATCTCCACTAAAATTTGAGATTCTGGGCAGCGAGCTTGGCAGGCAGAGGCTGCTGCCCTGCCCGACCTGGTTGGGTGGCACGGGCATCCAGTGGCTGGCGCCGTCTGCCACCTCTGCTAATGGGTGAGGAAGTGAGCCTTAAAACTCTCCTGTATCCCTGACACCAACTTTGCTTAAAAGGTAAATGAAGCCTGACTATTTAAGTGCTTTTGCAAAAAGAAAAGGAGGACTTGTGGTACCTTAGAGACTAACAAATTTATTGGAGCATAAGCTTTCGTGAGCTACAGCTCACTTCATCGGGTGCATTCAGTGGAAAATACAGTGGGGAGATTTATACACACATAGAGAATATGAAACAATGGGTGTTACCATACACACTGTAAGGAGAGTGATCACTTAAGACGAGCTATTACCAGCAGGTAGGGAGAGTGGGGCGAAGGAAGATAACCTTTTGTGGTGATAATCAAGGTAGGCCATTTCCAGCAGTTGACAAGAATGTCTGAGGAACGGGGGTTGGGGGGAATAACATGGGGAAATAGTTTTACTTTGTGTAATGACCCATCCACTCCCAGTCTCTATTCAAGCCTAAGTTAATTGTATCCAGTTTGCAAATTAATTCCAATTCAGCAGTCTCTCGTTGGAGTCTGTTTTTGAAGTTTTTTTGTTGAAGAATAGCCACTCTCAGGTCTGTAATTGAGTGACCAGAGAGATTGAAGTGTTCTCCGACTGGTTTTTGAATGTTATAATTCTTGACGTCTGATTTGTGTCCATTTATTCTTTTACGTAGATACTGTCCAGTTTGACCAATGTACATGGCAGAGGGGCATTGCTGGCACATGATGGCATATATCACATTGGTAGATGCGCAGGTGAACGAGCCTCTGATAGTGTGGCTGATGTGATTAGGCCCTATGATGGTGTCCCCTGAATAGATATGTGGACAGAGTTGGCAACAAGCTTTGTTGCAAGGATAGGTTCCTGGTTAGTGGTTCTGTTTTGTTTGTTTGTTTCATGTTCTCTGTGTGTGTATATAAATCTCCCCACTGAATTTTCCACTGAATGCATCCGATGAAGTGAGCTGTAGCTCACGAAAGCTTATGCTCGAATAAATTTGTGCCACAAGTACTCCTTTTCTTTTTGTGAATACAGACTAACACGGCTGCTACTCTGAAATAAGTGCCTTTGTTATTGCTGCTCCCACCCCTCCTGCCTGCCAGCCTACAAAATGGTCTCTGATTCCATATTACAGCCGTGTGGACCTGGCCTGCCTAGGGAAAGACTGTGGGCTGCATGGGCCCACCTCCATGCAGAGCTCTTCTAGAAAAGGCCCCCAAAGTGCCCCACTAGCACAGGGGCCTGTCCGCCTCTGCCCAGCGACAGCCGGGGAGGAAATGGCTCCACCTGGAGAGATTTGGAAGTTCTGCTTCGTCCCATGAGTACTTTAGAACTAATCACCCAGAAGGGAGACGCACAGTAACTGGGCACAAATGAGGGGGAGACAGGAAACAGCTGACACTTAAGGAAACAATAAGCCTTGCAAAGAATTTGTGTTGTTCCTGGAACTGAGTCATTGTTCTGGGGAAGCTCGATTTGTGGGGTATGTTAATCTCCAGTGACTGTGCAGCTAGCCAGGAATTCAGGGAAGGAGCTAGGAAGATCTTTTTTCTTTTTATGTGAGGATGCTTCATTTATTTCATATTTTAAAGGGATGCTGCACAGAAATGGGCCAGCTGAGTGCGGCATCCTCCCGCTACCACAGCTGGCTATTTAACCCCCTCTGCCCAGGCCTCCTGGGGTTGACAGCGTCCCTGTGCCTACCCCCACTGGAAGTGTGGCAAGGGCATTGCTGGGTGGCAGGTCCTATGATGGAGGAGCCAATGTCCATCCTGGCTGAGGTATGGTCTCAGGGGCTGTCCTGCCACTTGGTCCAGCTCCTTTACTCACCTGGGCCTGATTTTCAGAAGTGCTGAACAGCCACAACAACTGGAGTCAGTGGGATCTGGGGGGGAGAGGGGCAGGTGTGTGTGAAAACGGATAAATTTGTACAGTCTGGTGTCTGACCACCCTTGGTCATTATGAAATATATTTGGGAGACCAAATAACCCATATTGGTCAGGTTTACAGGTGCTATAGCCTCCAGGAAGCTGTCTTGTGCAGCGTTGTTAAATTTGCCTTATGCAGGTGTGCGCCCAGTGCTACACCCCTACAGCCATCTTTGTATACCCTACCTGCTTACCAGAAAAAGGAACTGCATACATCATCTGAAACTAGACTTAACCAATCCGCTTTCTCCTTTGTTTTCCTGGTACTATGGCATACCCCGTCTCTCTGTCCTGAGCACATGCAGTCCAAGTACCAAGGGGAGTGATGGCACCTCCTAGGGTTGTACTAGGGTCGAACAACTATATGTCTTGTCCTCTTCCTATGGGACAATGCAGTACAGGCCTGGGAGAATATCTCCCTCTCTGTTGCTATGGTAAAGCACATGTCTGTCCTGATCTTGACAGCTTCCTCATTTGCTCAAGCCAAAACTTCCTTAAGTGTATACAAGGGGGAAGGAGTACTTGTGGCACCTTAGTGCCTCTGATGAAGTGAGCTGTAGCTCACGAAAGCTTATGCTCAAATAAATTTGTTCGTCTCTAAGGTGCCACAAGTCCTCCTGTTCTTTTTGCAAATACAGACTAACACGGCTGCTATTCTGAAACCTGTATACAAGGGGTTATGCAATACTTAGAAGAGAGCAGGGTTATGTTAAAAGCATCAGCCAATTTAGGCTACCTAACTGCTATTCTATTACTATTATGTGCTTAATACGTACTGATATATGTATGATGCCGTTAATCATATTGGTGATGTGATAAATAAATGCTAGCCCAGCGTATGAGAGTCAGGAAAGCATTGGTCACTTCTCCGTGTCACCTTCAGTTCAGTTACGCAGGTGCCCGTCTGTGCGTGTGGCTGAGTAATGTGCTTTATGTAACAGTCACACGTCACCTAAATGATCCCCATGTTGGTCAATCCCGGACACCCCTCCGGCTCGCACAGCTGATCTGGGTCACCTGAGCACTGGCACTGCTTTGGCCGAACACCGTTTAGCTGCCCGCCTTCCCTCCCCGGCAGTAATTAGGAATCTTGCTAAACTTCCGTCCCACTCCCTTCGCCGCTCCAGGAGATGTAGCTGGGCCTGTTGACGGAGCCTGGGCAGTGGGCTTTCCCGGCGGGGCTCCTGCAGAGCAGAGCGGTGCTGTGCTCGCTCGTGCCAGGTCCTTGCTGTCATGCTTCCAGTGGCTCTTGCTCACCCTCTTCTCCACAGGGTCCTTCCGACCCCGAGCTCAGTGGGCCGGAGGTGGGCAGGTGGCGCTCTCCTTGGGCATCGGCTGGTGCTGGTGGGAGTGGACTCCTCGGTTCCCCACGGCTTTAGGTGGAAATGATCAGAGCCCGTGGGCCTGAATTAGGCCACTGACAATTCCCAGACAGACCAGGCACCTGCAGCTTCTTGTGAGGCCTGTGTGAGATGTGAATGCGAATGGGGCCTGGCCGCAGGCCGTTCCCACAGGACATTCAATCAGGTCACAACAAACAGGGTCAGGTCACTGTTCCTGAGCTCCCGAAATACGGGTTTGGGAGCCCAGCTTTAGCCCCCCATGTTCAAACATTTCAGCCTAAAGACTTGTCTGAATGGTGAAATAGCAGCGACGTTGGGCGTTCCTGGGGGACATCCTGGGGTTCTGTCTCTAACCTCACACTGGGCTGGGGCGGCTGGGGATGGGCCTGACCTTTTTTAGCAGTTATGTGGATTTACTGTTGAAACAAACTGCCGGACCTTGCCGCTTGGGTCTCTTCTATGCTGCTGCTTTACTCAGGGGTCTGTGCCTGGCGGAAGGGGAGGGGAAGTCCCCCTCACTTGTATTGGCCCCTCCAAAGAAAGTCCCTTGGCAAAGAGAGGGAAACATCTCCTTTACAGGAGGGCTGAGTAGAAGAAATCTGGTGTAACTCTGACCCCTCAGGCTTGTATTTGGGGGTGAGGGGTTGAAGGCCAGTTCTGTTGGGTTTAACCCTAAAAACAGCATCTCCTGTCCGGAGGGGATTTTGTAAGGGGGCAGACCCCCCCATTCCTGTGCCTTTCCCTTCTCCGTCCTTCCTGTGCCACAGTGAACACAAATGTGCAGAGCAAAATTCTACAACCTGAAAAAATGTGCCCAGGAAAGAACCCCAACCCCCAGCTTGGGAGGATGGAGAGAGCGGGTCTGAGCAGCCTCTGTTGTCAGTTAGTTGCCTGAGCTAGCTTTCAGTGTGGAGCGCATGCTGGTCCACGTTTCAGTCGCTCCGTGCAAATGCAGGACAACAGTGCTCCCTGACCTCCAGCACAGAATCGACCGCTCACGTCCCTTATTCTGTTTTGGCCGGCACGGGGGCAGCGCTGTCTGCACACTGCTTGTAAGTGGCTTTTCTCCAGAGCTGCACAGTGTGACTTGTTTCAGAGTAGCAGCTGGGTTAGTCTGTATCCGCAAAAAGAACAGGAGGACTTGGGGCACCTTAGAAACTAACAAATTTATTGGAGCATAAGCTTTCGTGAGCTAGAGCTCACTTCATCAGAGTGTGACTTCTGAGCTGTTCATGTAGGAAAACAAGTCTGGGCCTTTTGTCTGTTGTTCACCCACTAGGAATTTCCTTGGCTTTAGCGTCTGGCCTGTGATGCCTGCAAACAACCTAATCCACTTCCCAGCATGAATGGGATCTACCCTGCCCAGGAAAGTCCACTGCAGGGGCTTGGCTAGAGCTCGTGGGGCTGCCAAGGGTGCCAGACAGCAGCAGCATTACTGCCCCAGTGAGGCTCTTCCCCACACCCTGGACCTCCTGCTGGTCTAACTCTGCTGGCACTCCACTAACTAGAATAAATTACTCCTGACTTATGCTGGCACCATCCAGATCAGAGTCGGCCCCAGCTATTGGCAGGCTTCCAGCGAGCCAGAGATGAATCTGCCCACTCCTGAGGGGGCACGGCCTGGTCTGGTACCAGTGGCCATGTGGCACTCAGAGCCTGGAGGCAAATGTCCTCCCTGCCTGGTCCCAGGCTGCCGGCCTTTTCTTTCCTCTCTGCCACTGAAAGAATGAGCATCTGTTGGCAAGATGTGGCTAAGCAGGGAAGAGACCAAGAGAATCTCATCCTTCCATCCCAGCTGGAGGCGTCCAGAGCTAGAAAGCAGGGACCACACTGGGGGCAAGCAGGGCATGTCCTGGAGGAGGAGGGAGCAGCCCAGTGCAGTGCTAGTGGAAAGCAAGCGCCCGTCAGCCTTCCTGCAAGGAGAGGAAGGGATGGGCAATGGTTATACTGACTCAATCACCCAGCACTTGGCCTGTCTCTGCTGCTGCCTGGCCAGAGCTGCCTGCCCTTGTTTAGATTTGATGAGACTGGTGCATATTTGAATACATCCTGCAGGCAGTCAGAGCCTAATTAAAATGAGGAATCTGGGTCACTAAAAGGATGTGATTTCCAGTTATAGTGTGTATGGTCACACCCATCGTTTCATGTTCTCTGTATATATAAAAACTTCCTACTGTATTTTCTACTGCATGCATCCGATGAAGTGGGTTTTAGCTCATGAAAGCTTATGCTCAAATAAATTTTAGTCTCTAAGGAGCCACAAGTACTCCTGTTCTTTTTGTGGTTTCCAGTGACTTACCTGCCAAAAAATCCCCAAAGAGTCCTGCACTGGGGTTTTCAGAGCAGAAAGAGACTCCAGCTCCTCCTCTCTCTTCCTCTCATGGTTGCTTCTACTGACCTACTTTCTCTGCATGGCGCATGTTAACGAGCTGCCGCTGCTCCTCAGGAGAGAGGCCTGCCACTCCAGGGCTTTGGGTTCAGGTCTACCTTGTCCTAGGAGCTAAATCCTCTTTATCTCACTGCTGAGATACAGCTTTGAAGAAGTCGGCTGGATGCCAGGGTGATGGGCACCTTTCTAGCCCTAGACGGATAGGAGGGGGAAGGGGTGCTCTTTGGGTGGATCAATTGAAATACACCTCTGTGGAGGCTGACTCAGGACGTGATGGTCCCAGGCTGGTGCCAGGCTCTCTGCCCTGCAGCTTGTGCAAGGTGAGTGTAGCACACAATGGATCTGCTCTGGTAGCATTTTACACACTTGTCTCCAAGTCTGCCCAAGGTGCAGGGCAATGGCCCATTTTAGCTGTTCCAAATGAAGCTAAGCCACACTTGCCACCAGTCTCCAGCCCTGCGATTCAGGATGGGGAAAGAAACCTTCCAGCTCCTCACAGATACAGCCTGGTTCCACCACCCTGCCCTGCGTGTCTTGACCAGGGAAACCAGAGTGGCATGTTTTTAGTGACCCTGGGCACACGTGCGCGCGTGTGCTCTCTCTCTCTCTCTCTGCCATTAGTGATGTTCTCCTGTCTCCCTGCCCCCCGCCCAGTTCTCCCTCCCACCTGCTCCTCTTCCATGCTCACTAGCTTAGTAATTAGTCCCTGGATGGAGTCCCTGGGGGAGTCTGGGAGCCCTGCGGTGACGTTGGGCATGTCACAGGCAATTAGTCCCAGCAAATGGAGGCGCTGGCAGTGCCCAGCACTCACTGAGTTTATAGCTCCTGGCTCATTGCTGAGAGAGTGGGAACCAGAGGACTCCGAGACGCATGCTCAGTGCTGGTTACAGCTCAGGCATGTATGTTTCCAGGTGAAACAGGTTGGAGTCTGAGGCGTCGCTGCCTTACATCTGCTGGAACCTGCAATGCTTGGGGGATTTTGCTTTGGAGCTGGGAAGGATGACGCCACGCTAGCACCCCAGGATCCCAGGGGAGGTCATTTAGGAGCTGAGCTGAGGGGAACGAGGTGCTTAACTCCTCCGTCACTGTGACCTGCCTTTGGCAAAATCAAGGCAAAGCAATCTCAGCAGATGTGTATAGTAAACCGCTCCTGCTTTTCTCTGCAGCAGCCACCCCGCCCTGTATCAGATAGAGCAAGAAACTATTCACACCAATAACTCCCCCTGGGGAAATGTAGCCAGCTACACACAGGCTCCCTACCACGGGTTGCATGTATATTTAATACAGATCCCATCACACCACAGGCTCTGAGCACCCTGCTTTACAGCATATGGTGCACATGATACCAATTAATCTAACTACATTATGAAGCACCTCGCATGGCTCTGGTGTTGTGTAAATAACCCTAATACTATGACTTCAGGAAGAGCTCTGTGAAGGAAGTTTTGTCCTTTCCATGGCCAGAAGGTGGTCCCCTAAAAGACATGACCTCACCTCCCTTGTGTCTTGTATCCTGGATCTCACACAGACACAGTAACTCTGCAAATAATGCTGAGAGACATTTCAGAAAACTACGTTCCAGAGAGCACCAGTAATGAGTGGAACTCAGCTTCCAACACACACATGCTCCTACCCCCAGGACAGGTGGGAACCCGGGTCTTTGTTCCCTGCCTGGTAAGACAGCTTCAGGTTGTCAGGGCTGTGGAGCTGGGACTCCGGATGGTGGGTCCAGTATCCGCCTCTCTTGTTTTATGGGCTTTTGGGGGAACTTGCCATAAATATGGATAATAAAAATATCTCCTAGTCTTTCCCTCTAATGATAGAACCAGCTGTGGGGGTTGGGGTGGGGAATCTCCCTCTAATCATAGAGCCAACCTCGTGTGGGAGGGGGAATGTCCCTTGAATGATAGAGCGCACCGTAGAGGGCAGAATGTGTGTGGGAGTTTTTTTTCCCCCATGTGTTGCCAAGAAGGCAGCAGATCAGGGCTGCAAATCCAAGTCAGAAGATACCCTTAAGAACACTCCCCAAGGCATAGGTCCTGTCCTCGCTCAGCCTGAGCTCTCCATCTGCTCCCTCGCTCTCAAGGGCTCCTGGATTTAATGCACTTGGCACTGGCACCTTGTTTGTTTCCCTCGGGAATGGCTATTTGCTCTGGCAGTCACCCAGCATCATGTAGGCAGGGCCATCTCCTGGAGTCAAGAGTAATCTTGAAGGCTGGGGCAGTGTCTTCCAAGCAATAGGCCAGGAATCAGAACTGATGCTCCCCTTCCCTTTCAAAGTGCCTCTGGCGTCCACCTCCCCTTGAGGGGTCTTCACTTAAATGCCCTGGTGCTGGGGCTACTCCAATCCCCACCTAACTGTGAGTGGGGACTGGGGCAGCCCGAGGTGTATGTGGAGTTGAAGGTCACACACCTGATTGGCAGGTGGAGAACACTGGCTGATGCAACCTGGTAAAGTGATACAACTACCCAGAAAAGATGGGGTTCAAGTCCAGTGACAGGGCTGTTTGTAGGGCTGCTACAAGAATCGTGGAGCCCTGGGGTCACTTGCCTTGCTGTCCTTTCTCACATGGCCTTTGGGCATCTCTGACAAACATGTCCCTCGGGACAATTCTCCTCTGACTCTGCTTCCCCGCTGCCCCCCGGACTCCTGGCCATTGGATCTCCAGCTGGGTGCCTCCCATGCTGCAGTTTAGAGCACTGCCAACTGGCCACGGGAGGTAGCAGAGAGATCCTAGGTGCCCGAGAAAGTGCTTGTGGAGGGCATGTTGGCATCTGCCCGCTGAGTGTGTTCATGGGCAGAGGCACGTGACTTTCTCCGCTGAATCCAGAGCCTGGCTTGAGAAAGCCGGGAGACAAGCAGCTGTGGTGTCATCTGCCAATGGAGGGGATGGGACGCTCCACAGCCACCGAGGTATAACCAGGAAGCTGAGGTTCTCTTCAGCTCCGGCAGGGACAGGGAGAGTGGTGGAGTTCTTTCCCTTCCATTGTGTTAGGGGGCAGAGCAGCAGCAGCTTTTCCATGGACAGCCCCCTACGCCGAAAGACCGGCAGGTTAGAGAGGCCCAAGCAGGTGAGAAGCGGGCAGAAGCATGCAAGAGAGAAGCCGGGACTCAACCATCTCTTTCTTGCCGCATGCCACTCAACTCCTTTTGCCAAGTTCTGTGTTACCGGGAGCCTTCATGCAACTAGCCATGGGCGGGGGGGGGGGGAGGGAATAGTCTGACCCCCACAATACAGTCTGCTGCGGAGAGCAGCCTGGTTGTTGCTCCCATGCACACAAGCCTGCTGCACAGGGGCTGGGCTACAGCCCATTAGTCTGCACAGGGCTTTGCAGCCTCCAGCAGCTGGGGGACTGGGAAGTAGCCGTATCTGCTGGCAGACAGTAGGCCCTTTTCCCTAGGCAGATCTTCCTGTGGTGGGCTAAAGCCTTCGTTAAACCGTTTCTCTTGAGCTATTGCTCCACACTGATTGTGCAGCTGTAGTCCTGCTGAAGCTTTCCCAGTCTGATTTGCATAAAGCATGCCCATCGTGCTGGCATTTGTTTTCTCTATGGTGTGAGTCAGAAACCCTCTTCTGGAGGTAACTCAGCAGAGCCATAGGGAGGGCAGAAGATGCCAGAGGTAAAATCACCCTTTGCATCCTGTGATGCTCTCCAAGGGCCCTCGCACCTGGAAGGAAACGTCCCCTTTATTTCAGGGACGTTATTATTTAATATCTATACAGTGATAGGGCCCAATAGCCCCCCACTAAGATAAGGAATCTATTGTGCTAGGTGCGTTTCCGTGCCTATTAAAGCAAGGGTGTGAGAGTGTGGGCATGAGGAGTAGACATGGTGTGAGCGGGTGCCATGCATCCTCCAACAGCTGGGCCAATGCATCTCGCTCCTGCCCTGCTTCACCCCTGCTGGTCCAGGGCTTCTCTCCCACCTTCAGCTGTACCAATTCGCTTTGACCCTGACCTGCACTACAGTCCTCCCGCCCCCCCCACATCCTACATCCACACACAGCCTTTAACCCTGACCCACAGCGCTGCCTGCTATTCCATGGGGGGCAGGACATGGTCATTTTAATCAGAGCAGCATTTTCCTGCTGCTGGTAAGAGGTGCCTTTGTGTGTATATTTTTATTACTTTTTAAATTGTAGTGCCAAATAAATGTGCAGCTGCTGGTATCGTTTTCCTTCTCCTCAATGGAGGGTGGGCACAGACTCAGTAGGTTTATACCCCAGCAACTGAAACATTTGAGTGCAACTAATATGATGTTTCCCTTGGAAAGTCTTTGCTCTGAGAACCAGGGAGTGTCTTGGGGAGATGAAAAGGAGTACTTGTGGCACCTTGGAAACTAACGAATTTACTTGAGCATAAGCTTTTGTGAGCTACAGCTCACTTCATCAGATGCATGAGTGACTCTGATCACAGGACAGAATTAGCCACAAATTCTGCTAAATAAGAATAGCATTTCCTTTGCAAAGATGTAAAGTGCTTTCACTAATAATGGGGTTGAGCAGCCTGTGCTTGGAGCAGATAGATATATATATTTTAATGAAAAGTATGAAATGTATGTTAGCAAGTATTGAATTGTCGGGCATGTGACATTGGAGGGGAGGATGTTGGTATCCTGGGATATCAATCTATGTGTGTTCTTATACCACACTCCTCATTGTAGTATATGAAGAATTTCAAGCAGTGTGTTAGCAATGTGACTAAAGCTCTGCCACAGGGTATTTGTTCTCTCCTCCTCTCCCCAAGGGGGAGAAGCCTGTGGAGTGTCTTGTTTTGGTGGTGGTGGGGGGGGGGTTAAATATACCCGTTGCTATGTGCCTATGTTAGAGAAAGCAAGGTCAAAGAAATGAGCCTTGCCTGTGGAGTAGAAGGTGCTGACGTTTGTGATGGCTCTTAGTTCCTGGGTACATTTTGTTCTGCAACCTCAAACCAGCCCCAGAGAGGGTTAACACATCTATCATAATAGGGGGAGTGTGCATATGATCTCAGATGTCCTGACATGACAGTGGCTCCCTGTACAATGCCAAGCCCTTTCACTGGACTTTGAGGGTGCTCATGTAAATTCCCCCAAAATCTAGGGAGAACCTGAGGAACTTGGGATGTGCCCAGAATAAGCAGGACACAACAAAGATGGGGACTGGGAATCCATGTGCCCCAGGCTGTGTTTTCTCTTCTCTGTCCCTTCTGCATCCTCTGCTTCCTTCCTGGATCCTTGTCATTTCCCGGCTGTAACTTCTTGCCCCACGTTAGTCCCCAGCCACCTGCTCAAAGAGTCTTGGATAAGACTCCATTGACAAACCCTCAGCACCATCTCTTTAATCAACTGGAAAAGTCACTACTGAGTGACGTGTCTCGCTTCCTGCTCTCCCCTGGGGGCTGAGCAAATTACCCTGAAACAGGTTTGATATACTGTATCTCTGTACCTCTGCTACTGGAGGATTCTTAAGGCTGCCCATTCCAAGGGTACCAAATGCTAGTGTCTGCATCTGTTCCAGCCATGGCTGGCTGCGCATGCTTCAGGCCTTATTGCCTCTTGTAGAATGATCCTCAGGCTAGACATATAGTCTGGTTCCCCTAGAACAAAATCAAGCCAGCAATCCAGTTTGAGGCACCCTCCCCCCACTTCAAGGATTTTTTTTTCTTTTTACTTGACACAACCCTAGAAGAAACAGGGTAGATCAACGTATCAAATCCTCCTGGGGATAAAAGGCTTTTATGGCAGGTTCACATGCTCTGGATGGATGAGAGCTGCTTCCAAAGGAAGCAGTTTCCCTGACAACTAGAAGGCAGAAGGACATGAGGGAGATGGAAGCTAAATGTTTAGGGATGTCCTTCACAGAGACTGTAAAGTGGATGTAGATACAGCTTCTCCCAAGCCCTGCCACCTGGGATGGAGCAGGCTGCAGCTCGGCAGCGCCCCAGGGTGCTCTGCAACACCAGAGAAACTTGGGACTATGATCTTGCTACCAAACTCTGGGACCCTAGATCTTGATACCTGACCTACCTTTCCCTCACTCATGCCCCCACCTTTGCCTCTTTTGTTCCTGTCTTACTGAGATGGGATTGTTAGGACATTCAGGTTGGGCACTCGCACCTTTGCCCTAGCTTTGAAATCTTCTTTCTCCCTCCATTCCAGCTGAGGTCTGGCTGGGACTGCCTTACACGGCTGCGACTCCTCACTCAGCCAGAGCATTTCCTGCTGACCAATATGAGGCATGTCTCCAGCAGGAGCTGCGGGTGTTCAACCAAAGCATGCACTGCCCCTGACTGAACAGGAAGTGAAGTTCTGGTCTCTCCAGTGGTAGTGTAGAGCACTGGCTAGCATTGAGACTCAGGAGAGATGTTTCTCCGGTTTTCCTTCACAGCTGGAGAGGAAGGGGCTTGGAATTGCAGATGCTTCTGAGGCCCAGCTGTAGTCAGTAAACAGTTCTTGGTTTTTAAGAATCTAAGGTGGATGTGTAAACAGTAGGGCTGCCAAGCAGTTAAAAAATTAATCGTGATTAATTGCACTGTTAAACAATAATAGAATACCATTTATTTGAATAGTTTTGGATGATTTCTACATTTTCAAATCTATTGATTTCAATTACAACACAGAATACAAAGTGTACAGTGCTCACTTTATATTTGATTAAATATTTGCACTGTAAAAATAAAAGAAATAGTATTTTTCAATTCACCTCATACAAGTACTGTAGTACAATCTCTCTATCATGAAAGTGTAACCTACAAATGTAGAATTATGTTCAAAAAACCCCTGCATTTAAAAACAAAAACAATGTAAAACTTTAGAGCCTACAAGTCCACTCAGTCCTACTTCTTCTTCAGCCAATCACTCAGACAAACAAGTTTGGTTACAATTTTCAGGAGATAACGCTGCCCTGCTTCTTGTTTACAATGTCACCTGAAAGTGAGAACAGGCGTTCACATGGCATTGTTGTAGCCAGCATTGCAAGATAATTACATGCCAGATGCACTAAAGATTCATATGTTCCTTAATGCGTCAACCAACATTCCAGAGGACTGGACAATTTGGCTGCAAATTGTAACCAAACTTGTTTGTCTGACAACTGGCCAAACAAGAAGTAGGACTGAGTGGACTTGTAGGCTCTAAAGTTTTACATTGTGTTTATTTTTGAGTGCAGTTTATATAACAAAAAAATCTACATTTGTAAGTTATACTTTCAGGACAAAGAGATTGCACTTCACTACTTGTACAAGGTGAATTGAAAAATACTATTTCTTTTGTTTATCATTTTTACAGAGCAAATATTTGTAATAAAAATAAAGTGAGCACTGTACTCTTTGTATTTTGTGTTGTAATAGAAATCAATATATCTGAAAAATGGAGAAAAACATCCAAAATATTTAATAAATTTCAATTGGTATTCTATTGTTTAACAGTGTGATTAATCACCATTCTTTTTTTTTTTTTGAGTTAATCGCATGAGTTAACTGCAATTAATCGACAGACCTAGTAATCAGTGGTCATTTCTAGCAATTATCGACCAAAAATATAACCTGCCTTTTGATGGGCAAAACTATGTCAGGAAGTGACATGCATGCAATACACACATCACTGCTGCCAGTGTTTATTGACAGAAGAAATGAGAATGGTCATCTCTGCCGTCGGAGCCAAATACAAAATCCACCTCAAGTTTTCCCTCAGTGGTGATGCACTGTCACTCTCACTTTCATAACCCATATTTTAATGAGCAAACAAATACGCACCAAACCTGGCTCTTGCTGGCAGGGAAGGAAGGAAGATATTTTAGTCTTTTTACTTTTGGGAGACACTCAAATCCTATGTTGACTGGGAACAGGTGAGTGCTGAGAAACAATGATGGCCCTGTGGGAAGCTAACAGCCATCAGACATGACAATATGTGGTCTGTCACCATGTTCCCTCTCACAGATAGGTCAGTCCAGTCAAGGGAAATGGAGGAGGTTCAACTTTGAACATGAATCTTACTCTTGGTGGGGAAAACCCAGAGGAAAATTTCTATGGCTTTGCACCATGACATTGTTGCCTGACATGGAGAAAGATTTGAAAGAATGGAACTCTCTCCTACTCTCGTGTACAGCTTCAGAGAAGATGTTTCACCTAGGTCCCTTCTGCCCATCTCTACTGTCTGAGCATGTGGAATTTAGAGCTTCCAGGGCCCATTGAGAAGTGTGAAGATAACCCGCTTGTTTTGGCCAAAATCCCATTCCTCACTAAAACACAGTCTAATGTCCCAGGCAATAATAGGTGAGCACACCAGGGCTTCTACATTTGCCAACACAGACAGTAAGAATGGCTATACTGGGTCAGATGAATAATCCATCTAACTCTGTATCCTATCCTCCAACAATGGCCAGTGCCCGATGCTTCAGAAGGAATGAACAGAACAGGACCATTCTTGAGGGATCTATTGTCCAGTCCCAGCTTCTGGCAGTCAGAGGTTTAGGGACACCCAGAGCATGAGGTTACACCCCTGACCATCTTGGCTAATAGCTATTGATGGACCTATCCTCCATAAACTTATCTAATTGTTTTTTTAACCCTGTTATACTTTTGGACTTTACAACATCCCCTGGCAATGAGTTCCACAGGATGACTGGACGTTGCATGAAGATGTACTTCCTTATATTTGTTTCAAATCTGCTGCCTGTTAATTTAATTTGGTGACCTCTGGTTCTTGTGTTATGTGAAGGGTAAATAACCAGATTGGGACTGTTCAGCCTTGAAAAGAGACAACTAAGGGGGATATGACAGAGGTTTATAAAATCATAAATACTGTGGAGAAAATAATGTTAATCTCTCCTCATATGGGAGCAATTCCATACCTCTAATTAATTTTGTTCGCCTTCTCCAGTTCTAATATTCATTTTTGAGATGGGGGTGACTGGAACTGTGTACAGTATTTAAGGTGTGGGCACGCCAGAGGTTTATGTAATGGCATTATGATATTTTCTGTCTTACTAGCTATCTCTCTTTTCTAATGGTTCCCAACGTTCTTTTGGCTTTTTTGACTGCTGCTGCCCATTGGATAGTTCTTTGAAAACAGTTGCTCATGATGACTCCAAGATATTGTTCTTGAGTGATAAACAATAATTTAGATCCCATCATTTGTATAGTTGGGAATGTGTTTTTTCCATGGGCACTACTTTGCACTTATCAACACAGAATGTCATCTGCCATTTTGTTGCCTAGTCACCCAGTTTAGCGAGATCTCTTTGTAACCCAATGGCCTGTGATGGGATGTTAGATGGGGTGGGATCTGAGTTACTACAGAGAATTCTTTCCTGGGTATCTGGCTGGTGAATCTTGCCCATATGCTCAGGGTTTAGCTGATCGCCATATTTGGGGTCGGGAAGGAATTTTCCTCCAGGACAGATTGGAAGACACCCTGGATGTTTTTCGCCTTCCTCTGTAGCAGGGGGCACAAGTCACTTGATGGAGGATTCTCTGCTCCTTGAAGTCTTTAAACCACGATTTGAGGACTTCAGTAGCTCAGACATAGGTGAGAGGTTTTTTGCAGGAGTGGGTGGGTGAGATTCTGTGGCCTGCGTTGTGCAGGAAGCCAGACTAGATGATCATAATGGTCCCTTCTGACCTTAATATCTATGAAACCTTTCACAGTCAGCTTTGGACTTAAGCATCTTGAGTAATTTTGTATCATCTTCAAACTTTGCTACCTCACTGTTTACTCCTTGTTCCAGATTATTTATGAATATATTTAACAGTACTGGGCCCAGTACAGACCCTTGGGGGTCCTTGCTATTTATATCTCTCCATTCTGAAAACTGACCATTGATTCCTACCCTTTGTTTCCCATCTTTTAACTAGTTACTGATCCAGGAGATGACTTTCCCTCTTGTCCCATGATTGATTAGTTTGCTAAGAAGGTTTGGTGTCAAAGGCTTCTGAAAGGCCAAGTATGCTGTATCAGCTGGCTCACCTTTGTCCACCTGCTTGTTGACTCCCCCAAAGACTTCTAATAGACTGGTGGGTGGATGGTTTTTTTTTCTTTTTACAAAAGCTGTGATGACTCTTCCCCAATGCATCATGTTTGTCTGTCTGTCTGATACTTCTGTTCTTTACTATAATTTCAACCAATGTGTCTAGTATTGAAGTCAGGCAGGCAGGCTTTGCTGGTCTGCAACTGCAAGGATGCCTCTGGAGCCTTTTAAAAAAATCAGCCACTGTGTTCCCAAGAGCATGAAAGGCCTTGTGATCACTTGAGCATGAAGGGAGAGACACAGATCCAGTGTTACAGGCATTTAATACAGGAACATACCATTTTATACACCTCACTGTACAAAACATAGCATCATGAACTAATGGTATAAGATGCAACAGGACTTTACTGTGAATGCTCTGTATCTTATAGGAGGGTGGGGTGGATTTTTTTTTGGTGACTGGGATTCTTCAGATTCAATTCTAACAAAAGTTTTTGAGTGATTTTTATGTGGTCTAGCCCACCCCCCTGTTCTCTCCAATCCCTTTCCCCACACTCAGGTGGCTTGTTTCCTGGGGCTCACTGATGCAATGCTCTAAGTGTTGAGCCACTTGTGAAACCTAAGGTACAAGAAAAAGGTCAAATGTGGCCTGTACTAGATGATCTTAGTGGAAAGGCCTGGCAGCAGGGAGGGAGTTTAAATCTCAGGTTAGCTTAGGCTTCAAGGAGCCTTGGACAGAAATTCCTCTAAAATAACAAGCCAGCCCTGCCCGTCACCCCAGTAAGAAACTTGGCAAGTGGCTAGTCAGGAAAGTCCACAGAACATTTGAAAGAGAGCCCAGTGTCTTTCTTCACTCTTTATTGTGTAAAAATAAACTCAACAATTCATGTAATTTCAGCAATAAAATGAAAAAGCATGAATACCAGTAGAAACAGTGCATTTCCAGAACTGCTGATGTGGATAGTGGCTGTGTGATATATTTTAAACCCTTTCAAACCCAAAAGGCTGATAGCAAGTCATAGGAAAAATGTACAGCTTTGGTTAGCAAAATAATGACAAATTAAGATTATTTATTTTCTACCATTCTGTACAGTATATACATTATATCAATATCACACATTTTAGCAAATCAGATACAATTGGGACTGTGGATTTATTTTTTTCCAATTATCAGTTTTTCCCCTCAGCAAATTGTGCTTCAGCTGCTGTGAGCTGAAGTCAACAGATTCCAGTAAATAGCTCAACAAACTGAGCTTACAATGTTTGGGGTTTTTTAAGAGCACAGTTAAAATACGCTGCCCTGAGCCACGTTTTAGTATCAAGGTAACTTGATTTGTTTGGTTTCAGAGGAGCAGCCATGTTAGTCTGTATCTGCAAAAAGAACAGGAGGATTTGTGGCACCTTAGAGACTACCACATTTATTTGAGCATAAGCTTTCATGAGCTACAGCTCACTTCACCGGATGCATTTGGTGGAAAATACAGTGAGGAGATTTTATTTTCCACTGAATGCATGCGGTGAAGTGAGCTGTAGCTCATGAAAGCTTATGCTCAAATAAATGTGGTAGTCTCTAAGGTGCCACAAGTCCTCCTGTTCTTTTTGGTTTGTTGGGTGGATAGTGATGTCTCTGCAGAGAAATGCTGAGTTTGAAAATGGCTGGTCATGTGACCAGCTCTCTCAGGGCTTGACGAGGATCAGCCCTGGAGCTCAGCATCAACCTTGAACCGCCTGGTCCATGACCGTCCAGGTGGCATCTTTATTTGCCCTATCTTTGGAGTTTGTCATAAGAGCTGGTTCAGCCTCCTGTGAATTCTCTCTGCCTCACCCCACCCTACCACTGGAGATGGGGTTCAGAAGTGGGCTGGGGGTGATCTCTTACAGACCAGGAGTTTTAAAAGGAAACCATACAAAAATGTATCTATAATTTCAAAATAAGCTTTTCTTTATCATTTCCCCCCTTCCCCCCCCAAAGTCTTAAAGTATTTTTCAGGGACGATCAGTTAATTTTATATTATTTTATTTTTTCTCCTTCATAAAAATACCTTTTATTGGTAATAAACTTCCTTTTACAATAAGATAAAGAGTACCCCGTGTTATCAAAAGCAGAAAGGCTGAAGACTGAAAGGGTAGCTAAACTTTCAAGGGACGGTAAAGGCTATTTGACAGCTGTCACACTTCGGCTGCCTGTGGAGGCAAACCAGACGCTGCTTCTGCAGCGCTTTGTATTTTATAAAAGGACGTTACCTGAGAGAGGCATGGTTCAGTCAGTGCCCCAGGGAAGAGCAGGGGCACGGAGGAATGGACTCGATGCGGGATCTTCGTCCTCTCTCCCTTCTTTAAAGTGGTCGGGAATGGGGGGCGCCTAAGGAAGGAAAGGGCCGGGGCAGCCTGGTGCTGGATGGCAGCTCCCAGGGAGCCCGAGCTCTGGATGGAGGCAGCCGCGGTGCTCAAGGGATAGCGCCGGGAGGAGCCGGGGTGCTGAAGGTACCGCTGCCACCCTCCGCTGGGAACGTGCCCCCCAGGCCATCCTAGGGCATGAACATCGCTCGGGCAACCCGCCCCCAGCAGGCCAGACGAGGCTAGGCCACCGAGACGTTAGCACCCCCAGCTCCCCGCGCCGCCGTCTCTGCAGGAACCCAGGGGTGCCGCAACCCGGGGGGGGGCTGGGACGGCCCCCTAGAAGATTCCGTAAACAGCCCCTCCTTTGTAACGCGTTCCAGTAAACGTGGGACAAGAGCCACTGGGCTCGGACCCAGGCGAGAGCTGACCCGCCTCCCCCCTGGCTGGAGAGGGGTAGCCGCTGAACAGCGGGACCCGGCACGGCCCCGGCCGGAGGCTCCGGGTCGCTGCCCACCAGCCATGAGGCCGCCCGTGTCTGGGAAGAAGTGCCCGATGCTGGGGGGAGCAGCTGCCCAGCGGAGGCTACTTACCCCCGCAAGAAGCGGGGAGACAGTGGGATGTGCCCCGTCCCTTTCCCCACAGACCCGTACCCCCTTCTAGCAGGGAAATCCCTTCCAGTCCTTTACGCCCACAATCCAGCCCCGCCTGTCAGCGGGCACCTGCCAGCGCCTGATCCGAACTCGGGCCCCTGGAGTGGCCCGAGGATTCAAACCTCCGGCTTTGCCCCCACCCTCTTAGCCCCTCCTTAGCCCGTCGGGTCTCTGGCTCCTGCGGGTGGGCGCTTGCGGGCCGAAGACGAGGCCTCAGCTGAGCTGAGTGTAAATCACAGGCCAGCGACCCAGCAGGGCCCCCAGGATGCGCCGGCCCCAGCAAGTCGGAGCCGGAGCAGGATCCTACATGGCTCCCTGGGGGTTCTCCTGGCCACCCCCATTCCCTGGGCAGCAGGGCAGGGCTGTTACTGACGCAGAACACTGAAGGGCGGAGGGGGGGTCAGACTGGAGAAGGAAGGAGCCTCGGAGGGGTTCGGAAACAAAGCAGGTCCCCCTGCCCCGCGAGGAAAGGGGGTCTGAGCTCTGCCCGGGTTTGCGGCTCGCTTCCTAGCCCAATGAGGGAAGGAGGAGGGGAGGAGGCTCTTCCTCCTCCGATGCTCCTGCAGAGCCCGTCCAAGTACAAAGGAGTCACGCCCTGGCACTGAAAGACGAAAGGAGCCGCCCCCCTCCCCACTCAAAAGTAAGCGGGGATCGGAGGCTCCTGAGTCAGCCCCGCACACCCCTAAGCAACGCCAGACCCGCCTAGTGCGCTGACCCACTGCCAAGGTGCTCAGCGCTGGGGGCAAGAACTCAGCGGCCCCCCATTCTCGGGGCACACAGCCTAGTGCGGACACGGCCCCCGCTCGGCCACCCGGGAACGAGCCGCGGCGGGAGAGCCCCGAGGAGCTCGCCGGCCGGAACGAGTAGGCAGAGGACGGCAGCTGGGCGCAGGAGCTGCAGCCGCCCAAGGCACGCAGGCTTCGAAGGACGTTGGCAAGAGAGAAACGAGCCGGTTCGGGGGAGCTGGAAGCGGGGACGCCGCCCTCCAGGGAAAGGGCCAGGCCGACGGACCCAAGCCTCTCACCGGCTTGTCAGGCGCCGTCCGGTGCCCTTGGACCGGGCCGCGCCCGCGCTGGCAAGGCGGGCGCCCTGTCGCTTGGCTGGGTTTGCTTTTGCACGGAGAGGCGGGGGGCGGGGGGGACTTTAGTCCTGAATTCATGCCGGGGAGGGCGCTGCGCTCCAGCCACCCGCCGCTAGTTGAGCTGGCGGCAAGCTTCGAAAGTCCACTTGGTGGCCCCCCCGTAGATGTCGATGTTGGTCTCGGACCAGGCGATGACGTTGCCGGCGGGGGCTTTGGAGCTGCACGTGGCCAGGTGGTAGATCTCCCCGGGGCTGAGCTTCCGGTCCCAGATGTTGAAATGGGCCAGTTCGCCCACGAACGCCTGGGTGGCGTCAAACCCCCCGCCCAGGGTGTCCTTCGGGGAAATCACAGGGCGGGTCACAGGGGCCCTGGAGGGAGCGGGCTTCGCGCCTCTGCTGCCCGCCAGCGCTTGGCTCGGAGTCGCCTCGGGGCTCCTGCGCCCAGCCGCAGCTGGCCACCGCTCCCAGCTGGGGAACCGGCACGGGGCAGCCTGGCTCTCCCAAGGCCCGGGGATCAGGGCGAGCCCCCGCCGAGTCAGGCTCCCCGCCATCCCTAAGGGGGAACCAGCCGCCTGCCTCGGGCCCCTTCTGCAGCTCCCCGCGCCGCACTGTTCCCGCAGCCTTTGCGGCGGGGGAGCAGCCACTGCCCCCCCCAACCGCAAAGTCTGCCCGGGCGCCCGGCGGCTGTGCGTGTGGCAGGCAGTGAGCACCCCACCCACCCTGGCACACTATCTCCCCGGTGTGTGTGTGTGTGTGTGTGTGTGTGTGTGTGTGTGTGTGTGAGAGAGAGAGAGACACTGCAGAGGAGCTGGAACAGTTTTTACATTGGGGGTTCTGAGAGCCATTGTACCAAACTGTAAAGCCTGGATATGATGGAAACTACCTCAAGCCAGGGGTGCGGCAGGATCCCCCGCACCCCTAGTTCTAGCTCCTGGAGGGACCCTGTCTGTGCTAGAGAGAAATGTAATCGCCTCTGCCAGTGTGTGCGTGTGAGAGATTGTATCCCCTCTGCGGTGTGCCTGTGTGTGAGAGAGAGATAATCTCGCTCCTCGCCCTTGGATCACTCCCCCTCTTCCAGCCCTGACCTGCAGCCTCCCCGCCCCCTGTGCAGCCGGCCCCTGCTGCCTGCGCTGGTGGCACCTTACCTGCTCCTGGCCCAGGACCAGGACCCCCTGCGGTTTGATGGGGTGATAGGGAGCCAGGTTCTCTCCGTGGCCCCCCTGCGTGCCGTCTTGGTAGGCCTCCCACACACCGTCCCGCGTGGTCCAGGTGATGCAGATATGGTGCCACTTCCCATCGTTAATGACGAACGGGAGCTTAGCGACCTGTGGTTGCGGGAGGGAGGGAAGAGAAGGGGGAGGTGACTGCAGCCCCGGGGCCGCCTAGCTTAGAGAGGCCCCTAGGTCGGCCCGAGCTTGCCCCCATCTCGGAGTTGATAAGGACTGAGCCGAGTCTGCTGCGGCGCAGAGACCCCTATAGCCCGGAGAGAGGGGGCCGCGTTGGGACCTGCCCCTGCTCCCAGTAGGTCAATGGCGAAGCTGCCACGGAGCCCAAGTGGCGCGGGACCGGGCCCATTCTGCAAACTGACTTGGGCGGGGAGCTGGACTCCGTCGGCTGAAAGAGACCCAAGCTTTGGCGTAGAGCGGGTCGTATCCCGTGCTATGGGTAAAGGGGGCTTGGTTTGTCTGTCCTGGGCCTCGTGGGGCCCGGCTCCCCACCGCCCTGCCTCGGGCAGTCACTCTCACCAGTGCAAGGGGGGCGGCGGAGACCCCAAGCGCGGGGGGCGGAGCGGAGAGCCCGGGGCTCTGCAGGGGCTCGGGGGTCCAACCTACCTTGTCGTTAATGAGGATCTCCATGGGGTTGTTGCCCCACTCGATGAGCACCAGCTCGTTGGCCTGGCCGGGCACCGCGTAGGAGAAGGGTGTCCCCACCCCCGGCGAGGCGTTGGACTTGATCCACATGCATACGGAGAAGGCGTACATCTCGGGCAGGCTTTTCTTCACCTTCGCGTACATGTAGTTGGTCCGCAGCGGGAAGGTCAGCTGGAACTTGTCGGCCGGCCGGCTGTCTTTCTGCCCTGCCCAGAGAGAAAGGGGGAGCGGTTTGCTCTCCGCGTGGGGGGCTGGGCAATGCGGGGTCTCTGCGCGGAGCAAGAGCGGGGCCCTGTAGCGAGACAGCTGGGCTGGGCTGCCCCGTGTTCAGGACCAAGGCTAGCGGCGCCAGTGGCTCCGGCTTTGGCTACTCTACAAGCCCTTCGTTTCCTCCCCATCACCCGCATCGTCCTTCCCCCCAGTTATGTAAGAACCCTAAGATGGCACTGTCCCAAGCCCGCCAGCCGCTGATGCGCTCTATGCGGGCCATAGGAACCGCGCTCGGGGGACTGGGGTCCCCGCTCCCCCTCTTGCAGCCTGCTTCCATTTGCGCCATAGAGCCAGAGGGACCGGCCAGAATCAATATTCCGGGCAGGGCCCCAAGGCGCAGTAAGGCGGGACGGGCGCAATCCCGCACCTTGCTGAAGGCCCTGCTCAGAGGGCGCCTCGCACAGGGACACACCCGCCCCTAGGTCACCTAGCGGAGAGCCCTGCAGAGGCGCGGGAACCCAACGCGTCCAATACCCGCCACGGTTGGGCCGGAAGCGCAGGGGTTTCTATGGGCCAGTTGCGTGGCTTCCTGGGGCAGATGTTCAGGGTCCAGAACAGGGCGGGCTTAGGGCGCTTCCGACTTTACAGGCAGCTTCCCGCATCCCTGGTGAGCAGAGCAGGACCCACGTCCCCGGCCGCCAGGTCCCGCCAAGGGACAAAGCAATAGATACGGGGTTTAAAAACGGGCCACTGTTCGGAAAGAGGAACTTCAATCCGGCGTCTATGGGCGGGGGGGGGGGGGGGAAGGGGGTAACCGGGAGGATGGGCGAGGGGGTGATGTTTTTATCCCGTCCTGCGCTAGGGTTTGTGTTAGGGATGGTGCATTTAAAACCCACCATGTCAATTGCAGTCTGAGCCTTTACCTTTCTCCAAGTCACTGATCCTCTGGTGCAGGGAAGTTAACGTGCTCTCTATTTTGCTCCTTTCCTCGGACTCGTTCTTTGGATTTAACTTTCCTTCCTCCAGGCTATTCACTCTGGACAGAACTTGCTTCTCCAAGTCATCGATTTTAGTTTGAAGTATATCCTTCAGGTGGTTGGTCTGGCCTGACGAATTGATCCTACTAAACTGCTATGGGGAGCAAAGATATTAAGTGGGTTGTTACAAACCAAATTAACACCATGCGGTATTTACCCGGGACAAGCTCCGGCGCTCGCTAGCTGAGAGTTAAATTCATTTAGCCCAGACCACACAGGCGGCCTCGCTTAATTAAACTGAAGCCAACACAGCTGCCGTAGTCACGTTTTGGGCTGTGCTTTACCGAGCTGCATTTGCCCCGCAGACAGGACAACGGCGCCCCATTACAGGTGACCGCGGAGCTAAGTCGTGGCCGAGGTAGAGTCATAAATAAGATCGTCCCGCGCCCCTTCGTCTAGCTATACGGAATAACAGAAATTAAAGGTACCTCTAGGTTTTCTAGCCTTGTCTTAAGCGACTGCAAAGTTTGCCCAAGTTGGCTCAAGGTCTCAGCAGCGGGCGCCCGGGACAGATCCCCCATGGTGTTCTTGGACGAGCCGGTCTGTTTGCGGCTGGCTCCCCCGGCCGCTTTGGACTCGCTGGGGCCGGTCTCGGGCAGGCTCTGGCTCTCGCACCGGCCCAGTTTGGTGGTCAGCTCCCGGATGGTCTCCTTGTGGTTCATGATGGTCTCCTTTTGCTGGAGCACGGTCTCCCGGAGCTGCAGGACGGCGCTCTGCAGCTCCTCGCCGGTGCCGCTGCTGGCCAGGGAGGAGGCGCACAGGTCCACGTCCACCGGCACCGAGGTGCAGATGAAGCGCGTCTGGCCGAAGCTCTGGGCGCCTGCCCTCAGCCAGAGGACGGAGGCGAGGAAAAGGCTGCACGCGGCCCCCGCAGGCATGGCTGGGCCTGGCGCCGAGCTCGCCCCGACCCACGCCGCGCCCGGCCTCGGCTTCCACACGCGGGAGCTGTCCGGAGCGCTGGCGAGCGGCGGCGGGGCGCGGGCCCCTTTATAGACCGCGGGCGGGGCTCCGCCGCCACTGACGTCACCGCGGGGTGGAATCCCGCTTTAATTGCCGAGCGGGCGGCGCGCGCGGGGGAGGGGCCTGCCCGCTGGAGCTGGCGGGGCTCCCCCCCCTGCGGCAGGGCCCACGCACGGACACGCGCTCCCTAGGACAGGGCGGGGGGAGCCAGCGGGGGAGTGGGGTGTGTGTGGAGCCGGGGGGGTACACACGCAGTGGTGTGGTGGGGAACCAGCTTGCCGCGGGGGAAGGACAGTGGGGGGGGGTGTACGCACGCAGGGTGTGTGTGTGTGTAGCCGGGGGGGGTGTATGCACGCAGGTGTTGTGTGTGTGGGGTGTGGTGTGTGTGTGTGTAGCCGAGGGGGGTGTATGCACGCAGGGTGTGTGTGTGTGTAGCCGGGGGGGGTGTATGCACGCAGGGTGTGTGTGTGTGTAGCCGGGGGGGTGTATGCACGCAGGGTGTGTGTGTGTGTAGCCGGGGGGGGTGTATGCACGCAGGTGTGTGTGTGTGTGTAGCCGGGGGGGTGTATGCACGCAGGGTGTGGTGTGTAGCCGGGGGGGGGTGTATGCACGCAGGGTGTGTGTGTGTGTAGCCGGGGGGGGTGTATGCACGCAGGGTGTGTGTGTGTGTGTAGCCGGGGGGGGTGTATGCACGCAGGGTGTGTGTGTGTGTAGCCGGGGGGGGGTGTATGCACGCAGGGTGTGTGTGTGTGTGTAGCCGGGGGGGGTGTATGCACGCAGTGTGTGTGTGTGTGTAGCGGGGGGGGGTGTATGCAGCAGGGTGTGTGTGTGTGCGTGGTGTAGCGGGGGGGTGGGGTGCCTCTGGTGGGTGTGTGTGTGGTGGTGTGGTGCTAGGATGCCGGGGGAGTATTGAAGGTTGTGTGTGTGTGTGTGTGTAGCCGGGGGGTGTGTATGGACGCAGGGTGTGTGTGTGTGTGTGTGTGCGGAGCCGGGAGGAAGGTGTATGCACGCAGGGTGTGTGTGTGTGTAGCCGGGGGGGTGTATGCACGCAGGGTGTGTGTGTGTGTGTAGCCGGGGGGGTGTATGCACGCAGGGTGTGTGTGCGTGCGTGTGTGTGTGTAGCCGGGGGGGTGTATGCACGCAGGGGGTGTGTGTGTGTAGCCGGGGGGGTGTATGCACGCAGGGGGTGTGTGTATGCGGAGCCGGGGGGGGTGTATGCACGCGGGGGGGGTGTATGCGGAGCCGGGGGGGTGTACGTACGCAGAGCGTGGGTGTGTTTGTACACACACGCAGGGGGAGTGTGTGCAGCTAGGAGCGGGGTGCCGCGGGCTGCCATGCGGGACCCGACGCAGGCTCCTCTCCAGCACGCCAGCCCCTGGCATGTGCTTCTCCCTCGCCCCCCATCCCCGGCGGAAATTGAAGCCTGCCGGGGCCCAGGCTGCTAATCCGGCCTGCGGGGGCGGGCGTTGCCGGGGAGGGCCCGGAGCCGGGCTCCGCCGGGCAGCGAGCGGCGTTCCCAGGCTCGGAGTCACGGGGATGGAAGCTGAGAATCTGGAGGTTCCCGGGGGCTTGGCTCCCGGAGCAGCGCCTAGTCCGGCCTGCGTCCCGCGGATGGCAGGAGGTTCCCGGAAGCCCCCTCCCCCCGAAGTAAAACGCTCCGCTAGGCCATCAGCGTGAACAGTCGAGGGCAGAACCCGGGCCCTCTGCTGTGGGCTCAGGCCAGGCACAGCTGGGGGTCCCCGCTGCAGAGAAACGCCCGGGGGTGCCCAGCTGACAAGCTAGCTCTGCGCCACCCCCCACCCGCCCTGTGCAGTGTCTAGCACAATGGGGGGTGGGGGGAGCGGATCCCTGATAGAAGTTCGGGGCCCTCCCATAATCCCCAACATTAATAGTAATGATCATAATTCATAACAGGGTGTTCCCGGGCGAGTGGAGGTGTGACCAGGAAACACTGGGCACTGGCCATCAGCGACCGATGTAACAGTCCCTCCGGGACGCTGCCTGCTCTTTTGCCAGAGGCCAAATCAGCCTCCAGCTGGCACCAGAATCAGGGGAGCCAAAAGGTGGATTAGAGCCCCCCCCGCTCAACCCCAACCCACCCCAAGGTCCTGCCCTAAGCACAGGAGGTCTAGACTCGGGCATCTGGCCTTGTCCGTTTCAGGAATACAGGACTCACATTTGTAGCACAGTGATGTTGACACATAACTTGATTGTGGGTGTGAGAGAACGTTTTTACTGAAATGGGAAAACAAATGAACTGACAAAATTAAAGGCCTTCCTGAGGGTACTTGGTAGCCACAGTTACTCAGAGAAATTGCTGCCTTTTTATCTTCAGGACTTCAGTCAAGGCTGACTATTATTCAAGCCTTGAGAATTGAGGATGTGACATTTGTTTGTATTCATTCCCCACCATCCTACAAGGATGTCTCCTCCCTGCAGCTTAGAGCTTCTTTACCCAAGTACTCAGCCCTCATCTGGGAAAACCTACCTGCTGATTTCTTTACTCTCCTCTTTCTCTGAACTGCAGTATTACAGTCCCTGATTGTGCTCTTCTTTGAATGGAAGTTGTGAGATTTGCCTGGGAGCATTGGGGTGGTACAGGCTGTTGCAAGATAGAATAAGCTTCCTTATGGTCCATGGTACATATTGCCTTGTCTAATCTAGACGTGTTATTAATTTGTTTCCTGTCTCCAGTCACTAATAAAAGGTTATACCAGCTGGTGAGAATTGGAAAATTACAGAGGAATTTGTTAGGATGAATGCAGATCTATCTATCATGTTTTTATGATGCATCCATCACTGCAGTTTCCTCACACATTTATGGAAGCATATAAATAATCTGTATCTCTTTTCTCCATCCATTCTGCACTGTTGGTTCTCTTTGTTGCTTTGTTTGTTTCCTTTTATTATGGGCATCTGCAGCTGGGCAGAAAAGTGGGGTTTCCATTTCACTCTGGTGATCTTATGGTTCAATGTGCACATTCAGAATCTCCAGACGAGTCCTGCCCTGGGTGCTGGACAGGAAAATGGCTGGTGGTAGTTACCACTGATGACATCTGAGTTATTTTTTGCCCAGAGACCCTCTCTACATGCGTTTGAGCCAGCTCAGTGGTCAGCCACATTTCAGGCTTTTAGGCAACAGAACATTCAGGGCCAGAGTCTGCCCTGGTGTAAGATTCCACTGATTTAAGTGGAGTGAAGCCAAGGAGTGGACTGAATTTTGATTAGTGAAGTGGGTCAAGGGATGCAAGGACTTCCAGTCTGGGAACACTGTACTGCAGAGAAAGAGTGTTACGTAACTTCCCAACCCCTTCCTCATTTACCTCCCATTTAAGGCTGCTATCCAGGCCTAGTAAGATCTCTCCAGGAGCTGGAGTATAAAGGGACCCTTTCATGTTGTTCACAATAGAGTTTGCATGTGTGACAGTGTGAATCAGTTTGACAGAACTTCTGATGCAAGCATTTAATTAACTCTAGATGTCCCCTGTGAGTCTCATTACAAAAGACTGAAACATTAAAGGTTCCTTCTCAGAAATCATTCTTATCTGTCTCTATGCTTTCCTCTTAACTAAGCAATGTCCAGTGGATTTAATATGAAAGTTAGAGCCAAAGATTTGAGGTTCACCTCATGCACAAGGGAAAAAATACGATAGTTACTGTTCCTCAAGCAAATGGTTTATGCATTGCTCTCTTCAACATTTGGGGAGAAGGCATGGTCATTGGTATAAAGGCCTGGTGAATGCCTTGCTATATTCCATCAGGTTCTGTAACTTCAATGAAAAGCTAAGGAAAGTGACCAAGAACGTAAGAACAGTCATATTGGGTCAGTCCAAAGGTCCGTCTAGCCCAGTGTCCTATCGGCTGACAGTGGCCAATGCCAGGTGCCCCAGAGGGAATGAACAGAACAGGGAATCATCAAGTGATCCATCCCCTGTCGCCCATTCCCAGCTTCTGACAAACAGAGGCTAGGGACGCCATCCCCCACAAGGAGTGAGCAAATAACTGGTCACTGTCCCCTGAGCACTGCAATGCCTTTGTGTGGTAGCTTTGCCCTAACTCTTCTCCAAGGCTTTGCATTGGTACCTTTCACTAGTGCCACTTGAACTCTAATCATCAGAGGACATACACTGGTGCTTGCAGTTAACCTTCCTGAGTCTTCTAAACTGTTCCACAGGCACCATAAATGGTCACTGCTCACTTCTACCCCCTCCCGCACCCCAGCACTGCTCCTATGCACTGTCACCTCCCAGGCACTACAAAAATACAAAAATTATAATAATCATGGAGTCATAGGACTGGAAGGGAGGTTGTCTAGTCCAGTCCCCTGCGCTCATGGCAGGACTAAGTATTATCTAGACCATCCCTGACAGGTGTTTGTGTAACCTGCTCTTAAAAATCTCCAATGATAAAGATTCAACAACCTCCCTAGGCAATTTATTGATAGTCACTCTGACAGGAAGTTTTTCCTAATGTCCAACCTAAACCTCCCTTCCTGCAATTTAAGCCCATTGCTTCTTGTCCTGTCCTCAGAGGTTAAGAACAATTTTTCTCCCTTCTCCTTGTAACTACATTTTATGCACTTTAAAACTGTTATCATGTCCCCAATCCGTCTTCTCTTCTCCAGACTAAACAAACTCAGTTTTTTCAATCTTTCCTCATAGGACATGCTTTCTAGACCTTTAATCATTTTTGTTGCTCTTCTCTGGATTTGTCCACATCTTTCCTGAAATGTGGCTCCCAGAACTGGACACAATACTCTGGTTGAGGCCTAATCAGTGTGGAATAGAGTGAAATAATTACTTCTCATGTCTTAACTACAACACTCCTGTTAATACATGTCCCAGAATGATGTTCGCTTTTTTTGCAACAGCGTTACCTTGTTGGCTCATATTTAGCTTGTGATCCACTGACCGCCAGATCCCTTTCTGCAGTACTCCTTCCTAGGCAGTCATTTCCCATTTTGTATGTGTGCAACTGATTGTTCCTTCCTAAGTGCAGTACTTTGCATTTGTCCTGATTGAATTTCAACCTATATACTTCAGATCATTTCTCCAGTTTGTCCAGATCATTTTGAATTTTAATCCTACCCTTCAGAGCACTTGCAACCTCTTCCAGCTTGGTATCATCCACAAACTTTATAAGTGTACTCTCTATGCCATCATCTAAATCATTGATGAAGATATTGAACAGAACTGGACCCAGAACTGAACCCTGTGGGACCCCACTCATCATGCCCTTCCAGCATGACTGTAAACTACTGAAAATTACTCTCTGGGAACGGTTTTTCAACCAGTTGTGCACCCACCTTATAGTAGCTCGATCTAGGTTGTATTTCCCTAATAATAATTGCTTATGTGACAGATTTCAGAGTAGCAGCCGTGTTAGTCTGTGTTCGCAAAAAGAAAAGGAGTACTTGTGGCACCTTAGAGACTAACAAATTTATTAGAGCATAAGCTTTCGTGAGCTACAGCTCACTTCATCGGATGCATTTGGTGGAAAAAACAGAGGAGAGATTTATATATACACACACACAGAGAACATGAAACAATGGGTTTATCATACACACTGTAAGGAGAGTGATCACTTAAGATAAGCCATCACCAGCAGCAGGGGGGGGAAAGGAGGAAAACCTTTCATGGTGACAAGCAAGGTAGGCTAATTCCAGCAGTTAACAAGAATATCAGAGGAACAGTGGGGGGTGGGGTGGGAGGGAGAAATAGTAACTCTGACATCATAATCAAAAAGGCTGACAAAGGAGGTGCTGTCGTCATCATGAATAGCTCGGAGTATGAACAAGAGGCTACTAGGCAGCTCTCCAACACCACTTTCTACAAGCCATTACCCTCTGATCCCACTGAGGGTTACCACAAGAAACTACAGCATTTGCTCAAGAAACTCCCTGAAAAAGCACAAGAACAAATCCGCACAGACACACCCCTGGAGCCCCGATCTGGGGTATTCTATCTGCTACCCAAGATCCATAAACCTGGAAATCCTGGACGCCCCATCATCTCAGGCATTGGCACCCTGACAGCAGGATTGTCTGGCTATGTAGACTCCCTCCTCAGGCCCTTCGTTACCAGCACTCCCAGCTATCTTCGAGACACCACTGACTTCCTGAGGAAACTACAGTCCATTGGTGATCTTCCTAAAAACACCATCCTAGCCACTATGGATGTAGAAGCCTCTACATCAACACTCCACACAAAGATGGACTACAAGCCGTCAGGAACAGTATCCCCGATACTGTCACGGCTAACCTGGTGGCTGAACTTTGTGACTTTGTCCTCACCCATAACTATTTCACATTTGGTGACAATGTATACCTTCAAATCAGCGGCACTGCGATGGGTACCCGCATGGCCCCACAGTATGCCAACATTTTTATGGCTGACTTAGAACAACGCTTCCTCAGCTCTCGTCCCCTAATGCCCCTACTCTACTTGCGCTACATTGATGACATCTTCATCATCTGGACCCATGGAAAAGAAGCTCTTGAGGAATTCCACCATGATTTCAACAATTTCCATCCCACCATCAACCTCAGCCTGGACCAGTCCACACAAGAGATCCACTTCCTGGACACTACGGTGCTAATAAGCGATGGTCACATAAACACCACCCTATATCGGAAACCTACTGACCGCTATTCCTACCTACATGCCTCTAGCTTTCATCCAGATCATACCACTCGATCCATTGTCTACAGCCAAGCTCTACGATATAACCACATTTGCTCCAACCCCTCAGACAGAGACAAACACCTACAAGATCTCTATCATGCATTCCTACAACTACAATACCCACCTGCTGAAGAGAAGAAACAGATTGACAGAGCCAGAAGAGTACCCAGAAGTCACCTACTACAGGACAGGCCCAACAAAGAAAATAACAGAACGCCACTAGCCATCACCTTCAGCCCCCAACTAAAACCTCTCCAACGCATCATCAAGGATCTACAACCCATCCTGAAGGACGACCCATCACTCTCACAGATCTTGGGAGACAGACCAGTCCTTGCTTACAGACAGCCCCCCAATCTGAAGCAAATACTCACCAGCAACCACACAACAGAACCACTAACCCAGGAACCTATCCTTGCAACAAAGCCCGTTGCCAACTCTGTCCACATATCTATTCAGGGGACACCATCATAGGGCCTAATCATATCAGCCACACTATCAGAGGCTTGTTCACCTGCGCATCTACCAATGTGATATATGCCATCATGTGCCAGCAATGCCCCTCTGCCATGTACATTGGCCAAACTGGACAGTCTCTACGTAAAAGAATGAATGGACACAAATCAGACGTCAAGAATTATAACATTCAAAAACCAGTTGGAGAACACTTCAATCTCTCTGGTCACTCGATCACAGACCTAAGAGTGGCTATACTTCAACAAAAAAGCTTCAAAAACAGACTCCAACGAGAGACTGCTGAATTGGAATTAATTTGCAAACTGGATACAATTAACTTAGGCTTGAATAGAGACTGGGAATGGATGAGTCATTACACAAAGTAAAACTATTTCCCCATGGTATTTCTCCCTCCCACCCCACCCCCCACTGTTCCTCAGATATTCTTGTTAACTGCTGGAATTAGCCTACCTGCTTGTCACCATGAAAGGTTTTCCTCCTTTCCCCCCCCTGCTGCTGGTGATGGCTTATCTTAAGTGATCACTCTCCTTACAGTGTGTATGATAAACCCATTGTTTCATGTTCTCTGTGTGTGTGTATATATAAATCTCTCCTCTGTTTTTTCCACCAAATGCATCCGATGAAGTGAGCTGTAGCTCACGAAAGCTTATGCTCTAATAAATTTGTTAGTCTCTAAGGTGCCACAAGTACTCCTTTTCTTTTTGCTTATGTGACAGTTTGTTCTCATTATGATCATAACTTCAATCTATAATGGCCTCACTTCTTTGTACTCTGTAGTTTTATATTAGCATATATTGCTCTGGAGAGACCTGATCCATAGCCCACTGAAGTCATTACCTCTGATTCTGTGTCCTTTGAATCAGGCCCTAGCTCAGGAATTTGTCAGTGGAAAGGCTTGTGCTTTCCTCTAGGGTTCTCGTATCTTGCTCCATTTGGCTGATTTCTTTTTCTCCTCTTTGACATCCATCCTGCATTTTCTGAGTGCAAAAATAAGGGGGGCGGATATTGTGGGGACAGGGCCAGTGGCTCTTGCCTTACCTGGCCAAACCTGTGCTCTCTTGTCCCTTTGCTCTGGCAGGTTCTGAGAAAGGGGATGGAATGAAAAAGTCTGAAAAGACCATAGGTCTCTGCACTGGTGTAAATCCTGAAATCAGTGGAATTAAACCCTGGGTAAAACAGGTGTACATGAGAACAGACTCAGGTTCCACCTCTGCAAACATCCACATGTTATTCACAAACAGTTAGTGTCACTGAACATGCTGATTTAACTAGGACCCAGTCAGGGGGATCCTTTGTGGTTCATGGGACATTATGCTTCTGTGATATTAAGGTGACAAGTGCAACACAAGAGCTGCTTAGGTACTGTGGGGCATATAAAAACCTAGATAGGAAAAAATGTGAACTATACAGATACACAAAACAACTCCTTGGTTCTCCTACCTCAAAGGAAGAGTTGGCAATTGTGAACTAGAATTCAGCTTCTTCATAAACGTTGCATCATGCACCAGGGTCTGTTATTGCTTTTGTGGATTTAGAGCAAGCTCCTTTTATTTTTAAACATTACCTCCCCACCTCCAAAGAGCAGATTTGCCTTTGTAACTAAGTAACTGGCTAGGACCCCTTCAGATGACTTGGTGCTGAATATCAGCCAGAGAGAACACTGTGTGCATGTGGGGGGTGGCTGGAGGAGAGGATATTACAGTATTTCAAAATGGTCCAAGCTGCTCCCTCAAGGGACTGAGATTCCTGCCTTCACAATAACCTTTGCCAAAGCCCACTGCCTGAGGAAGAGGTAATATATGTAAATATTCAATCTGTCCAACGATAACCTTTGGGTGAGAACAACAGAATTACAAATATAAAAAGGATTTTTTTTAAAAAAAAGTGAACAAATCTCTTTAATCCTGGAAGCTGGAGCCCCAGAGAGCAATGAGCTGCAGAACAGTCTCTCTTGTTCAGGAAGTCGGTTGTACATAAAGCACCTTTCTCTGGGGTAGTGTTAATTTCACAGATAATTCTCCTCTCTGCAGTGGGGACAGCACAATCCATTATGGGAACAGGGAGCTTTGAGACGGGAAATCATAATGGTTAGTCTCCAAGTAGTGTGAAATCCCCATCCCTTTTGCCTGTCCATCAAGGAGGAGTCAGCTGATAAGCAATTTAGCTGTAGATTGTGCTAGTGCTATCTTTAAGGATCCAGAAGGGAGCAAAGATTCCCTGACTCCTGTTTCTCTGACCCCTGGATTGTATGTGTCTATAACTCATCCAAAAATGTGCTTTCAGGTGGAACTTGGTACAAGGGTTATTCTGGGTAAGAACACAATGGGGAAAGGACCTTTACCCAGGATTACAGAGTAATGTGGTCTGCACCTCTTGCTAGCCATGTCCCACAAACAGGGAGAGCTGAGTTCCTTTTACAATTCTTTAAGGCATAGGAGGGGACAAGGAGCACTAAATGAGCTATTGCTGCTCCATGGCTAAGTTTGCTAGGTGATTTCAGTTTAAAGCTGATTTTTTCCCCCACTCTCTAAAATCCACAATATAGATCAGTGTGAAAATTGGTATGGTGTGATAACTAGAAGAGACATTCTGTGCTTTTAAGGTGGAGTGTTCCTTGCCATATCAGGCAGCAGGCAAACATTTCGCAGTGGAGTTCTGAAATTTGCTGCATTTAGCTGCAGTCTCTCTCTTTGCAGATCTCTCTCCCTTTCTCTGTCTTCTCCCTTCTTTCTTTTTCTCTCACTGTTCCTGGATCCAAAGTCAATTTTCTTCTCTTTGCCTGACATTTACAGCCAGTGAGGATGAAAAGATGGTTCTTCATACTAGCTAGGTCTCAGAGATGCTATAGGGACATGGATCCTTTCATTACAAATAATTAATTTAGCTACATATTGCATAACATTCTGAACAGCTTTCTGGGGCAATCTCATGCTAGCTGGATGCACAGCCCCTATCAATATTACATTACATTTGGGTACTACCATTATGAAGCTTCATTAAAAATTTAATTTGTGGTTTAAAACTTAAGCATTCCCTTAAAAGTGTAGCAGAGAAATAATTTTTGGTGTTTGGGGCTGGATCCTGCATCAGCCGAAATTTCAGGGAGAGATACACAAGGGGCTCAGATACCATGATGATGCATTCTGTGTCAGAACCTGAATAGAACAGAACGAGAAAGGGAGAGATGATACACTCCAGAGTGGCTGTCAGCCTTGTTGTCCCTCCTGGTCACTGCCAGCTGCCACAGGCATTTCCTTGGCTCCTGGAATGAACCTGGATTCCTTGTGCACCCATGTTTGGCAGCCAGAATTGGATGGAAGGAGGCCCACCCATGGCCACCCCTCAGCCATTTACCTGATCATCCTAATCCCCAACGTTCCCAGAATTTCTCACTCACCCATTTTAAAAGAAAGCTAAGTGTGACTTTGGTGATGGCAAAAGGTGCCAGATCCTAGTGCTGGGACATGAAGCTGTGTCTTTATCCATTAGCACAGGGTGCTGGCAACACAAGCTGCTTTACTCTGCTCAGTCTGGAGCTGGAAGGGGCCCCTTGAGGAGTGGAGAGAGGTGTTCAGTCTCTGGGGCCCATTTGGTTCTTGGCCTCTCTGCTGAGGCTGCCCACAAGGGTCCAAGCTGTGACTGTAGCTTTAGTGTTACAAAATCCATATTTTTGAGGGGGCAAAATTGCAGTGAGCTTCTCATGCCCATAAAAGGAGGGAAAGTCTCTTCGTAATAAGGAGTAGGTGCTTCCAACATAAACACAGGCTAAGAGCCTGCTTTAGGTATTTGCAAAAGCTACACTCCTCTCCACATAACCCCCCCACCAAATGCAGCTGAGTCTCCAGCTGCTGAGAAATAGAATAAATGTTTCAATGAAAAATTAAACAGAAAATAAAGTTTTTTTCACTGTCTTTTTAATTGAGAAAATATCCCAGCTGTATTTCACACTTACAATCAGCATGAATGTGTTCAGAGCCCATTGGTGTCCTTCAGAGAGCAGAGCTATTGCCTCTGTGTCATCTTTCTCCTCCATCTCCTTGCTCGGGTCTGATCCTGCTCCCAATTAAATGAATAGTGAAACAATGCAGAGAGCTGGATGGATAGATATGGGTCTAATTTTCAGAGGTGTGGTGCACCTGCAGTTCCCATGAATTTTTAACTGGAGTTGCACCTGCAGTTCCCATGAATTTTTAACTGGAGTTGCGGATGCACTGGAAACCATCCTCATATAGATCTGTACTATTATGTTTTATAAAGCACCTACAGCATTCAAGGCAGTGCTCTGACAAAAACAGAGACTTAGGCTGAGATTTTAAAAGTAGCCTAAAGGAATTTGGCATCCGAATCCCAGTGACATTCAGTGGGAATTGGGCACCTAGGCTCCTTGGACAATCCCAGGTTTAAACCTCAACCCTGCAAGCGGCTCTGCCTCAGCAGCCCTCTGCATCCACATGGAGCTCCGTGTAAGACTGGGGCCTGAGTCCCTGCTGCGAAGAGCTCTGTAACGGGGTGCACTCACCGCTCTGGCATCTCTTGCTGGCTGTCTTGGGAATTAGCTCTACATGGTAGTGTGCCCTCTTCGGGTGGTGCTTCACTCCTGCTCTAGGACCCATGTCTCTCCAAGGGCTGTGGTGTCCTCTTCAGTGACACAGCTCTCTGGCCATGCCACACACTGTGCTCCCCATTCTGGGGGACCTGCAGTCTTCTGTTCAGCCACTTCCCTTAGTGGTAACTGCAGTGTATTGTCTGGCCACTTCCTCATGGCCCCAGCATCCTCTTTGCCCTTGCCTCAGGGCCTCAGCCTGCAAACCCCAGCAGCCGACCAGGAGCTATCTCTTGCTCCCCCAGTCCCTGCTAGCAGCACTACTTTTTCCAGGGTGCTGGCAAGTCTCTCAGCCCTCCAGTGACACAGCCCTTCCTCCCTGGGCTCCCAGCAGAGAACTGCCCTCCTCTGCCCTGCAGCTCCCTTTTCATATGGGCCTGCTTGGCTCTGCTTGGCTGGTCCCTTCCGCCCTTCTCTGATTGGTTGCATCCTGCGCAGCTTCCCCTAGGGCTCTATTAACTCCTCAGAGCCCAGTGTGGGGCAGGCACCCCATCACAAGCTCACATTCCAAAGAGATGAAAGAGAGGGAGAGAAGGGATGTAACAAAAGCCAGTGACTGAGCAATGAGTGTCAGTGCCATGATTTTTCTATGAGTGTGTATTATTCTTGCACTCTCTCTTTCTCACTGGTCCCTATGTTAATGCTACATGGAAGGGAAGGTGAGGCTCTGCCGGCCTTCCAGGAGAGTGGTGATTATAGGAAGGATTCAAAGGGGGGAAAAGTGGAGGTGTGGCCAGCCAGGTCAAGGTGGGAATTCCACCTTGGAGAAGGGGCTGGCTAGCCTACGCAGTGCATGCAGGTATATAGCAGAGTACACTCCCATTTATCCAAATACCCAGGGAGACATCTGAAAGTTTTGGGTAACCAGGCAGTTGGATAATGGAAGTGCTATTCAATAACACAGACTACATGGGGACACACTGTGGATTTGGACAACTCGGATTGTTGGATAAAGAGAGTTCAGATAACTGGAGTTATACCGTATACGGTACACAACTGAACACACAGAAATGAAAATGGATGGATTTAAACACCTGCTTAAATGTTCTGTTGATCCATAGCCTTTATATATTTAGGTTATTATTTGTTTGGCCTTTGTGGCTCCCCTTTGCACCTTCCTCTGGAATTCTCACACCACCCCAAACTTGTGGAAAGTACCCTTCTTTTTCTTCTTCTACATACACAAAGTAGCAACATTGTCAACATATACTCTGTGGGCCGTATTCCACTTTATGCCAGTCTAATTGTTCAAATCAGCAGAGCTACTCCTGATTTACACTGGTGTAAATGACAGCAGTGTCAGGCTCTGCACTGTGTGTGCTAATATCAATATTCCCAGATCACATTTGTTAACTGCCTTGTTAATTATAATGAGATTAACCACAGAGGCCAATCGAATTCCCACAGCTTCAGCAGCTTGCTATCAAGTTCACATATCAGCCTCAAAACCCAGAGAAGGAATGGGAAATAGGTTTTGATCATTAGGTCACTCTGATTGGGGAATTTGAGATTTGAAAAGTGATAGGAAAGGGAGAACTGTTTGAACTGGTAAATTTTGCCAACACAGTAAAGGGGGACTAGAGATTATACAGATTCCACAAAAAGGCAGAATTTCCATGGCTGGCTAGAATGGGGAGGGTGGGGTTTTTTCATTCAGAAGGACACTAGCATTAATTTTACAGGGACCACAAACTGTTGCTTTTTTTCCATTGAAGACTTGTTTTGTTTGTACATGAATCTCTTGGTCGTTGTCTTTCTTTCTTTTATTGTACATCATAAAACCAAACATTCTGATTATGGAGCAATCTCAGCAGTATCATTTCTAAATGCTGCTGCTGTGGAATAACTTCCATGTTCCCAAGCCCACAGAAATCTGAGTCTGAGACTCAGAGGCATTTGCCCCAGCAATGCTCTGCAAAATGTAAAATTACTTCTTCCTATTAGGCAGCTCAGTCCTGAATAGACAGAATGTCAAATCTAGCCCACCCTCCTTGGGAAGGTACATATGACATGGTAACAGCAAAAAAGACATCCCAGAAAATAAGGCACCTGGTCTGAGTGCTTTGGACAGGCTCAGAAAGAGCTAACAGAATTCTCTGACTTCATTTCCCATAGTTTAGGGGCTGTTTCGCCACTGAGTCACAGCTGATACTGATCTATAGTACCTGCAATTTTTTCAAGGAAACATTCCTGCCCTTATAAATGAGAGAGCTGGCTAATATCTCTTAGGATGAGGATGATGTCTATAATAGTACAACTATTGTTTATTTAAATACATATACCTTGGTGACACAGAAAATTATCAGGAGTTGCAAAGAGGCACAGAGAGATAATGATAATTTAATGAATGATCTTACATTTAGATAATGCCTTTCATTGAGATGGATAGCAAAGTGGTTTGGGAACTCTACTCACTGATTGTACAAACTAGCAAATCTGTTGCATCCCCAGTTGTGTTGAGTACAGCTCCATCCATATTTTATAAGAAAACCACTTCCATTAAGCCACCAATTTTTGTCAGTCCTGGGAGTGGTCATTTAGGCGAGACTTCACTGTGTGTACAAGTATATATGAATCTTTACACCCATCAGTGAAGTGCAGACACCTCTGGAGTGCTCTGCAGCATCTGTTCAAAAATCTATGTTCACTTTTATTTTTTATGCCACCTTTCATCCAATGATCTCAAAGTACATTAATTATCATCCCTGTGAGCCAGAGATTCATTAACTGACTGGCCCTTTCATAGTAAAGCAGTGGCAGAACCATGAATAGAAACCAGAAGCCCTGATGCCTAGTCCCCTTCTTCTAACAATTGTATTATGCTCTCTCTCTTGCGCACTGAAATACCTCTCCTGATTGCAGAGCACTTCTGCCATTCAAAGTGTGGTGAGAGAAATTTGACCTAAAATTTATCCTGGCCTGGAAGAGGAAGATGAAATTCTGTTGCTCCATCTAAGGCTTTGTTTACACCCCCATCCCTCGAAAGACAAAAGTTTTGTTGACAACACGCGCTGGTATGAACAGCTTCGACAAACAGTGGCTACACTGTGTGTCTTTTAACGGCCTGGTTGTAGCAGCACAGCTGTGTCGCTAAAAGCTGTGTAATGTAGACAAAGGCTTATTCTGGGGTAGGTGCACCTCCCCAGTGAGTACAACTGCTGTAACCAAGCCTCCTCTCTTAGGACTTGTTGTAATATAATGGCCCTGGGCCCTGGCAGTTGTGCTAAATAGGAGAGAAGTGATAATGGCACAAATGGGAAAAGGCGGGGTGGTCTTACAAGTCCCCTCTGCTCTACATGATGAGAGGGTCCCATCCAGTCCTGTTGTCTTTGCACCTCTTTGATTGGAAATCTGCCAGAAACAAATAGCTAACGAGCAGGGCCATGGCCTGGGAGGATATCACTGACCCACCCTCCTCTTGGGCTGATGAAACTCCCAAGTCCTTACTCTTAACCTGAGGTGCCCCTTATAAGCTCCTGGAGGTTTTTGGTGCCAGTTGAACAAACAAATGTATGAAATATGCAAGTCATCATGCTGGTGTTACCTGAGCAGCTGACTTTGAACCCTTCTACCTGGCAACAAAGAAGAGTCCACGTGCTCAGGGGAAGGGAGCAAGTGGACAGGGAGCAGGGAGGGAGACATGAGCCTGCACCCCAGCATCTCTTCGCCTCATAAACTTATTGACAGGTGACATCAATCTGCAATTTGATCAAGGGCCTGAATCTCCCCATGCCATACACTGTATGTTGTCCCTTCCATCTGGGCAACATGCTCCTTGTTCTGAGCTGTTCCATTCCTTGCCCTGGCACAAGAACGGGGAGGTGTAGGGATGAGGGGGGCTTTACATTCAACTTGTGTCTCCTGCATTCTGAGGCTGTTCCTTCTCCTGCCCAGCCCCAGCAGTGAATTACAGCAGCCTCCAGGGCTGTGGGCAGTGGAGAATAGCTGGTCTGTAACACACTCTGACCATGTCCCTCCCTCCTTCTATGTAACCCCAGAACTTGACATTACTGCAGTCAAACATTCCGGGGTCCAGCCACTGTTAGCTGAAAACCAAATACAACTAGGTAGGAATAATCTTAGGCTCTGAGAGGCAAGGTCAGACAGCTGCATGATTACAGTTCAGAAAGGGAGGGTGGGACAGAGAGTTCATGTACCATGAATGGTTGGACAGCTGACCTTCGTTTTAAGTGCCCCGGCATATAAGTTTTATTGTTGTTATGACTAGAAATACTAGAAATGCTTTGATGATATGTGATAAGGAGTAATTTGCTGAAATTAGGAGAATTGGTGATTCCCTAGGGTTGCTATGGTGACCCACTAGGAGAGTCACTATGAGTTACATGCTTTATTTAAGTTAGCTATAAAAGATTAAGCAAAAGAATACACTTTGGAGCAGTTCGAGGAAGCGGTTCTTCAGCCAAGGAGCTGACACCTAAACTCCCCAGCAGCTGGACAGAAGGAGGGCCCCCTGAAGCCTGGCTGCTGATCACTCAAAACCATCTCAGACTTTGGGTAAATATAAACATTTTGGGATGCTCTGAACATATTGCAACAGCATATATTTGGGTGTGTGCTTGAGACCCAATAAAAAAGTGGGTTTAGGTAAAAGCATTCTTGTTTGGAACAATCATTTATCAGCTGAAGGAGCTGCATCCCCATTGATTTATTCCTGACACCGCCAGGAGAGAAACAGTCAAGTTGCCCTGGCTTTGGATTCTGAAAACCCTGGGTAACCTCTACAGAACATCTCCAGTGCTAGGACCCATGCTGCCAGTTCTATGCCAGCTGTAGAACTCCCTTATGCAGGGGCGAGGTATTCTCTGAGGGCTACTTCTGGCCTTCTCATGGGCCCTTTATGCTGCAGAGTGGCAAAAAGAGGCTGCAGCACTGCAGACACGGTAGAGAATCAGGCCCCAGATTGTGTGTGTGTGTGTGTGTGGGTGTGTTTGCATCTCTGAAAGCAAATTGAGCTGAAATAAGACACAATATCCACAGCTGTTTAAAAAAAGGGTCGTTATCCCTTCCCTTTTCCCTCCAAGTTTGACTCTTCTTCTGCTCTCTTTCTATCCGGCTAGTCTGCATCCTGGGGTGAGAAAGCTGCAGCCTTGCTGCTCCTCAGTGGAACCCTGGTGCAGTGTGTAACCTGCTTAGACGGCAGAAGCCAGGCTTGAGCAGTAACTATTTATCAGATGATGCTTTGTACTCCAGTGCCTTTGGCAGGCAGCCTGAAGGACGCTCTGTTACATTGAGTCTGACAGGTTTAATACTACAGCTGATCTTTCTCAAAAGCTCCATGGTGGAGGGAGAGAGAGAGGTTACCATGCCCTTCTGTGCTATCTCAGCCTCTCTCAGAGAGGCAGGTGTCACTGGGCACTTCTGAGGAAGGGAAAGACAGGCTTCTGACTCAGGTTGAGGTTGAATCTAAGTTGAATCTGGCATGTAGCATCAGCTCCTCATTCTCACTGCCCCTCCCCACAACCCCAAAACCTAATTCCTGTTTCCAGGCTTCAATGCTCTGATTCCCATTTACTTCAAGGAGACAAGCACTGAAATCTGTGCACTGCGGATGTATAAATAATAGAACTGAAATCATCCTTAGTTAAAAATAGATATTCTTTTTAATAAATATTTTACATACTGTCTTTAGGATATAAAACTCCCCTGACTGAAGTGTTAAAACAAACCCTGGTGTTAGACCCTAAGATTTTAAAACAACCCCACTTCTGACTTTACAAACAATGCTTGACTGGTCAAGGGTTTTATATATATAGAAAGATATAAAATAATTCTAAAACATTTAAGCTTTTAGAAAATAGGGACAGATAGGCTAAAGGGCAGCTTTTAAGTCTGTGGGTAATTTGGTGACTTTTGAATTCAATTGATGCAAATTAATTTTAAAATACCTCTTGGATGTTTATGAATACTTTTGTCCTTCCCAATCCCTCCCCAAATCAGAGGAGCTGGAATTAGCTGTTTGTAGCTTGCAGCAGAACCATGGAGTGACCAGTGACAGGGGGAACTGATTTGAGGGCATCGGGTGGCCCCTGCGACTGAGTTAGGTAAAGATGATGCACAAGTAGAAAGAATTTAAAGAACCTTACAACATCCCAAATGTCACTAATGGCCCACTAAAGTGGCTCTGTCAGCAAAGAACTCACATATTAGAAATAACTTTCCTTATCTCTGTTGTTAGTAGCTCCTTAGAGTATTTGATAGAGTCTTATCAGCTTGATTTTCCTTTGCTATTTATGCTGGGGTTTTTACCATCTGCTTGTCACTCAGTTTGGACAATAAAAAGAGGTTGGCCAGCTTCTCTTGTTTTTCCTAATCAATTTCCCTATCTGGTGTTCATGCACTAGGACAAGACTGTTGATTTGTGGGGGGGGGGGTCACAGCACTGTATGAGACTGTTTCAATTCCTCTATCTGCTTCTTTGCACACACTCACACCGTTGTAATTGATTCCTCTCTTCCAAATGTCTGTTGATACTAGGTTTTCTAAAACCATTTAAAAAATGTAACTGATTTTCCTAAAACTAGTTGATAATATTTTTAATCGACTTTTCCTGCTACTTACCTTTTCTTTTTTTTAGTGCTGAATGGTGATGCCATAAAAAGTAGATGGTAGCAAAACTGAATGAACTGGCTGGGCAGGAGGAGGAGGAGGAGGCTGACTGAGGAGATTTTTCCCAACAATGATGGGAAATAGAGGAAAAGAACCCACATATTATATGGGGTTTTGATAGAATATGGGAAAGTTTGCCAAAGTGAGAGTTTCTGATCTTGCTGCAGGTGATCCTGCTGGATATCATTTGACAAATGCCTGCATACCCCACCTGACATGCTGTTTCCTTTTTCCTTGACTACTTAGAGATGGGGGGTTTGCAAGCATCAATCTCACCAGCAGCCAATTTGCTAAACCAAGATTCAGCTTTGTAAAAGTTAAACTCTAGGACTGAAACATGTGACTCAGCTACAGACTCAACCCCCAGCACAAAATTCAATTAATGAAATGTCTCTGAGTGTGTGTGTAGGCAGGCAGATGTATGAGGGCAGTAAACAAACACACACATTAAACAACACAAACGAGAGCAATAGCGGAGTATCTCCCTTTATTCATAATTATAGCAGCTTTGGTGTTGAAAGTGAAGAAGCCAAATGTGTTTTCAGTTACAGGATTTTGAGTCACATTGTCAGGAAATTTAACAAGGTTGACACTTCAGATTGAAGAGATTTGAAATTCCCATTGTTTGGGAGACATCTAGTTTCCTTGGTGTAAAGGAGCAAACTCACCCCTGCAGCACCTCCTGCTGGTCATTGGGGAATTAGCTCTTTCCAGTGCAGAGCACCCTCTGCAGGCCAGTGATCCGCACAGCTTAGGCCCCCATGTCTCTTTCTCTGGGTTCTGCCCCTGACAGCACCCCCACACTCTACCTCTGGGTCTCCCCTTCCTGGGGAACCCCCAAACCCCACCTTGCCTCAGTCTGGGCTACTGTCAGACATCACCAAGCCCCTGCTCCCTAGGGAAGACCGCAGTGTAAAGGCCACTCATCATAGGCAAGGGGGTTCAGACCTGTTGCCTTCCTCTGCCTCCCAGTACCTCTGTAGGCTTTGGACCAGGCTCTACAGCCTGGGGATATGCCAGCCTGGAGTGCCCCTGCTCAGCCTGCTCCTTCCCCAGCAGTGCAACACACTCAGTACCCTGTCAGACAGGCCCTGCTAGAGAGTACCCTCCCAGCCTAGAGAGAGACTCCTTAGGCCACTGCCTCACAGCCTTTTTATACAGGCCAGCTGGGGCCTGACTGGGGTATGGCCCAGCTGCAGCTGCTTCCCCAATCAGCCAGCCACAGCCCTCTCCAGGGCTGCTTTTAACCCCTTTTATTTTAAGACCAGGGTAGCCACCCCACTACACTTGGCAATGGAGAATATCGTGATTATTGTTTTGTGGGGACAGGAGGAGTGAGGGGTTAAGGACAAGAGACTGCAGCTGGAGAGGCTGGTGCATTTGAACTCCTCTGTTAGCACAAATAACGTTTTACCCAACCCCACTTGCATTTCATCTCTATTTCCATCTTGCTGATCACCGAGGGCCTGATCCACTTTCTATTGAAGTCAGTGTAAATCTTTCCACTGCTTTTGATGGAAGATGGATTGGACCCAATAGTTTTGATGCATTAGCAAAAAACATCTCCTTTCTACCTAACCTGCTTTGAGCAGAGGGTGGGATGAGATGACCTCCTGAGGTCCCTTCCAACCCTGAGATTCTATGACTCTAGGATTCTTCGGAGTCATTTAATGTTCTTAGAGTTCGTGACCTCACAGTGGCTATGAATTGTGTTGTCACAGATGCTGAATGATCCAGGCAAAAAGAGTGGGTGTTTTTATTAACTACCTGACCTTAAATATCTTGATAATCAGCAGGGATGGGAAATGGAATACACATGGAATCCAGAAACAGCCCTATACAAACTATGGACCAAATCTTGAAATCTTTACTCAGTTTTTACTCAGACTCTACTCAAGCCAGACTCTCTTTGAAATTGATAGAGGCTGGCCCTGAGTGACTGAGGAAGATGTGAAAACTGAGGACATGCTTTAGGATTTGGAGTTATATACATACAGGAGTTACCGTTGAAATGCAGCCACTTCTTGATAGAGGGTGGCAGCCAACTCTCATGCTGCACCCTGTAGTAGAAAGGAAAGGAGGTAGTTTTGCCCAAGAACACAAGTCCAAACCTTGGCTTATACAAAAGTCATGTGATTGTTAATGTCCACACAGACAGATGGAACCTTGGTTTTAAAAGTCTCCTCTGAAAGACCCACACACTGTGATCTATGAGGAAATCAATTTACCTCACAAGGATGCAGGGCTGAGTCTCTCCTGCTAGGATCTGAACCTGCAGCTGCTCTGAGGAGATCTGTAAGTATCTCTATAATCCTGTAACCTTTAAAAACTAGAGCCTAAGGAGACATTCAGGGGATGCAGGCAATTAATTGAGTGGAGAGACATCACAAAGGGAAGGTCCCTTAGAATGATTTGTCAAGAGGTGTCCTTACCAGAAGAAAGCAGGAAAAATCTTTTCTTTTAGAGGAATTTATTGATTCCTGGGGGTAGACCTCTCAAAGGATTTTCAGCACCCTTGGATCCCTGATTCACTCAATTGCCTCTTCTGGAAACCCAAATGGGATAGCGGCCCCTTCCCATTTGCCTGAAGGTGCTTAGATCCATCACACCTTGGGCAGTCATTGTATCAGATCTCACAAGTTAAGTAGGATTGGTCCAAATCAACACCAGGGTGGAAGCCCAAAAAAAAAACCCGAGGTGATATGAGCTCAACAAGATGTTTGTAATTCAGTAGATCTCACTCTTCCTTAAAAGTCTAATGCCCCAGCCTAGTGTCAGGGGGCACTGTGATGCTAGAAGTGTCACCTTTTTGATGAGATGTAAAACGGTAGTCTTGACAAGTTACGACAATTTAAAGCTCCCATGACTGCCCTTCTCCACCTCAAAAAAAAAAAAAAAGTATTCACCTGATGTCCTATCCAAATACCAGTTTGGGTAACTACATTTTGCCTCCCTAAATTCCCTTTGCAGTTTAATTTGTATATGGGATTAGTCTTCTCTTCTTGTCCTAAACTATTGTGTGTTGTTCCTGTATACTATTAGAGATGTCACATTCTGCCCCAGAGATGGCTGCATTTCTTTGCTGAGTGAAATGGTTCCTTTATCTATATATTCGTTGTAGAGCATTTTAGGATCATTTTCATAGAAAGATATTAATAGAAATATAAAATAAATAAGAAATATTGTCAGAGAATGAAAGATGAAGAAGGAAAGAGGGTAAGAGAGAAGCGGGGAAAAGAGAGAAAAAGAAGAACATTAACATCTGATGGTTCAAAGCAGGATTTGGTGAAGAAGCACATGGAGAGTCTAAACAGTGCATCCGATGAAGTGAACTGTAGCTCACGAAAGCTTATGCTCTAATAAATTTGTTAGTCTCTAAGGTGCCACAAGTACTCCTTTTCTTTCTGTAATCTAGTGGCACTGGACCAAGTTCTGTGGTCCATTGATATCAATGAGAGTTTTTTCCCGTAAGAACTGCAGAATTTGTTCCATTATGAGACAATCCTGGATCTGACCTTGGATTTTGCAACAATAGGAACCATGGGAAAGGAATAATTTCCAATAGCATATTTTTATGGGGCTATAAATGGGGATTATTTATGGCTCCCTCTGCTCCCCACTCTATGGATATGAAACATGATGAGTAGCTCTGGGTAATGCAGTCAGCTACAACCGTCAAGGAGAGGCCATGACCACTAGCCTGAAGATTTTCATAATCAGAGATCGGATGCCATCCAGGCCAAGTTCCTGGCAGTGCTATATTCGAATAAATCCGTTCATTTTGATCTTGATGAAATCTTGCAAAAATTAGGAATTCAAACAGAGACCGGGTCACTGATGACCTGCAATATCTATCCTTTAGAAAGGGCAATCTGTGAGCCTCAACAAGAGGACTGGTAATGTAAAGCTCTATTATTTTACCTTTGATATTTACTGGGTTTGGAGTTCAAGACTCCCCAGTCACAAATTTGCTAAAAGTAAATGCTATGCCCTTTTCATCATGCATAAAAAAATGTGTGTATTCAAACCTGTGATTATGTCATCCCGGTCAGGTCCCAGAATCCGTCATAACAATGGCAGCATCCCCACCTCTCTGTTCACTGGTGCTCGGAGGGCTCTTGTGCTTGTACTAGTCACTGTGGCCTGAATTGCACTGGTGCAGAGACCAAATGAATATGTGATGTGTGTTCCCTTATCCTGTGGCTTCCCTAACTCGCAACCCTGCTGCAATGACTGCTCTGGGCAATTGCAGGCTTGCTGAATAGCTGACACATAGGCACACACCGAACTGTGCCTTCTCCTGCCCTCAGCCCACTCCTGACAAAGAGGCCACCTGTGTAGAGGGTATTCCCTGGATGGGGAGTCTTACGGCTGCTTTATGGCCTTTAGAGCTGGCATAACCGCCTTAAAGGGGCTGGAGGGTATGTTGTGATAAGTGAGCCTACAGATTTACTCTTAATTGTGAGCTCAATTGTAAAAAGTAAGTAAAAGTTAATAAAATGTTATTATAGCCTATAATAACTATTGTTAATAAAAAGTAAGACAACCTATTTTCAGAAATGAAGGTTATAAACAGGTGTAAAAGAACCAGACAGTGAGTGTAAATTAGTCCAAACCAAAAGGCCAAGTTGATATAATTAAGGACTGGACTGAAATCATGCTTGCTAAAAAACAAAAGATGTAGAATTGGAAATTAATGAATCAAATGTGTGTGTCGGATATTAGGCCTAATGGCTCGACAAAATGATGAGGGGTTGGGCTATTCCACCCAGCATTCCCTTTGCAGGTCCTTAAAGAAAGAGACTTTGCGGGGAAAGAGGAAGCAGGAGTGTTGGAACAATTTTTATAGTGGGGGTGCTGAGAGATATTGAACCTGCAAACTCTGTATATGATGGAAACCACTCTGAATATAATGGCAGCCCCAGCACTCCTAGTTCCAGCACCTATGAGGGGAAGCACATATGGAGGCTACTGGCATGAGCTTCACTATCATGGCTGTCACCTCTTCCATTTATTGGGACCCCCAGGCCTTCATCATCCCACTCCTGAGAGATGTGCTGACCAGACCAGGCCATAGTGAGGGACCCAGATGACATCGTCACCTCCACCAGCTCCAGCTAAATCCCAAACACCTCCTAGGATGAAATGGGATCAGACTTTGACAGCAGCAGCAGTAGCAACAGCTCCAGCCCATTTCAACTAACTTCTCCTCTTTTCTCCAATAGGGCATCTTTGATCCCATTTAAGAGACTGTCAACCAAGGGATTTTTTCCTTCTCTCTCCAGCTGAAGGGAAAGGGAATGCAGGATAAAATTGCAATAAAAGTCTTGCTTGCTACTTTACATTTAAAGGCTTTAACTGTTTTTCCTTCTTTTCTTTATCATTAAAAAAAGGAAGGATTTTTAATCATGTAATTGCCATGGTGCTAAGGAGACCGAGGTGTCTCTATCCCCTGGTTTAACACTCTTTAATGTTTGTCAGTTACTCAGTTGTGTAAACACCTTTGGCCCATATAGTCCATGTAGAGTAAAACAACAGGTATGAATTCCCTGCTGCCGCTTAAGTTGATAGCGTTCAAGCTCTGTATCTTGTGTGATTCTGTGCATTCCACTGTGAGCCGCTAAACAAGGCCCAGCTAAAAGGAATTTGGACATTAACAATATGTAACGAGGGAGCTGGTTGGAATGGATTCCTCATCCTCCACTGGGAAGCAGGATCTGAGGTTCCCTCGCACTAAAACCATGTCCAGTGACATGGGTAGAAGGGGAGATGTAGCTGGCATAACCTAACACTCTCCTCTTAAACAGGTTTGAAACCACGTGGATTTGCAGCACACATAAACCTGCTGACAACACGGGTCTCCACAGTTAACTATGTGGTTTCTGCTGGTTTTCCCCCCTGTAGGCTACAAATACAGATGGCCTAATTCTCTGTTGCCCTGATCCTGGTGTAGCCATTTACACCCAGAGCAAGTGAATGTAAAGTGTTGCCAAGTCGGAATGTGCCCCTCACTTGCTCCAGCAGGCATGTATACATCCAATACGTTCTTGGTACAGGTATAAATGACTACATAGGGGTAGGGCTCCTCTATGAGCTTATTGTTCTAAAGCAAAGCGATTTTTTAGTGTTTCAGTTTAACACTTATTGTTTACCCCAGAACCTGGGGTCATAGGCCTGGGGCAGCCAGAGCACTGAAGCACGCTGACCTTGAATAGCTAGAGATGTGAGTAGTTCAGGTCAAGCTGTGTGGGGAACATTTGTCTGAGATAATAAAATGTATTGCGGGTCAGGACTGAGGTGCATTAGCAGAGCTGTGCGAAAGGAGTTTGCTGCCAGTCTGTCCTCACTATGGCTGGCTCTTAGCTGTGCAGTCAGGCCCTCCATTTGGCTGGATTTTGAGGTTGGATGTCTTCAAAGCACTGCAACCTGGGGATACATATTGTCCTCCAGTATTTGTCAGTTCATTTGCTCTTGGCTTTCTTGTGATACTTCGGATTGGTGATGGAACTACAGCCTGCATAGTTCTGGGGACATGGGAATGGGCATGTTTAGCTTTAGTTTTTACATATCTCACATATGTTCGAGCAATTACTTTTGACAATTTACTTTAACTAGGATTTATGTTTCCAGAGATGTGGCATATAAATAAAGGGACAGACATTAGGTTTGCAGGGGAAGAATGTAGCCAACACATGGTTGCACCATATGCTTAATGTGGATTTAAGAGACCGGAGTTTTATTAAAATGGGATATTTTAAAAATCTACTCTAACATTGTGGAGTGATGCTGACATGCAGCAGGCTGCGGTTATGTTGCTGTCTCATGCAGAGCCCAATTACATTGCAGAGTGAGGCTGCAGAAGAACTCCCTAGAGGGACCTGGGACAAATTCAACAGGCAAAGACACTCATTGGATTATCAAGGACTGGCTTGAACTGATTTCTCCTGTTGTGCATTGAGAATAAGTGCAGGCTTAGGTGGTCTAATCCCTCCTAAAAGCAAGATGGATAATCAATCTGTGTGCATGCATGTATGCTTGTGTACAGTATTTTTGATTTATAGGCTTGTCTATTAGCGTCATCACCATAATATGTGAGTGTCTCACAAATATTAATAAATCTACCACCATAACATCCCAGTAAAGTGAGGAGATGTTACTGTCCCCCATTTTACAGAGGGAGAAGCTGAGTCACAGAAAGGGCATGTGCACAGTTTCCACATTGTAACAATTAAGATCCAGAAACAGAGGTCCATGAAGGAATGAAGCAGCAAAGGGAGAATGTTCCTGTCTTAACTCTGGAAAAAATGTATCACTTTTGTTGCATGACAATACCAAAATATTGTTTGAAAGTAAGGAATTTGGGGGAATCCCTTTGAACGGTCCCTTATTGGGACATTTTTAAAATCTACAGACTGTCCCTGCAGTTTACAGTCTCCATTGTAGGGGGCACCCAGAGGGAAGGTTGCTTTCGTACTGTCATTAATATGGGAGAAACACAAGGCAGGACAAAAAGGAGGACTTGTGGCACCTTAGAGACTAACAAATTTATTTCAGCATAAGCTTCCGTGAGCTACAGCTCGGATGCATCCGATGAAGTGAGCCATAGCTCACGAAAGCTTATGCTCAAATAAATTTGTTAGTCTCTAAGGTGCCACAAGTACTCCTTTTCTTTTTGCGAATACAGACTAACACGGCTGCTACTCTGAAACAAGGCAGGACGACATGCTGTCAGAACATCAGTGATAAACAGGTTCTGATTTCAACATCAGCAATGTGGTTAGCACTTGACATATAGTTGGCTGAGCTTGTAAAACCTTACACTCAACCTGATGGTACATATCTGCTTGGACATTTGTCTGTCTGTCTGTAACAACTTTCAAATGCTGATTCTGATCAGTTCCATAATTTCAGGATTATCCAAGGCAGCAGTGGGCAGAGTCCTACTGATTTTGGGGGAAAGTGAAGAACTGGAAGAAGAAAGAATAAGGGTGGGGAAGAGGCGAAGGGAGGCACACAGAGCCCCTGGCATGGAGGAAAGGAGGTACTCAGAGCCGCTGGCATGGGAAGCACAATGAGGGACTCTGGGAAAGGGAGGAAGGAGGAATGTGGGCACACAGAGTGCCTGGCATGGGGAGGAGGTTTGCAGCAAGTCCCTGAAACAGAGGGGCTTAGGATGGTGGCAAAAAGGAAGCTTGGGGATTGGAGGTATTCAAAGAGCTCCTGGTGTGTGCAAAGAGCTAGCCCTATAGAAGCAACAAAGTGTGCGACCCCTAGGGTGACCAGCTGTCCTGATTTTATAGGGACAGTCCAGATTTTTGGGTCTTTTTCTTATATAGGCTCCTATTACCCTCCCCACACTTCCTGTCCCGATTTTTCACATTTGCTGTCTGGTCACCCTAAAGACCCCCGCCCCAATAAATAATTCTAATTTGAACAACCTTGCATGGCTGAGACACGGGAGAAGCTGTCTCATTTTCTGTGCCCATCTGGCAGTTGTGTTGATCTGAAGCATTCTCGCTAGCAGTCCCTAGGTTTGAATGGTGGGGTGGACAATGGAGAGTTTTCCATGGAGAGTCTTTGACTTTGGAATACACTCCCCCTCAGTGGTCTGATAGAATCTCAAATTATCAACCTTTAGGGCAGGGTGTAAAACCCATCTTTTCACTCAGACTTTTGCCTGAGGTATATTAGTTTTCCTGGGTATTTTTGTTATTATGTATGAGGATGTTACCCAAGCATTTAGAATTGTATTATGACAGGAGGGAATTCATTTATTATATTATTTAAATGATAATAAACACCTACGAGCCCTAACAATTACTTAGACTTACAATCACATAATTATGATCACCAATCAGCACTAAATAATCAGATACAAATAAATAAATTAGCTCACCCAGCCAATAAATGAAAGTCACAAAAAAGCCCCAGAAACTTAGTCTTTCCAGAGAATGTTCTTGTTCCAGCCATTTGTTGGCAACATGATGGCATATTTTAAAAAAATGTATTTTATTAATGAAAATGTAGCTAGAATCTTAGGCAAATGCAACATGGTTTTGTTAATCAAATTATATGTAAAAGCATTTAAAATGTAAATATGGGTGCAGTTTGATTGGATTGCCATCAAAGATAAACACTTTCAAGAACGGGGCAGGAGAACCCCCATTTAGAGCAACATTTGTGTTTTGAACACAGTTTGAGAATGAGGAGTAAATCCATTGAAGTGAATGCACCAGTTTCTCCATTTCCCTGCATTTTGCACAATCCTTTGCATCAGTGCGAGTGGGTGTAAAACACTGACACATCAGATTAGTAACAATGTCCACTCACGTTGCAGTGTGACAGGGCAATAGAGAATGGGGCCCAATAGAGTTACACTGGTGTAAAACTTGTCAGGCCCCATGACTTAAAATCACAGACAGATTTCATTTTACAAACTCTCCTTATGTGAAGATCATCAGGAACATAATTTGTACATTTCGGTGTAAGCTTGTCTGAAAAGCCTGCTTTGCGATCAGTTTTGTGGTGAGTCGTGAATGATAGCAATGTAAATTGTGTGATTTTGTGTGTGTCTGCTTTTAGGGCTTTTAGGGCCCACTGGTAATTGAGAGCTAGTCTGTTCTGTGTTCCATGAAGCCATGTCATTAGAGGAACACAGAACACATCACGTCAAACAGCTCCTCTCAAAGAGGATCAAGCTGAAAATACAGTATGGTTAGACAATTACCAGGAATGACTTAGAGGCCCTGGAAGATATATTGGTGGGTTTGTCAGAACGTCTGTGCTTTCCCTTTCATTCCCTCACTTCCTCCCTGAGAAAAAAGGGGGACCACAAGGTCTTATTTGTTTTCCCTGGAGCAAAAGACATCATCATAAATTTGCTTTCTTTTGAGGTTGTTTTTTGTTTCATTACATAATTTTCAGCACAATTTATTACAAAAGCCCGAAATATATAAACAAATCCCAGCCCCTTTGACAACTTCAGGCAGAAAACTAATGTCTGGAAGAGTTTTAACTTAAAAGTGCTGTGAATATAAAACCATCTCACCTCCTGCCCAATGTCCTATCTGCATAAAATAGCACCCCCTCTCACGCACTTTGTGAATAACTTTATTCCAAAATAATTATACACAAATTTCCGCTTTTCTAAAATTTCAGGGACCTTATAGTTTCAACATGAAAACCCAGATATGTGGTGGGCACAGGAGGAGGGGAGGAGAATTCCTTTTGAACCCCAGATTTGGAGAACACTGTCTCTGTGCAAAATGTAAATAAGGATCACCATGATCAATCTTATTTATACAAAAAAAAAGGTGTACTTGTGGCACCTTGTGGTTCTGTAGCTCACGAAAGCTTATGCTCAAATAAATTTGTTAGTCTCTAAGGTGCCACAAGTACTCCTTTTCTTTTTGCGAATACAGACTAACACGGTTGCTACTCTGAAACCTCTTATTTATATACTTTCAAGGTACCATTTGTGGCAGAGAAATTGATCACTTTCCCCCTTGAATTTATGTTAAGTGAATTCTGTGTCAGAGAATTCTAAATGCTGATGGTTTTGTGAAAAAGTCCCACTATAAATGTATGAATAACTTAAAGGTTAAAAAAACAATCAGGATTTTCCACATGTTGTCCTGATGCAACATTGTAAAAATAGGATCCATTCCTAAATGTTTATCATAATCTTTCAGGTACTTAGGGCCATCTGGTGTAAATGAAGTTAATGGAGCTACACCTATTGATCTGGCCCTTAGACATAGCAAGAAGATCCCTAACACGACCTTCTGTTCTCCAAACACCAGAGGCTTATGCTCTTCATCAAGACATTGCTGGTCATGCTAATGCTCTTTTCAGAGTCGTTCTGGACTAAGTCCAAGACCATGGTAGTCAAAGATGATTTGGTAGCATAAAGATTTTGTGGTATAAGTAAACAATTAAAAAGTATGTAAAACAGCTGCTGTGTGAGGTTGAGCTCCAGCCAAAACAACGAAGGAAAACAATGCTTGCAAACAGAAAGCATTGGTAAGAAAGAAGGGTAAAATGTTAAAGAAGATACTAGAAACACAACAGAGTGAAGCCAATAAAAAAAAGGTTTGAAAAATACTTAATTATCTGTGTTTGCTTTATTGAGTCTTGTTCACCTTTTCTGACCTGTCTCGACCATGCCTGCTTTTGACGCTGTAAACTTGTTGGGGCAGGGATTACCTCTTCTGTACCTGTACAATGCCTAGCACAATGGGACCCTGGCCCAGGTTTGGGCCTTCTGGGCACTGCTGCAATAGAAATACAAAATAAATAATAAATATTTTGAGATTATACTTATGCTCTAGGCAAAGGAGTCCTCTTATGGCAGAGGCCCATTTCCTTAACTTATTAAATATAGTAGTATCTATTGTTTATGTTTTGTATTTAAAGCTTGCTAAAATTACACCTTCTTTATTAAGCACAGTACTAGTCTAATGCCTTTTTGTACGTTAGTAAAATTCACCCCTGTGTAGAAAGCCAGCACCAGGCCTAGGTAACATTAATCCTTGGTCTACACTGTGGAGACTATACCAACATTGGTGTAGCTATGCTAGCATAACCCCATAGTGTAGACGCAGCTGTACTGATGGAAAGGTTCCATCCACACTGAGCTGTGCCACAAATCCACACTGAGCTGAGCTACTCAGGGGTGTGTTTTTTTCATACCCCTGACCAACTTTCTAATAGCACAAAACTGAACACCCTTGCCCCGCCCCTTCTTGAGACCCCACCCCGCTCACTCCACCCTCCTCCCTCCATCACTCCCTCGCCCCCACCCTCACTCACTCGCTCATTTGCACCAGGCTAAGGAGGGGCCCTTTTTGACCGGGGGTTCTGGTTGAAAACCGGACACCTGGCAACACTAACCAACATAGCTATGTCAACCTAACTTTTAAGTGTAGATGAAGCCTAAGGGCTGGTCTACACTAGAAAATCAGATTGACCCAGCTACATAATTCAGGGTTGTTAAAAATCCACACCCCTGAGCAGCACAGCTAAGTCAACCTCAGTCCTGGTATAGACAGTGCTAGATTGACAGAAAAATTCTTCCATTGACCTAGCTGCCACCTCTCAGGGAGGTAGGTTACCTATGCTGACAGAAGCAGCCCACCTGCCGACCTGGTGTAGGCAATGTCTACACTGAAGCGCTACAGCGGCGCAGCTGTGCTGCTGTGGCATTTCAAGTGTAGACAAGCTCTATCTCACACTTACGTACTCAAAATTGGGCCTATGTGTTGCTTAAGCCTTGGACTGTTTGGGGGACAGGAGGGAATGTCACCCTATGAAAAGCTGATCCTACACTTGACTTTTATGGGCGGGGAAATTTTTTTTTTTTTAAAGAGAAGCAAAGGAGACACAAACAGTGGTTGCCCCTTTAAGTTGTCCTGCACACCTTTATTTTTAGACTCATTTCACCTCACCCTAGGCAACTACCCACCACAGGTTTCAGATGAAGTGAGCTGTAGCTCACGAAAGCTTATGCTCTAATAAATTTGTTAGTCTCTAAGGTGCCACAAGTACTCCTTTTCTTTTTACCCACCACAGTGAGCATTCTTTATTGCCTTCAGTTATTGACATAAACATGCTGACTTGCCTGAAATGCTGACCAAGACTCAGGGAAACTAAGGCCTGGTCTACACTAAATATTAGATTGACCTAGCTACATTGCTCAGGCCTGTGAAAATTTTTATGCACTGTGCGACTTGTTAGGTTGACCTAACCACCACTGTAGATGCAGCTAGATTGACAGAAGAATACTTCCACTGACATAGCTACTGCCTTTTGGAGAGGTGGATTACCTACATTGATGGAAAAGCCCCTTCTGTCCATGTAGGAAATGTTTACACTACAGTGGCACAATTGCAGTGGTGTAGCTGTGCTGCTGTAGTGTAGGTATACACTAAGGTTATATAGAAAATGGAACAAAATTCAGTGCCTTGCATAATGACAGGTTTCAGAGTAGCAGCCGTGTTAATCTGTATCCGCAAAAAGAAAAGGAGGACTTGTGGCACCTTAGAGACTAACACATTTATTTGAGCATAAGCTTTTGTGAGCTTCAGCATCCGATGCAGTGAGCTGTAGTTCACGAAAGCTTATGCTCAAATAAATGTGTTAGTCTCTAAGGTGCCACAAGTCCTCCTTTTCTTTTTGAGAAAATGGAATAGCGACTCCTATGCCAAGCCCAGTACCTTCCTTCTTGTCCTCTTGGGTTAGATAATGTGGTGCGCTTTTTGTGTAAAAGGGCTTGCTTATGGGTGTGCTTCTGTCTCTCGTGGGGCTTTGCTGGGTGGGGATTTTGGAGGGTGATATTTTTGGTGGGTGTTGAAGCAATGTTTTGGAAGTTCTGGGGAAATTTGGGGCCACGTTAAGAGTTTTGGCGTGTTTGGAGGATATTTTGGGTGCTGTGGAAATTTTGTTGGGTAGTGTTTGGGGCATTTAAGGGAGTTTGGAAGTCTGTTGTAGGGAGTGGGGATATTGGAGCTGATGTAATGACTACTGAATGCTTTTTTCGGGGGGGGGAACAGTGAGGAGTTTGGAATGTTTTGGGGGGCTGCAATTAGGAGTTTGGAGCAATTTGGAGGGTGTTATGGGGAATTTGTGGGAATTAAAGGATGTTTTGGTTTGCTCAGGGTGCTGTAGGGAGTTTGGGGAGCTTAAATGTGGCTAGGATACTGTGGGGAGTTTGGAGTATTTGGGGGAGCATGGTGGGAGTTTGGAGTGTTTTGGGGATGCTGAGGGGAGTTTGGGGACTTAGAGAATTCTTTAGGAATAGTAGGGTGTATTGTGTTTTGGAGTGCTGTGGGTGTTTTGGGGGCTGTGTGTGTGTGTGTGTGGGGGGGCTCTGGAGAGTTTGGGGTGTTTGGGGTTGGTGTGGGTCGTTTAGGAGTGTTTCAGGGTGCTGGAGGGTGTTTTGGGGGGTCCTGGGGGGATTTGGGGGAAACTGGGGGGCTCTGGGAAGTTTTGCAGAAGGCTGGGGTATTTTGGGGGTGCAGTGGGGAGTTTGTAGTGTTTTGGGGGTGGTGTTCTGGGGAGTTTAGGGGTCCTGAGAGGTGCCTGCGGGGCTTTGGGGGAGCTGAGAGGATGTTTTGGGGAAGGGATCAGCCGTGACACCCCCACGCCAGGGACGGGGCAGCGCCAGCAGGCTGAGAGGAGGCTCTGGGAACCCAGCCCCTTCCCCGCCGCTCCCTGCAGTTGCGATCCCGAACGCGGCCGGCCTGGTTTGTCCCACGCGGCGGCCCGTCCCCGCGGTGCATTGTGGGCCGTAGCACTATGGCCGCCTCCGTGGTGTGTGGCTGAGGGGAGTTTAATTCTCCGGCGCTGCAGAGCGGTTCCCCTCCCACGGGGGCCGAAGCCAGCCGAGCCGCCGGGGGCCCGTGTGTGTGGGGAGGACACGATGGGCCGAGCTCGGCTCCCGCCCCAGCAGCCGGGGAGCGTGCACTGCCCGCGGGGCTAGAGGCCCGGTCCCCCCCGAGTGCTTCTAGCGACACCTCAGCCCCCCCCGAGGAAGAGACTCGCCGGCTCTGAGCCCTCCTCCCCCGCAGACGCCTGGGCCAGGGGCCCGCTCTTCCCCCCTGCACCTGGGAAGGGGGCACGCAGAGCTCCACCCTGAACACCCCCCTTCTACCTCTCAGAGCCCCGCCCGGGACAGGGACCCCCCCGGCCCCTTCCTCTCCCCAGTGTGTGCTGGGCTGGAGATTGCTGAGCGCTTGCCGCCTGGCCCCCTTCTCCCCGATGGAGTCCGAGATGCTGCAGTCGCCTCTCCTGGGGCTCGGGGAGGAGGATGAGTCAGACCTGACTGACTGGAACTTGCCTCTGGCCTTCATGAAGAAGCGGCACTGTGAGAAGATTGAGGGCTCCAAGTCTCTGGCCCAGAGCTGGAGGATGAAGGACCGGGTAATGCTCTGGGGCAGAGGTTTATGTGGGGGAGGAGGGGAAGGACACGAGGAGGTTCTGGCCTTAGTCCAGGGTCTGCAGCATGCTTTCGGATGCATCACTGAGTTTATTTGTTAGTCAGGTTTGCTGTGGTCCCATGCACTTGTCGCATGACTACAGTGGAAGTGAATGTATTAATAGATTATGAATGCTGGTTACTATTCCTAATTATATGCATTTTAAACAGCTGCATTAAGTTTCTTTAAAATTGGTGCTCTCCTGACAAAGTACTGGAATTACTGACATCTTGAAACAGACTTCTCTGGATCAGGTTAATGGCAGGGGTGGCCAGCCTGGGGCTCTGGAGCCACATGCCGCTCTTAAGAAGTTAACGTGTGGCTCCTTGTCTAGGCACCGACTCTGGGGCTGGAGCTACAGGTGCCAACTTTTCAAAGTGCCGGGGGTGCTCACTGCTCAACCCCTGGCTCTGCCACAGGCCCTGCCCCTCCTGCCCCCTCCCCTGAGCTTGCTGTGCCCTCCCTCCTCCCACTCCTACCAGAGCCTCCTGCATGCCAGGAAACAGCTGATCGGGAGGTGATCAGGTGAGCGGGGGGCACGGGAGCTGATGCAGGGCTGCTGATGTATTACTGTGGCTCTTTGGCAATGTACATTGGTCAATTCTGGCTCCTTCTCAAGCTCAGGTTGGCCACTCCTGGGTTAATGGTGTGGGCAGACAGTGCAGTATATGCAAACATTATATTCTGTGAAGTTGTCAAGTGGGGGGAGGGTTTAGACCCTCTTTGGGATGTTACATGGAATATATAAGTAATGCATTCTTACCAGAACAATATTAGGATCATAATATTTTTGAGACGGAAAACGCTCCATGTGACTCTTATTGAGACTCAGGGTCAAAGTTGGGTGTAAGGGTCTTGATGCGGTTCCATAGAGTATTGCGGGATTTTAATCTTGTCTTTGGCGGATTCTGCAGGTCATCGTGCAGTAGGACCTTCGTGTTTGCATTGACATGGTCATTTCGCACTAAGCCCTGCTCTACACTGTGTGTGTGTGTGTGTGTGTGTGTGAATCTGTTACACAACTTCAGCTATGTGAATAATTTAGTTGAAGTCAACGTACTTAGACCTACTCACCGCGGTGTCTTCATTACAGTGAGTCAACTGCTGCCGCTCCCCTGTTGACTCTGCCTGCACCTCTCACAGCGGTGGAGTACAGGAGTCGACAGGAGAGCACTTGGGGATTGATTTATCGCATCTAGACTAGACACGAGAAATCGACCCCCACTGGATCGATTGCTGCCCGCAGATCCAGCGGGCAGTGTAGGCATACCCTAAGAATCAGGGTTTTAACTCATGTGTATTCCTGCCCAAACTTTGTTTTTCATGCACAAAAAATTAACTCTAGTTTCAACTGGATACAGTGTTCTTTATTTCCGGACCTAAACTGTTGTGTGGTGTTATTGTGAACTATATAACTTGCACATTTAGTAAAATGCATGAAGTGCTTTGGGATGGAAGATGCTATAAGAAGAAAACAGGCTCATATGCTTGTCATTCAGCAGTGCTTATATGCTTCTGTTTAACTTTTACTTTTATATGAAAAGCCTAATTGGAAAGTAAAATATCCCAGTGAAGCTATCCAAATAAAAATGTATTATAAGTGGCTACAGCCACATGTTGGTGCTGCTGAAATCCTCAGCCCTGTGAACCAGAGAGAATGAGAGAGTTGTCTTTGAAAACAAACACAAACTAAATGCCTGCTTAATTTGGGCATTGTGGTGGAGTGGAGAGTAACTTCTCATTTTTTGAATCCCTTTTCCTTTCTGATCTTTCTTATCCCCACCTTATCTGTGAGTTCTTTATGCTAAAGAAGATTTTTAGGTAAATGGAATTATACCTCTCATTTTCCAGCTCAAATGTTCCAGAAGTCGCTTAAAAAAAATGGTACAGTGTCAAAGTGAGATTTGTTTCATTATAGGGACGTGATGATTGTTTCTGGCCCAAATCTTAACCTACTGTAAAAATGCTATTTAAAAATAAACAAAACAAAATATACACCCACTATTTTCCTGATCCTGAAAAATGTTATCAGCTCTTCTAAAGAGGGCTGCATCTTAGACAAACTTGACTTGTGTCTGCTGGGAAACTAGGTTATCATTAACGACAAACAGGTGGTGATGAGTTCATGATCATACAGGTTGCTCTTAGTAGTTTGCTGCTTGTGCCTGTGCACTTAGTTCTTGTGAGCAGGCAAGGTATGAAAAAATACAAGAATCCTATTTTCCTGCAACCCCTGCAGGCAAAATTTTTGTAAGTTTCCTACCTAGTTTTCTTGTAAGTAAGCGCAGTGGAGCAGCATAACTCGCATATTTCTGAAAATCAAAACACAGCTGGTAGGTTTAATTCTGTGCCTAGCTGCCTTGATGTTCTCTCTTTAATAAAACATTTTGTGCAACTTCTAACATTAGAAATATAGTGCTACAGCACCAATTTATTGTGGGATGAAAGTATCTGTTAGTCTAGAATGGGTAGGCAGATTAAAGGTATTCTATACATAGTACACTTCTAATTTTGTGATGTTATATTTGAACAAGTAGATTGTAATATAAAGGGAGGACTGTACTTGTAGTCTAAGATTTTTGGTTTTTTTATATATACTTAAGTTTCACTACACCCACGTGTGGGTAGGCTCAGCAGAGAAGCAAAGGACTAAATGGCCTGTGGATCCTGAACTGTTTTGCACTAGAGGCTCTTCCCAAGTCAGTGTTACTGTGTATTAACAAAGCAGTATGTGAAAAGCTTGCATTACTACTGCCTATGCTGTGCCAGCTCTGTGTTTGAACTAGAAGACTTTGATTTCTAGTATTGTCAACGGGGCACCTTCCATGAGCACTAAATTTAATACTTTAAAAAAATATTTTTATTATAAATGCATATGAATGTCCTATCGGAAAATAATTTTTAGCCTGCTAATGAAGGCAGAAGTTAGTAGTTCAGCATATATGATTAAAGATGAAAAGTCCATCAAAATATAAGCAATTACAAAGAGTGGTGATTCCCCAAAGAGTGTTTGAAAGGACAAATTCATTTTTTAATGTTTAATGCTAACCTTCAAAAAGTTTGAAATTATTTTTAGTTTGCCTTTTTTCTCATCAACTGTGGATTTTCCCTCACTCCTTGTATTTTTGAACAAAGCTGGAATTAAGCATATTGCCATTAAATAAAAAAAACACAGTTACGTAAGCATCCTTAAAGCCCTGTGAATATATGGATATCTGCATCTGGACCATGTTTGTGGATCGGATGCGGATACAAATTTTATATCTGTGCAGGGCTCTAAGCATCTTGTCATACCAAAATGTTTGTACCCCAGCATCCTCTCTTTTGAGAACACAGTACTGGGAACAGAGTATGTCAGTTAATTGCTATAGAGCTGGTAGAGAGAATACACACAGTTTTTGATTTTCAGACTGAGGAATAGCAGGTAGTGTTCTTGAAGCTATCGGAGTCAACTGCTGAAAACTTGGTTTGGCAAAGCAATAATGGGACTAACGTTCAGGCTCTAAGATTAGAACCCAAACTAAATCTGGCACAGAATGTAAAGCTCTGCTTGATCCAGCTGAAATCTCACTGTGCATCTTGAATGAGAGAAAAGAAAAGGAGTACTTGTGGCACCTTAGAGACTAACAAATTTATTAGAGCATAAGCTTTCGTGAGCTACAGCTCACTTCATCGGATGCTGTAGCTCACGAAAGCTTATGCTCTAATAAATTTGTTAGTCTCTAAGGTGCCACAAGTACTCCTTTTCTTTTTGCGAATACAGACTAACACGGCTGCTACTCTGAAAATTGAATGAGAGAGTAGACAGTTCCATATGTGTTTTATTTTTGAACTGAGGAGTATGATGACCATATCCCTCTCCTTGGATTCTCATTGACTACTGTTCTTTTATGAAACTTCTAATTTATCTTTCTCCCCTGCCTAAAAAGCTCTCTTATCAGGGTTCAGGAATGAGACTGACCTGATCAAGGCTCCTGAAATCCATTCTCATTGATTTATAGTATATGCTCAAATCAGAGTGGCTCCAAATCCAACTCTGTTTCATCACGTAATGATGTATACTATAGTCACAGTGAATGTCTAATTTTATTGAAAACTGTTTCAAAATGGTTACACTAATCTACTATCCCTCCTTATGCCAAGTGGCACCTTTCTCATCTCTGAGAGGTCCCATTATTTTCAGTGGAGCTTTTCATGGGGTACGGTGCTACTCAATCTGAGCAAGGCTGGCCCTGTGTGACCGTAACTGCAGAATTGTTGTTTACCTTGTATACAATTTCTTTAACTGAAGAGGGCAGGAGCAAATCTTGAACCATCAACTTTGGCAGTAAAGTTTTCTGAACCATAAATATTCATATATTCCAAGGCCAAAAGGGACCATTGTGATAGTCTGACCTCCTGTATAGCGCAGGCCACAAAACTTTTATTGTTGGTGCATCTACATTGAACTTTGTCCCTTATGTCAAGTGAGCTTTTCTTTGTCTTGGGATCAGTAATGGTTTGTCTTGTAGCATATAGATGGGTGTCACTGTGAATCTGATTAACTTTATCAGGTATTCTTTGTACACATCTGCCATTCATATGTATCTAGCCGCTTTTCCTACTAGAATATTGGGATATACTATGAACAATTGAAATATTGGACAATTTAATTTAGAAATTATGTTGTTTGTTGTCTTCTCTATTTTCTTTATCTCCCTTTGTTATCCTTAATCTCAGTAACTATTTTTGGTATGTTTTTATTAGATGTCTTCTCCTTCTATTGCTTTTTTCCTACCTGTGTTGTTTGTTTCCCCAGCAACCAGCTGTGATCTCATAGATACTTACTATGATTTCATGTAGTGAATAAACACCAGGAATGGATCTTAAAATCTAGCTGGTGCTTCATTAAAGAAATTAACATTTATTAAACATTCAGTCATCCCCTACATTCAGCTAACTGAAATCAGCTCCACCCTGGTAATCTGCATATAGATTAAAACAAAGCATAAACAATGGTAGGTGAATAGAGGGTAAAAAAAACTGAACCAGTTCTTATTGCCAGTAATTCACACAGCCCATCAAAAATGATTGTTAAAGGTTACTGATTTATCCAGCAAAGCAAGTAACTTTATTTAAATAGAGACCAGCTAGGTATTGTATAGAACACCTTTTCTGTGTGAAGCATTGTGATATAGTGGTGTGGTTAATGTACAGGGAGATGTGGCAACTGTTACACACTTAATAATAGCTCATGAGTTGTTGGACTTAAGAACTTGCTTTAATGAGAGAGAGAATAATGGCTGGAGGCTGTGGTTATCCCTTTTCTTTTCAAGAGGCACCAAAGAATTTTAGATTCCAGCGTTGTGGAAGGGACCTTATTTTTAATGTGTTTAGAGCAATATGTATTAGCGCATATGCAGGGGAGTTCTCTGTTTAAACAGGGTTTAAGTGGTGCATACTGAAGTCTCCGATTTTTTTTGGGGGGGGGGGGGGATTCTAAAGTAGAATTTTAAAAAATGCTTAAGTCCCTTAGAAAGCCAAATCCCATTGACTTTTAGTGGAGTTTATACTTTTAAGTCGCTTGTTGGAAGCCCATTTCTGACCCAGAGTCTTTGCTTAATTTTTGAAGGCCTTACCTACAATATAACATATCATATAGGACACACACATGTGTCTGCCGCCATGACAGGTCCCAATATGCTAATCTGATAGTTCTCCAAGTTATATGTTTCCTTGAGAACCACGTAATGTTTGCAGCTTTCACTTAATTTAAAATCCATGTAAAAAACAGCAATAAGGGAAACAGTATACATACATTCTGTATAGTTGCTGCTTTTTTTCCTTAAAAGCAGATTCATTTCAAACAGCAGAGCAAAGTGCATTTGTTATATTTCTGTATCCATTAAGTGGATCATGAAAATTGAGACCTACTCCAGGAGTAGCATATTGTATCTGAACTAGTGGAGGTGATACCTGTGAGGAGGTGGGGTATCCAGAATAACCAGATTATTATGGCATTATTATGGGGTTATAGGTAGAATCTGAGAAATCACAGCTAATCAAAGGGAAACTACCTTTCCAGTGATGTGAGGCACAACTTTCAACTAGTCTCTGAGAGTTCATTTCTGACTATTATAAGTTTAAATAATTAAGGTGATAGGGCTTCCCCTACTTCCCTTGGGAGGCAATTTGACTGTCTAGTAAATTTCCCTATTAAGAAGCATTCTCTGATATTCACCCTGTTTCTTAATTTAATTTCATTGTTCTATTATGTCTCAAGTACTGCCCTAAATAATGTCTTCCTATCCTTTTGTGTTCAGTGATTCCTGAAAATCCATTCTCTTTCTTTTTTGCTTGCTGTAGCATACCCTCCCCCTATTCTCTCAATTTCATGTTGGAGCCACATTCATTTCAGCCATGGGCCAGGCTCTTTGGTACCTATTGTGGTGTTTGTTAATCAGTTGAGGGGGGTGGTAGGCAGTCCTTTCCCTAACCTCTCCTCAGTCAGACTGCCAACTTTGTTCTCTCCTTTTCACTACAGCTTCCTTTTCTGGTCTGTTTCTGCCTTTGATGGATTGGAAAGCAATGTTTGGCTGCTGGCATCGTCTTGTGAAGCCTTGTCCAAGGGTAGATACAAATTGATGTTCTTTAAATTTTGAATTAAATATAGGTTGATTTTTTTTAAACAAACCTATTTAAAATTAAATTTGAAATTGACAACTTTATATTAAGGCCTAACCTTATTATAATCTATTAAAATAATTTAAATTAAATACAAAAACCAGTATTAAGCAATATAGGTTTGCTGCTGAAGTTATGAAATCGGCCTACTGAACTGGAGGAAGTCACTGGCTAATCACCTGGAACCAAACTTCATTGAAGTGCTAAATGAGCTTTTGATAGAAGTAGCAGGTGCAGAGAAAACATTTTGTTTCAGTTTTTTCAGCTAGTTCAGTTCAATGACTATAGTTCATTCACAGCTAAGAAATAGATTGGGAGTTGAAAAAGCAAGAAAGTTGATATTCCTCATCTAATCCATGCATAAAAGCTAGGTGTGAAAGGATGAGATCTTCCAATTCTAAAACTTGTGTCTCTGGCCACCACATGCATTATCATTTCAGTTCACTAGCTATGGGTAATACTTCCTCTGTTTAATAAATCAATTAGTTTTAAATGCAGAACATATGAAGCTTTTTTCTTATGTATCCAGCACACTTAATGTAGTTTTATTTAGCTAATAAAATAAAACTCAGTTCTGTTTTTGTGCATTTTAATTGAATTCTAGTTTCCTTCCAAATAAAACTTGACACAATAAAAATAATCTAGGAAATATAGTATGAAACATTCGCCATTTTCTAAGATGAGCAAAAAAATTAAGAATGTGAATATATGTAAAGTTATATAATAGTTTAAATAAATGTGTGTAGATATAGTGTATCATCCTGGTTAGCAAAAAGAAGCATCAGTTTAGGGTAAAGCCTATATTTATTTGGAAATCAATATGTTTTAATGATTACCAACCGACGATGATCAGCCTGCCTTCAGAAAAATAACAAAAACATACAAATACAAAATAAGATTAAAATTGATTTTAAATTAAAGTTTCCTGCGTGGTGATTTAAATCATGATTCAGAATTGGTGATTTAAATGGCTTTGATTTAAATCAATCTGCCCTGCTTACCTATCCCTCTAAGCAGCCTTATCTGTTCCTACGTATATTGGTCAGGGTTCATAATTATCCTTTTGGTGGTGATGATGGTAGGCAAGAAGTGGCTGAAGTTCTGCAGGAATGTCTAGGAGAAAGTAATAGTGTAGTGCATTATCTAATAGCTTTTGAGACTAGGTTACCTGAAATATGTTTTCCTCATGCTGTACTGCTGCAGTTGAGGCCAGTGGAGATGCTAAAGCTGGAGCTCCCTTGTTGTAAATGGGAGAAGTTTGTTTTCTCTCAGGAGCCCCACATTTGGTCCTTCAGAGGCCAGGTCTGTTAGCCTTCAGAGTGTGCTACAAAACCCCTCTTCTCTCCCAAGCATTTGGAGACGGGAGGATTGAGACTTGGAAAGGTCTTATTTGTGTTTATCTCCTGGTTTGTATTTTACACTGTGGGAAGCAATCTATGAAGAGCTTGAGATAGAAAGCTTGTCTTCTGTAAATAACCAGAATGCACATTAGTTAGGAATGTAGCCAACAGCTATGAGACTGTGTCTAATTTATCAGATTTTCATGGGTAAACAGAAAGCAATTCTAGACCACACTTAAAAGGGATGCTTGTGGATTCTTTCCCTTGCCCCCAAATACACATACACAGAGGCTGTTAATTATCATAGTGAAAATGGAAGTTGTCTTCTGCAGTCCCAAATCCAGGTCTCTTCGTACACCATTTGGCCAGCTAGTGATCTTAATTTTACTATGAGCTACAGAAAATTATCCCACAAGGGTTTGGGAATAAGATGGAATTTTTTTTTTTGCTGTGTAAGGCTTGATCTCATGGTGTCCTGAAAAGGAAGTTCTTTGGAAGAGAGAAATTGAGGAAGAAGGAAGGGGAAAGCCTCTATCTCCCAATTTTAAGAGTGATCGTTGGTAAATGTAATTAAAATAACTGAACATTGTCACGTCACCCTTTTCATCAAGAAGGCCTACTTTTGCAGAGGTTTTATTCTTCCTGTTCTGGTTCTATGGAATATGTGTGCCAGCAGAGTGACACTGCCTTCATCTATTATTTATTTAAATAATTGTTTTATCAGAAGAGTTGGAATTATGCTTTGAATGTTGAATTAAATCACATAGCTTTGGTAGCAAGTGAGTCATGAAACTTTATTAAAATAAAAGTATCTCAAATATGTTGGATTTTTACTGACAAGATCCTACTAAAGTCAGAACATTTAAATTGAGCCACATTTTACTTTTATTGATTTCTAAAATACACAGAGAGCAAAAGAGTTAGTTATACTGGTTTTATTTTAAAAAGGTGTTTTTTTTTTGTTTTTGTTTTTTTTTTGCTGCTTTATAACCTGCACATTGAGAATTAAATCCTGCTTTTAGGAGAACAGGCATAGGCAGACTATTGGTTTTCTACAGAAATGTAGATTAACAACAGTACTGCATAAGAATGCTCTTAATTCAAATAAATTTGTAGAGCTTAACTGCTTGGTTGCTAAATGTTCCACATTTCACAGGAATATTAATGGAACATGGCAGCATAATAAATGTAGTGGAGGGTTAGCATTGAAATTACACTTTGACTCATGTTTTATGTATGTTCATATTTAAATAATCTAATAGATGGTGGTAACCATTACTCCAGCTTGTAATAATGATTGTAAGTCTCCTTACACTAGGTCACATTTGTAATCAAACCGTGCAGGGTTTGCTCTCTGTGATCACTGCTTGCACGCGCACAGGTGAACATGGAGTGCCAATGGTGGGCATGTTTTAGTAGGCCCTGTGCTAGTAAATTAGACTGGGATCTAAATCCAAATGACTCAGCTGTCACCCTTAAATGAAGACAGACTCTTGATATTAGGAAGAAAACACGCCAGAGTACTGGATGACTCTGAGGACTGCTAATGGTGTGACTTATTTCACTTCCAGGCTAATGGTTGAAATCCATTTTAGTTCAATTATGGCCAAAAGTAGTTATGGCTCTTCAGTGACATTTGTAAAATGATTTGGTGGGTGACTCTGGCTGCTAGTGAACAAACATCCATATCACAAAAGATCACCACCAAAGGTGGCATGAATGGGGAGCCTTGTTGGCAGTCACATTATTGAAGCTATAGATTGAATCTCCTCTTCTCCATAGACACGATCACTCCAAGTTATGGCTGCTGTTGTGCACTGATGGAGTAGAGTTGGGAAGCTTGCACTTTCTGCTTCTGTCTACACACATTTTATGCCTAAAGAGAGAAAAGACTTCACTCTTCAATTGGAGTAGTTAATTCATACATTTTAGAAGAAAAGGGTCTAATCTTGATATGGCAGTAGCAATTCAAACTGGATAATCTCTGTCACCACCTCTAGAATTTTCCCAGTTCAATTGGGAGTTTGTGGACGTATAAATTTGAAAATTACTAAGTCTATAATCCATAGTTTTCTCATGAATTTTGTTTAACATTTCCAAAATATCCCATCCCGTTGTTTGCAATATAACCAAAAATTCCTAGAGCTAGGCTAATGGCAGAGTTTTTTTTTGGTATTGCAATAAACCAAATCAACAGTTCTTGTTTTCTGTCAGAGGCTTAATTGTCTGCTTCAGCTGGAATGTCATGATAACTCCTGCTTTAGCCCATATTGATTTCTCATATATAGGGCCCTATCAAATTCATGGTGCATTTTGGTCAATTTCATGGTCGTAGGATTTTCAAAATAGTAAATTTCATGTTTTCAGCTATTTAAATCTGAAATTTCATGGTGTCGTAATTGTAGGGGTCCTAACCCAAAAAAGGGGTTGTGGGGGGGGAGTTGCAAGGTTATTGTAGTGAGGTTGCAGTATTGCTACCCTTACTGCTGGCATGGGTGCTGCCTTCAGAGCTGGGCCATCGGAGAGTAGTGGCTGCTGGCCAGAAGCCCACTTCTGAAGGCAGCGCCACTGCCAGCAGTGAGGCAGAAATGAGGATGGCATGATATAGTATTGACACCCTTACTTCTGTGCTGCTCTCTTCAGAGATGGGCTGTTGGCTCCGAAAGCAGAAGTGCAGAAGTAAGGGTGGCATGATATGGTATTGCCACCCTTAGTTCTGTGCTGCTGTTGGCAGGGCACTGCCTTCAGAACCTGGCCAGCAGCTGCTGCTCTCTGGCCACCCAGCTCTGAAGGCAGTGCAGAAGTAAGGGTGGCAATAACCTGTACAATTACCTTGTGATCCCCCTGCAGCCCTCTTTGGGTCAGGACTCCCAGTTTGAGCAATGCTGGTCTTCCCCATGAAATCTGTATAGTATAGGGTAAAAGTACACAAAAGACCAGATTTCACGGTCTGTGACGCAGTTTTCACGGCCATGAATTTGGTAGGGCCCTACTCGTATAGGAAACATAAGGGAGTTAATTTTAAAAATATGTATGCACAATTGTAAGTGGAAACTGTGTGTAATGGTGTGCTTAATTTGTTTGCAGTTACACTGATTGTATGCACAATCATGTATTGAATATACAAGGAAAGTGTGTAATTGTGCATATCTTTTTCTGCATGTTTAAGATAAATCCTACTTGAAATTGCAGGTTTCAGAGTAGCAGCCGTGTTAGTCTGTATTCGCAAAAAGAAAAGGAGTACTTGTGGCACCTTAGAGACTAACAAATTTATTAGAGCATAAGCTTTCGTGAGCTACAGCTCACTTCATCGGATGCCAGTGAGCTGTAGCTCACGAAAGCTTATGCTCTAATAAATTTGTTAGTCTCTAAGGTGCCACAAGTACTCCTTTTCTTTTTACTTGAAATTGGCGTTTGAACTCCATAATACAAGTTCATAGCATACTAGTAGAGGGCCCTTCATGCATTTGGTATAAATCAGTCCTTCATGCCAGCAATGGTGATGTAATGCAACACAATTTTACACTGAAATGCTTGAAGAAAGTGTGCTGCTACTTTCAGACTTCACACCACAAATGATGTCCCTTTAATTTTGAAGCTATTACGCTTGCCCGATCTAGCCCTGTTCAACAGCACTCCTTTCTCCTCCCATAACCTTCTCTCTGTGGCTCTATCTCTGGGTTTATTTGCTTCTTTAATTTATGGCATGTTGGTAATTGCTGAATAAAAGAGCACACAGTGATACAGTTATTCGGTCCCCTTGCTCTGATCAGCCTCGTTCTCTAGTGTCTTGCATGACCAGTAAACTTTACAATGAGTTTCTTCTTCTACACTAGCAATTTGGAGAAAGATCAGACCTTTGGCTGTTCATTGACTTAGGTCAACCTCTTAGTATAACGATTGACAAAATCAGTGACTAATTCTTTGATTTCAGTATTTCAGCTCCAACCAACGTGGAAGGGATAAAAGTGTAATTTTTAATTTACCAAAATCAATTGTTTATTTTACAGAAATGGCCAAGAGACTTGTACACTTAAACAGCTCCATGAGAGTATTTGGTTCTAATTATACCTGCACCAAGAGTAATAAATTGTAGAAATACAGTACTACTTTGATGAAAATGAAATCGACATTAATTTGACAAGGGGCAGTTTTGGAAAGGGGAGAGATTTTAATATTCGTGAATGGCATAACAGCAAATTGTTACTGTTTTTGTTTTTTCATTCAGAAGGGTATCCCTTTCTATTGTTATGACCTGTATGAAACCTTGTTATGGGTCGAGATAAAATCTTGTTGATGGTAACAGAAACAGAGAGACTGAGGCAGGAAGAAAGCCACGCAATAGCTTGTAAGTGCAGCGTGACCCTGGAAAAAGCTAGAGAGCACTTTTGGGTCTGCTGTTGGTTAAAGAGGCTTGGGGCTATAAGTGATGAAACTGCTCCTTTTGTTCTTGGTTCCTCCTGTACTTGGAGAAGCAGGACTTTTTACAGTCATTACATACAGTTCTCTAATGCAAGAAGATTGCAATAGAGAAAATATCAGACTCCATACATTTCTACTTTCACCTTGAACATCTTCAGGGCACTGAAATTTGACTAGCTGCTAAGTTCAAAAAAAGAAACAGCATGTTAAGATTTTGAGAGGAGGGGAGCATGTATTGTGTGCGCAGAATGTTAATGTTTTCTTTTGGAGAAAGATTAGCATAGCTGATAAAACCAACATTCCAGCACCGAAAGTAAATGAACATATGGCAGAGTGCAGAGGAGTTGTGCAGTATTTAAAATAATTGGTGTCTGTTTTGGAATAGGTTGCTAATGTCCCCATTACATGTGTCTGCAGAAACCTAAAATCAGTACAGAAGTGCTGGACTATAATTGTAAATTGCATTTTTTTTAATTAAAATGTCTCTCACAGTGAGTTTTTTCCTCTTGTTTCTCAAGTGTGGCAAATGTTAGTAAATACTGGTAGCACTCTAGTGCAGTGGTATATAGCCAGGTGGTAGTGGGCTGTGTCACATAAAGCTCTTGTGGAGAAAACTGGGAAACATCTGTTCTTTTGACAACTACCATTATTTTTTTTTTATTTTGGCACTCTGTACATTTTGTTAGTTGAGAGACAGGAGGCTACGTGAACCTTTCTGAAATGCTTTGTAAATGCTTCTCTAATTCTCTTTCTTCCCTCTCTCCCTACACAAGTAGGGAATTGGAAGGGTGGCTCACAGATTTCTTCAAAGTATTGGCTTTGCTAATCTCCAACATGGGTTACACACCTTTTCACTCTTTTTTAGATCTGAGAGTTTTGTAAGCTGGATGCTGAGTGCTTGCTGTTGCAATGATTCTCTACTCCAGTCGTTCTCAACCAGGAGTTTGTAGGCATCTTCTAGGGGGTACATCAACTCATCCAGATATTTGCTTAATTTTACAACAGGCTACATAAAAAGCATTAGCAAAGTTAGTACAAACTAAAATTTCATGCAAACAATGACTTGTTTATACTGCTCTATATGCTATACATTGAAATGTAAGTACAATATTTATAGTCCAGTGGATTTATAATTATATGGTAAAAATGAGAAAATAAGCAATTTCAGTAATAGTGTGCTGTGACACTTTTTTGTAATTTTATTTCTGATTTTGCAGGGTATTTTTTAAATGAGATGAAACTTGGAGGTACGCAAGACAAATCAGACTCCTGAAATGGGTACAGTAGTCTGGAAAGGTTGAGAGCCACTGCTTTACTCCCTCAGAATTTCTTCTAGAGAAACTAGAAATCTATTCTGTTCCTTGCTGAAAGAGGAAGAGTATTTACTGCTTTTAATTATGTGAGTAGCTCTTAAATGCAATTAAAGAATTCCCCAGTAAACCTGCCACGTCCAAGTTGCTTATATCATGTTCCACTTTACTTTTTTAATGGGGTGTCAAACATTCTGTGATCATCTCACTTCTATTAAACCTTTTAATTTTAACAAGGTGATGAGTTGTACGTCTAGGCCAGTGGTTCTTAACCTGGGGTGCATGCACCCCCTGGGGGTGTGAGATGCCCTTTCTGGGGGTGCAAGACATGCCAGATTTTTTTTAGAAGGCAAATGATCGAAAACACAAATTAAACACAGGCATGTAAGTACAACTGCTTTGTTTCATCAAACCTATGTATTTATTAAAATACATTTAACGATTACTGTAATATACAAACAAAAAATATATCTAGGTTTAAAGAACTGACTTACTTCAACGATTTTTGATAAGGGGTGTGAGAATATATTTTGAGAACCAAAGGGGTACAGGCTGCAGTAAAGGTTAAGAACCACTGCTCTAGGCAAACCATAAACACAGACTAGATATGGTGACGAGACCTCTCTCTTTGCTTTGCTGTATGATGCTGATTCAGTAGGTATGGGGTATGCCCAGGGCCTGAAAAGCTCCTTGATTCTTATTCAGGTGGAAGTTACTTGTGCTACCACTTAAATTAAATTGCAGAGCTCACAGTGGCGCAGCTGCACTGCTATAGTGCGGATGCTCTAAGTGGTTCTCAAACTGTGGGCTGTGACCCTGTTTTAATTGGTCACCAGGGCCGGTTTAGGCTTTCTGGGGCCTGGGCTGGGGCTGAAGCTGGAGCCCAAGCCCAACCCCATCGCCCGGAGGCCAAAGCCGGGGGACTTCAGCTCTGGGTGCTGGGGCTCAGGTTACAGGCCCCTTGCCTTGGGCTGAAGCCTTTGGGCTTTGGCCCCCAACCTGGGGTGGTGGGGCATGGGTGGGTTCAAGCGTCGGTTCCTCCTCCTGGGGTCATGTAGTCATTTTTGTTGTCAGAAGGGGGGCACGGTGCAATGAAGTTTGAGAACCCCTGCAAGTAGACGGGAGAGAGCTCTCCTGTTGACTTAGCACTGTCCACACCCAGTGCTTAGGTCGGTGTAATTTATGTCGTTGGGGGGGGGGGGGGCTTATTCACACCCCTGAGCAACATAACTTATATCGACATAAGCTGTAGTGTGTACATAGCCTTACTAAGGCCATGTCCCTCAATACACAACTACTTAATGTAAACTGTCACCTCTTCTCTGTCTCACCAATTAACTGTGCTTCCCTCCCACTTGAATGAGTTCTTGCTCCCTCCATATTATGCATACTACTCACTGAATTCTGTGCTTCCCTACTCCCCACCAGCTAGTGCATTCTGGTCCCCTACCCCCCTGAAGGGCTCCCCTGGGGGTTGCCACTCTCCTGGGCTTATAGGAAGCCCTTGGTAGTAGATCTCTTCTTTATATGGGCTAGTCTGTTCCCTGCTACCCACCCCTACCAGAAAAGTGTAACAATCGTGGTCACTCTTCTCCTTCCTCCCCTTCTCTTAAAGGGCAAGCAGCCACACCTATGTTGCTCTCCTTCCACTCCTCACCTAAAAAACAACTCGGTGATTTCTGGGCTACTTTGCTTCTCTTCTCAACCCCTCCCTAGAAAGAAGAAGCGAGCAGCTCACTGGCCCCCTATTCAGCTCCCTTGCCCGAGCATCCTTTCTACTCTTCTCAGACAACCGAGCTTTTAAAGAGCTGGATGTGCTGCACTGTTCCTGTATTAAATGGCGTTGAAGACCCAAATAGTGTTTCCTGTGATGCAAGGAAACAGAAAGCCAGACTGGCGCTCTAGTTCTGAGTTGACTTTGTTTTTTGGACTTTACCTTTCCTCTGTAAATTCCATCTTGTATGACCATAGCTATTGTAAAATGGATTTTCTTTAACTAAAGCTAGTTTGGTCTGGGATTAACATTCTCCTCAACAAAATCTTTTGTGGATGCTTTTTCTTTAAAGGGTTATGAAACCTTCCCTGTAAATGTTGTTCATGTCCACAGAGAAGTTATGCGGTGCAATAACCTGCTGCTGTTTTATTATACAGGAAGGATTTACAGTTGGCAGAGTAATAAGTCTGTATCTCTGGCACTTGGCAAAAATGTGTCCCTTCTTAGTTTTCTTGTCCCAGTGGTTTTTGCCAATGACACCTCAGCCAGTATTTTTAAACTTGAGATTTTTTGTTTAGTTTTGTGTTAGTATGAGCTATAGCAGGAAATAGCTGTTAATGTAACTGGCTGTATAGTCTGCAGAACAGCAAAAAGAAACAATCTCCCAGGAATGTGTAAACTAGCGTTTGTGTTAGAAAGTGATAATTGGAATGTTTTTCTTCCTCTCTGTATATGTCTTGTTGTCTGGAGCCTGATTTGAGAACTGGGACAAGGGAGCAATGTGCAGCATCGCTTATGCCTCCAAGACTAACTGGACTGTCTTCCCTCATGGTCAAGTCAGAAGTATTCTTCCTTTCTCTCCTTCCTTCCAGGAGTAGCAGGAAGTTAAGACCTTTGAAGTGCCCAACTGCTTGTGTGTCATTGTGTGTCATACAGTCCTGGGGAGCTCACTCAGTCATCACTAGTTTTCTTCCTCTCTACTCCCCGATTTAAGTGCCTGGATTAATTTGGGATTCATGCCTTTCTCCTGCTTCCTCTCCTGAGCTCAAAATACTAGCCTATCATTTAAAGAACTCGTCCTCCCCTTTAGACACTCCCAGCTATTACTCAGGTTCCCATCCAAGAGGATAAAACAGTCCTTGCTTCATGATGCTTCCCATACCCCGTGAAGTTCTGTGATGTTATCAGGGATATAGGGAGCAGAGAAGAAGTGTGGAGGATAAATTAAGATACTGAGTGCACCAGAAAGGAGATAAGCATTGGAAGGCTAAATGAAAATAGTGGGTTTTAAGGACAGATCTGAAGAAGGAGAGGAGGTTGCTTGACACACAGGAAGATGGAGGCTATTCCAAACATAATGGGTGGTGGTATGAAACTTGTTCAGAGTTGACTGAGAGGCAGAGACAGAGTAGTAAAAGCAGAAGATTTAGTAGAGTACAAGACAGAGGAAGAAATGTGCTGAGATATGGACATGGGAGGGGTGATGTAGCATTCAGAAAAATAGATTAATTGATTATAGGGCTAGAAGGGACCATTGTGATGATCTAGTCTGACCTCCTGCATAACACAGGCCAGAGAACTTCCTGTAATAAATTTGTTTAAATTAAAGCATATATTTTAGGAAAACATCCAATCTTGATTTAAAAGTTGCCAGAGAATCCACCACAACCCTTGGTAAATTGTTCCACTCGTTAATTACCCTTACTGCTAAAAATTTGCAATCTGAATTTGTCTAGCTTCAGCTTCAGATGTTGGATCTTTTTACACCTTTCTCTGATAGACTGAAGAGCCCATTATCAATCTTTTGTTCCCCATGTAGTAATTTATCAGTGATGATTTTAGATTTTCTTCCTGGTCATTGATAAAAATGTTAAATTGTATAGGGCCAAGAACTGTACTGCAGAAGCCCACTAGAAACCTACCCGCTCAATGATGATTCCTCATTTACAATTGCATTGTAGCTTGAAAGCTTGTCTCTCTCACCAACAGAAGTTGGTCCAATAAAAGATATTACCTCACTCACATTGTCAGACTTGTCAGTTAGCTCGTTTTAATCCATTTAATGTGTGCAGTGTTAATTTTGTATCATTCTAGTTTTTTAATTAAGATTCTGTGAAGTATCAAGTCAAATGTCTTACAGAAGTATAAATGACATTGTGACTTTTATCAACCAAATTTGTAATCTCAAAAAAATCCAAACAAATTTATTTGATAGGATCTTTTTCCCATAAACCCATGTTGATTGGCATTAATTATATTACCCTCCTTAAATTCTCTAGTGATTGAGTCCAGTATCAGTCATTCCAGTATTTTGCCTGGGAATGATGTCAGGCTGATATGCCTATAATTGTGTTGATTGTCCCATTTACCACTTTTAAATATTGGCACACTAGCTTTCTTCCCATCCTCTGGAACTTTCCCGATGTTCCAAGAGTTATTGAAAACCAACTTTAATGGTCCAGTGAGCTCTTTGGCCAGCTCTTTTAAAACTCTTGGATGCAAGTTATCCAGACCTGCTGATTTAAAAATGTCTAACTTTAGTAGCTGCTGTTTATTGTCCTCCTGAGTTACTATTGGAATGAAAAGTTTCATCATCATCATCACGATATGAATACCTCATTTGATTTCCCCCTCCCCCACAGAACAGAAATATTTATCAAATGCTTCTGCCTTTTCTGCACTGTTACTGACAATTCTACCATTTCCATCTAGAAGCGGGCCAATAATAATGTTTGGATTCTTTTTGTTCCTAATACAGTGTACTTTTAAAAAAAAAAAAAGCTGCTGCTGCTTATCCTTACCTTTGTTGGTCATAAATTTCTCCTTGTGACCTTTTGCTTCCATTATTAATTTTTTGCAATTCCTAGCTTCTGTTTTATGTTAATTTCTATCTACTTTTCTCTTCAATTTGTTTTTATATAGCTATATCTATTGTGGCATATTGCTGGCACTACTATGATGGGTCTTGCGCTGTCTCTTCTTGGGGGGGGGGGCGGGGGGGAGAGGAGGAGTTCAGGGCACTGTTTTTTGCCCCTGAACTGGGGTATTAACTGCCCCACTAGTGTCCTAGAGGAGGGGAGTGGAGAGGGAGGGACACAGGTCCCTGCCCAGGGGCCCTAGGGATAGGGGTAAACCACTAGAACTAGCGATTCCTTCCCCTGGGCTACTTCCCTCTTCTGCCCTTCAGCTTGTGGGGCTTTCTGCCCTCCCTCTGCACAAGCCAGGTGTCCCTTTACCTAGGGTCTTGGTCTTCTTAGTCCACCGCAGCGTTTCTCCAAACTCTCCTCTGCTTCCCTCCAAACTGCTGTCTGCTTCAACACCAATCCACTCTGCTGCAACTCCTCCAAACTGCTCTCTGCTCCAACACCAATCCACTCTGCTTCAACTCCTCCTGTCTGATTGAAGCAGGGTTTTTTATCATGTGACTGGTGCTTAAATTGGCTTCAGGTGCTTTAATTAATTTATAGCAAACTTTCTTCCCTCTACGGGGAATAAGGCACCCTTCTAACACTCTCCTGCTGCCCTCTGGCCAAGCTGTATCACATAATATATAAATAATGTACTTTTTATAGCTGCCCTTATTTCCTTACTAAGCCCATTTGGTTTTTTTAACTAGTGTGGCCTTCTTTTTGATTGTGGAAATATGGCTTTTGGGGCATCTAGTGAAATGTTCTTAAACAATTCCTGATTATTATTCACAATTTTTTCCATTTACATTCTTTCTCCCAACTGATTTGACTCGTAATTGTTTTCAGCTTTGTGAAATTGGCCCTGTAAAGCACCACATATACAGTATGTAATACCAGGTTGGACTTCATTCTGATTGCACATAACAAATGTGATCAAGTCAGGTCAGGATCACTTGTACCTAAGTTACCACTAATTTTTAGTTCTGTCATCAGTGCCTCTTTAGCTGCCCAGATGAGGTCCAATATAAAATCCCCCCATATTGGATGCAACACTGCTAGAGTTACAAAATTGTCATCTATAATATTTATGCATTCTGACGCTGTTTTATTAGAGGAAGCATGAGACCTCCAGCATATGTCACTCAGATTGAAGTCCCCCAGGGTACGATATCTGGCTCCAAGGCTTTTGTCTGTGACAATAATGGACACTTTCACCCTTACGAACACAGAAAATTATAAAAATTGTGATCAGTGTTAACAAGCTTTGTTGCAAAAGTTTAAACTGTCCCTGAAGCATCTGGGAGAAGGTTTTGGGACATGCTGAAAAAAGGGGACTGCTGAGATTTCAGTTCAAATTAGGGATTATGTAAGAAAATGGGGAACTGGTTGTGGGGAAGGGGCAATTACTGTCACGCTGTATCCCAATTTCAGGGCAGAAACCCCAAACTGGTTGTATGTTCTATAATTAGCTTTCACTAACCCAGTAACAAGTATGAACTCCTAAAGCACGACAACAGTCTTACCATGGAGTCACAGACAGTCCCCTTGGGCATTCCAGTGTATCTTGCCAGCTCGGCAAGCTGGACTATGTAATAGATGGTCATTTTACAACAGTGATATTCAGATGCAGACTTGCGAGATGAACGTGGATCTTTAATGGTCTCCTGCGGCTCTTTGCAGCACATGATATTGAAACACTGTGTGATTTAATTATTAACCGATCAGGATGCTTTTACTATGTTATTAACCACTTGTAGTTGATAAAAAGACTGACCAAGTATTATTATTTTGCTGTAAGAATAATATATATAATATAAAAACTAAATATTTCCCCTGTCATACTGTTTAAATATGAATATATAGTACTATAGTAAATGAAGCAATGAATTCACACTACAGTGGCTCTTTGGGGTAATGTTGATCACTAATTTGGATGGAGTACACCACTGCAATAGGAGTTGTGGACAGCTCAACAGCTAAAGCAGGAGAAGCTGCAGCAGGAGAGGGATGGAGTGCAACTGGAAATCCAGCAGCTTGCAGACCAGGAGCAAGAGGGAGCTATCTTCACCAGAATAAGTTGAGAGGCTGCTACAGGGGTGGGATGAGCAATGGGGTGGAAGACCCTGCCTGCCTGTCTGACTTACCGATGGGACACACATGATCTTCCAAGAGAAGGTGAGGGGCAATGCATTTGGGATGTTGCATTGTTTTCTGTAATCTGAACTCTCCTGTGCACAATTAAATATAAAGAGCATAAAGTTGATAGATTGAACAAAGTGTGTTTGTGTTGACTGCTTCACAATTACTGTGTGCCCCAGAGGGAGTTAAATTGTAAACCAGAGGCTTCATATTTTGGGGTGGAATTCTGGGAGAGTGGTATTCAAGTACAGGGGAGTCTGAAGGGTCAGCACTGTGCCCAGAGAGGCTGGGGGCTGGACAGTGGGTTCCAACGCTTGAGGGTAGGGGGACACCAGATAGGTGTATGCCTAGGGACGCTGAGTGTGGGGGAGTGGCTGGACTCCATTCAGGCTCCCAGAGCTTGAAACAGTCTTGGGAATCCAGAGCAAGAGGCTTGGATTCCCCTCGCAGCAATCCTAGAGCGTGACCAGGAAGAGATGCTCACTAGAATCTGTGACTGATGCCATCCAAGCTGTACAGCCTCGTGGGATGGGAAGGATAGCCAAGAAAAAATCATGTGGACTATCTTCAGCACCCTTTCAGGTTCCCTGAAGTCATCCATAATCTGTGAGATATCCCATAATACATTATCTTTGGTGCCAATATGCAGCATTACTGGTGAATTGTTGCCTGTCGACTTCAGAAGCCTCTCCAATCTTAGAGTGATGTCTAGGCTCTGAGAAGACAGCTCATCATCTTGTAGTCTGGCTGTTCCTTACAGAATATTCTTTTCGTTCTTCTTAGTATTGAATCCCCAACAAGGATCAACTGTCTCCCTTGTAGGATTGAAGCTCTCTTTGTAGGCTAGCTTGATTTTCTTATTGGTTGGGCCGAGCAGCCATCCCCGTGTGTATCCTGTACATCTTTCCATTCCATTTGACCAGCTGGATCTTCAGAGATATTTTCTGCAATTTCCACTTTGAGGACCTGATGAGGAGCTTACACTTCATACACAAAAAGAAAGGAAATCATTGCAGTGAACCAGAGAGGGGGATGATGCAGTGGAAGGTGTCTTTAGCTATGTCATTTGCATTTTGTGTAAAGGCTAGTGGGGAAGTGTAAAGGCTGAAGAGCAAGAGGTTGCAGTTGTCAAATATTAACTTGTTTCATGCTGGTTTCTTTTCCGCACTGGCTGTCACATCTATTCACCTGGAGCCAAGAAACACCAATTTGCTATTACTACACTTGGGGTATGTCTTCACTACCCGCTGGATCAGCGGGCAGCGATCGATCCAGCGGAGGTCGATTTATCGTGTCTAGTCTAGTGCTCTCCTGTCAACTCCTGTACTCCAGCGCCGCGAGAGGTGCAGGCAGAGTCGATGGGGGAGCGGCAGCAGTCGACTCACCGCGGTGAAGACACCACGGTAAGTCGATCTAAGTGCATCGACTTCAGCTACGTTATTCACGTAGCTGAAGTTGCGTAACTTAGATCGATTTCTCCCTTCCCCCAGTGTGGACCAGGGCAAAGCAGTGTCATAAAAGCATTGAGATTTCACTGTGCCAAAAGGAGTGGATAAGCCTCATTGACACTGGAGTTTTTAATCTTCAGAGGAGTGGTTCTGTCATGCATGATTACCTTGGACTTCTGCAGGCGCCTTCAGAGTCTGAGCTCAGTGGTCCACATCTCATTGGTTAATAGTATTCCCTTATGTTCAGAGCAGGATCTTGCTGAGCTCAGAGCAAGTAAATAGAAAGTGTATAAGTGTATGTTGCATATCGATTTCTGCTGCTAATATATCTATAATACCAGTCCAGAGAAGTGCTTATGAAGTAAACGATTAGTCTAGCAATTAAAAACCTATTTTATTATAAGCTTTTTTTTTTGCATTAATGAATGTCCTTGTACTTTGCTTAGTAGCTGTTTTCATTGGGTAAATAAAAGCACGGATGTGGGGAGTGTGTTGGACATGGGTTCACATCTGATGAAATTCTGTGCTAGAAGTGCAGAAAACTGAGGATAAAAAAGAGAAACAAACACTCAAAAGGACCTGATGCAGGAATCTAGCGCATGCTGTCACCATAGTCACAGCAAGAACTGACCTTTTGGGCTACAGATGGCTGCAGACTACCCGCAGGGGCATATGAATTATTAATATTAAACTTAAAGTTTAATAGAATGCAAAGAAAAAACTTTATCTCCCCAGAAAATTTGTTCATAATTTTATATATAACTTTTCTCAAACTTCGTAAAAAAGCCTCCTTGAAACTGAGAGCTGTTTCCTTGAAGGATTTCTTTCCCTTGTAAATACCACTGTTGATTTGGGGAAGGTTTTTGTGGTTTTGCACGTGCCCCTTGTAAATTTATCTGACCTTTAGGCCACATGAAAGCGAATCTCCATTATTAAACCAGAATATGGGCCAGATTCTGCCTTGGCTTGCATTTTGTGCAGTCACTCACCCTGGTGCAAGTGAGTGTAAACTGCTACCAAATCAGAACGGCAGCATTTTGCGCTCATTGTGCACTGGCCTAAATGACACTACAAGGTGCAGGGAAATTGAGAATTAAGCTCTACATTCCTAGGTGCTCTTTTTTTTGAAAGAGGGTTGAAAATTTAAACCAACTGCTGGGACTGAAAGGAGCAAGAAGTTGGGTGAGTCCATGTCTGCAGCATATTTTCCTTCCCTTTTACCCACTCTTGATATAATAATGAGTCTGTTAAATCTGGGGTATTCCAATGAATCTTGTTATCCCTCTTCAAAGAACTTAAGCTGGCTTTATGCATGGTGATAGAATCATGGTGACTAAGAATTGCTTTAAAATGGGGATGGATAGGGAAAGAAAAAAATGTTTCTTTCCCCTCAGAGTGCTTGCTTGCTTATAATTTTCAGTCTTATCCACAGCCGCTGTGATGGGAACTCCCCTTCTCCGTTCCTCACTCGGGCGCTAGGAGCTCATACTTGGACTCTGCCACCCACTCCTGCAGTGTGCAGGCAATGGGACCAAGGTGCCGTTGCATTGAGTAGGTGTCTACAGATGCTGCTTGTCTGGTCTTAGTTTAGAGCGTAAAGAGCCTGTATTGAGGGGAGCTTAGAGTTCAACCCCACAACCACCCACGGCAAACCCGATATGAATTCCCCCACCTTAAGAAGCAGTAGGGACCCATTCTTCATATCAGCCCATCAGTCTTGCAGCCAGAGGCCACAGGGCAACCCCCTTGTCATAATTGCTGCTTGAAGGAACTTCTGTCAGTTAGGGGAGTGACTTAGAAGAGTCTCCATGAGGTGCTGGGGAAGAGAGCATTATTGCTTGAGAGTGGTGTGGAAGGACTGATTAATTGTAAGGGAAAAAGGAGGGGCTTACTGGCTTTTTATTTATTTACTTATCTGGAGAAATTGCAGTGTGTGTGGGACAAACATTTTACATAGGGAAAATTGCAAATATTGCCCACTGTTAAACAAAATTTCAAGGAGCTGCTTAATAAAATTTTGGTCACACATCACCACAGAGGCTTGTTGGAGAGTTACTCATGGAATGCTTAGCTATTCTGGACTTCTCTGTATAAAATATCTGCAAAAAAAAAAAAAAAACAAAAAAACACCCCAAACCCACAATTGTATAAATGGATATAAAAAGAAATGTCATGTCATATTATTTTCCCTAAGGCATTTTCTGAGTGTTATGTTCATGGCATACATACAGAGAATTTAGATAAAAATATAAAGTGCTCTTTCTAGAAGGTTGTAACCTAACATGCTTTATGTCTTAGAATTCAGAATCCTAACACACGAACCAAAAACAGAGACTCGAGGCACACCTCTCACCACCTTGCTCTAGGCTGGCTGTTGCAGACTGACTGCTGAAGACTCTGCTTGATGCTTCTCTTAATAGCCGTCTAGCCTGCAAGTAGGACCAGGAAAACCCCTGAGAATTTAAAGCAATAGTTAATAATTTTAACACAGGTTTCAATGCACCACATTGGGCAAGTAGACAGACTAGATTTTATAGGATGATGCGGGAGACCTAATTTGGGTGAATCCATGGGATATTTTATATTGGAAATTAATCCTAACTTGTGCACTTAATGTTGGTATATGTGCCCATAGCTTTTTAAAATAAATTGACAGAATACATTTTTTTGTGCATATTGCACTTGCTTATTTTAGTTAGAAAGGACATTTTTGTGAATTAACGTACTGAGATGAAGGAAAAAAATCAGTCTCTAGTTATCAACTCTTAAATGTTTAGCTTTATAATATGATTGATGCTGTGATTTGAAACTTGTTCTAGTAGTGTTGAAATTTCAGATGCTTTGGTGTGGTCAAAAAAATGTCCATTCTGAAATTTGAAGTGGAGTCCTAACTTAAAACTTGAAATTCCATCTGTAAATTTATTGCCACTGACTTGCTGATTGCTTTACTTGAGTTACATGATAAAGCACTGACAATCCCTTTTTAAAATTTTTACTTATGACATAACAAGACTTAGAGTATATCTACACTGCAATTAGGCACCTGCAGCTGGCCCATGCCAGCTTACTTGGGCTTGCCAGACTCGGGCTATGGAGCTGTTTAATTGCGATATAGCCGATTTATGCGTTCAGCCTGAGTTCTGGGACCCTCCCACCTCTCAGGGTCCTAGAGCCTGCATCCCAACCTGAGCCTAGACATCAACACTGCCATTAAACAGCCCCTTAGCCTGAGCCCCAGTCAGCTGGCACAGACCAGTTGTGGGTTTTTAATTGCAGTGTAGATGTACCTTTGGGTGGAGTGGGGGATGTAGCTGTCTCTGAAGTTTTCATTCTGAATAGGAATTGCTTTCAGGTTTACTAAAGCAGAAAAAGTGAGGCACCTTGTGGTGATAAAATCTCTGCTCTTTAGTCATGCTCATTTTTATGAATTACATGTAGGGATTTCTGTAGCTGAAAATTACTAATAAGTACAGTAACTTCAAATTTTGGTGGAACTGATTCTTAGTCCCAGAGCCTTCAGATAGTTACAGGCAATGTTAGATAACTTTTCTTCATCTGCAATTTTATTTTGTTTCAGGGCTTCTATCCCACTTTTATTTCAGAGCTAATTAAAAGGTGAATGCAAAATCTTTTTAAACAATGTCCCAAATCATCAACAACAGTATCTGTAAACATAAAAAGGCAAAGAAATGACATGCAAAAAAGTTAGGTCCTTTAAGTACCTTCTTCCTGAAACACTTTATAACAAAGCACAATTATGAATTCTCTCCTTGGTTTCTGCTTTCTATTTTCCTTTTTTCTAATTATTTTGACAAAAAATATTTTTTAATGGAGTTAAATGTTTGAGGGCTGGACAGTCTCGAGCCATCAGAGAATATTGGCTGTCAAGTCTTCGTGTGACCTCACATGCTGCACAGTATACCCAGTTGCAGTGAACAGAGCAAAAAAAAAATGTATATAGCTTGAAATATAGAATTAAACTGCTTGAGAAGTTAGTTCTGTCTGTCTTTGCTATTAAAATACCAAATATATGAAACTGACTAAATTAGTTTAGTTGGCAAATGGCCTGTGTGGTGGTGGTGGTGTTTTGCAAGGCTTAGAGTTAATGAAAACCCATTGGGGAAATAGTTTGCCTGCAGCAAACAGAAAACTTTTACTTTTTTAGGGGCTTAATGTGGGTGCGTGTGTCACACTTTTATTGTAATACATAGAGTGGTATGAATGACTCCTGTTAACAATAGATGTTATGCCTGCACTGTACTGTAAAATAAAGCCCTTTGATTTCTAGAGGGAGTTGCTTAGCCTGCAAATTCATCTACTGACTGCAGGAATAGTCCATTGTAGATACTTGCAGCATGATACTCATAGGCATGTTACTGGCTGACATCAGCGAGACTTTGAACAATATCAGTAGGCTTCACTGGTACTTGGGTACCCTGTCGATGCATGCATTAACCATACATAAGATATCTAAGTAGATGTATAGCTAAACTTGTAATGGTTCTGGGACTGGTTCCTTGCTTGGGGCTTATTACAGTTAACAATACATTGTGGTAGTTTGTTTGTTTCACAAAAGGGCATGGTCTTCATCTGTGTGAAATGGGTTTGTTTGCCATGTTCCCCAAAGCCCATATTTTAAATAAAGCTGCTCGTTAAATACTAAAAATTGGGGGAAGGAGCATAGTCTTTGACAAATCCTTTTTCATGTAGAACTAAGTGGTATCCTGTATATCTCTAATTTCATGCAACTCTCTTGTGTATGACATTCCATAACGGTGTTGCTTTGGGGGAGGGAGGAGGTGGTAGAGAAAGAATCGACATTTATTTAAGACTGGCAGAAGGGTACATTGCAAGGGTGTAAGTAATGATGCCAGGGAGCGGGGAACCAGGCCTGTATGAGTGCCAGGGTGCACACAGGCCCCTCATCCCACAGAATAAACTGGTATTTTGTCCTTAGTTTTGGTCTCTGTTTTGGTACTCTTCTGATACTTAGAGGCAAGTGTCCTGGATGTCATAAATAGGTCAAGTATCGCGTATTGGAGCATATGCTTTCGTGGGTGAATACCCACTTCGTCGGATGCATGTAGTGGACATTTCCAGAGGCAGGTATAAATATGCAAGCAAGAATCAGGCAAGAGATAACAAGGTTAGTTCAATCAGGGAGATGAGGCCCTCTTCTAGCAGTTGCGGTGTGAACACCAAGGAGGAGAAACTGCTTTTGTAGTTGGCTAGCCATTCACAGTCTTTGTTTAATCCTGAGCGGATGGTGTCAAATTTGAAAATGAATTGAAGCTCAGCAGTTTCTCTTTGAAGTCTGGTCCTGAAATTTTTTTGCTGCAGGATGGTTGCTGAGCTCTGTGACTTTATCTTTATACACAATTATTTCAAATTTGATGACAATATATACCTCCAGACCAGTGGCATCACTATGGGCACTTGCATGGCCCAATAATATGCCAACATTTTTGTGGCTAACCTGGAACAATGCTTCCTCAGCTCTCGTCCACTCACTCCCCTTCTCTACCTATGCTATGTTGATGAGATCTTCATCATCTAGACCCATGGGAAGGAAACCCTGGAAGAATTCCACCATGATTTCAACAGCTTCCACCCCACTATCAACCTTAGCCTGGACCAATCCACATGGGAGGTCCACTTCCTAGACACTAGGGTGCAAATAAGTGACGGTCACATTAACACCATCCTATACCAAACCGCTATGCCTACCTTCATGGCTCCAGCTTCCATCCCGGACACACCACACGATCGATTGTCTACAGCCAAGTGCTGAGGTACAACCGCATTTGCTCCAACCTCTCAGATAGAGACCAACACCTACAAGATCTTCACCAAGCATTCTCAAAACTAAGATACCTGCACAAGGAAATAAGGAAACAGATCAACAGAGCCAGACATGTATCCAGAAGCCTCCTACTGCAAGACAAGCCCAAGAAAGACACCAACAGAACTCCATTGGCCATCACATACAGTCCTCAGCTAAGACCTCTCCAACACATCATCAGTGATCTACAACCCATCCTGGACAACGATCCCTCACTTTCACAGGCCTTGGGAGGCAGGCCAGTCCTTGCCCACAGACAACCCGCCAACCTGAAGCATATTCTCACCAGCAACTACACACTGCACCATAGTAACTCCAACTCAGGAACCAATCCGTGCAACAAACCTCGATGCCAGCTCTGCTCACATATCTACACCAGTGACACCATCACATACCTAACCAGATCAACCACACCATCAGCTGCACGTCCACCAATGTAATATACGCAATCATGTGCCAGCAATGCCCCTCTGCTATGTACATCGACCAAACTGGACAGTCCCTACGTAAAAGGATAAATGGACACAAATCAGATATTAGGAATGGCAATATACAAAAACCTGTAGGAGAACACTTCAATATCCCTGGACACACAATAGCCGATTTAAAGGTCGTCATCCTGTGGCAAAAAAACTTCAGGACTAGACTTCAAAGAGAAACTGCTGAGCTTCAGTTCATTTTCAAATTTGACACCATCCGCTCAGGATTAAACAAAGACTGTGAATGGCTCGCCAACTACAAAAGCAGTTTCTCCTCTCTGGGTGTTCACACCTCAACTGCTAGAAGGGGGCCTCATCTTCCCTGATTGAACTAACCTCGTTATCCCTAGCCTGATTCTTGCTTGCATATTTATACCTGCCTCTGGAAATGTCCACTACATGCATCTGACGAAGTGGGTATTCACCCACGAAAGCTTATGCTCCAATATGTCTGTTGGTCTATAAGGTGCACAGGACTCTTTGCCATAAATAGGTCAAGTTGCACTGAGGGTGAAGGCAGGATTTATGTACTTGGGAGAGAGGAGTCAGTATTAAATAGCTGACCTTTTCTAGAGTGTTAAAATGGAGAAACAGTTCTGAGAACAGAGGATGTTTGGAAGGCCAGTTTCTTATTTGATGCTTGACAGGAATTACCGTAACTGAGGTAATAACTTGACTGATACTCTGAAGAGATCTTATATGGACAGGAAAGCAATATAGCACTTGGATTAGTGGGTTAAGTTCTTTAACTCTAGATGTTGGCATTTATAAATTTGTAATGCTAATTGTAATGCAATCTGTCTTGGATTGTCACCTAGTGTTTAGAAATACTTTAAATTTAGGCTATGTCTACACTGCGGACCTTACAGTGGTATAGCTGTACCTCTGCAACTGTGCTGCTGTAAGGTCTCCGGGTAGCCACTGTATGCTGGCGAGAGAGAGCATCTCCCACTGACATAGCAATGTCCACACCAGCGCTTTTGTCAGTGAAACGTTTTTGTTCAGGGGTGTGTTTTTTTTTCCACACCCCTGACTGACAAAAGTTTGACTGACAAAAGTGCCAGCGTAGACATAGCCTTAGATTTGTTTACAGTTGTGCCTGTCAACATTTTCTGCACATATTATAGAGGTCAATATTTTAAATAAAGACATGCCAAAAAGACACCAAAAAGCAAACCTTGTTTAAAAAAACAAACAAAACCAAACCTTCTCCAAACCCAAATAAGCTCCACTCCATTATCCCTCTTCCCTTCCACCTCTCTCTCCCAAAAAGCTTAGGAAAACGGGTAACTCCTTGTGCTTAAGTACTTCATGTAAACAAACTTTTGATCAGATTGAGGCTTTGTCTACACTGGACTTTGGTTGGTAAAACTTTCGTCGTTCAGGGGTGTGAAACCCCCCCATGACAAAAGTTTTACCAACGAAAAGCACCAGTGTGAATAACACTTTGTCAGTGGGAGAGCTCTCCTGTCAACAAAGCTACCGCTGCTCTTAGGGGTCGGAAGTTTTTTGTCGGTGGGAGAGCTCTCTCCTGCCAACAAAGAGCGGCTATACTGCGCACATTTTAGCGGCATGGCTGTAATGGTACAGCAGTTTTGCTAAAAGATGCCTAGTGTAGACGTAGCCTGATTTGGTTGTAGTCTGTTATTCCGTGCAAGTCATTGTAAACTGCATTTTACATTAGTTTAACTTAAATAAATTTAGTGCTTATGTAAGGTGTTAGACTGATAGCCCTAAAAAATGAAATTGTTTTACTACAGAACTGATGCCACAGTGGCATTGAAAATTTCTTGCACACTCATGTATCTTAACCTGTTTTGCAGAGGCCATTTCTAGGGATGAAGGTAGTTCAGTCTCCATGTTCAATGGTCTGCTGTATTTCTAGGAAGCTGGGCTTGAAGGTGGCTTTATGTCACAAGTAAAAAGGAGTCTGGAGTCCCACTTGTCTCTAGTGGATTGTTCTAGTGGATTTCCCAGTGCTCATAAAACCACTACAGGGGCTCTGTTTTGCATGACTGGCAGCCCCTACTCCAAAGGGACCCAGTATTGTTTCAGAGGGGGAATTAGAGCTTCGTAGGGAAAGCTTACTGTAACCAGTGGTATCAGTCCTCTTTACTGAGCACAAAATGTTACACAAACTATTAAATTAATGATAAAACCCCCTTTTTTGTGCACCAAAATATCTGTGGCTGTTTTATACTGCAGAAGACAAGTCAAAGGTAGATGGTGCTAGATTTTGCTCAAGTAATTTTATTATGATCCTACTGTAGTAAATCACTGTAGCTCATTAATATAAGAAAGTCTGCATTAGTCATACACAGTCACACTTTTTCTTAGTAAGAATGAACCATCAAGTTATAATTTACTTGAGTGTTAATTAAAAAGCGATTAAGCTGTAACGCTACTTGCCTTCTCAGTGGCATGGTCATCAGACAGTGGCGCATGGGAGGCTATATGTATCTGGGAGAGACATTAACTGACTTGTTTCTGAATAACAAAACACTAAATCTCTCCGCTATCAGGGTGGGAGATGATATTTCCTGCACTTCTACTCTTCCCTTCTCCTTCCTCTATTTACCATTAATTGTCATCACTGGATAGTGTTAAAAAGGATAAACTTTTTGCTGTAAGTCTTTCTGGTGAAGTGTGTTTTTAGGTGACAATGGCAATCTAGCATTAATACTGAAGATGTAATTATGGAGTGTAACATGGGTCACAAAAGCATAAGTTGACATTTTTTTCTAGCAGAGAAACAAACATGAAACATAGATCCAGTGGTTTTAAGGGCAATAGGTATTATTATCCTCATCTAGAATGACCCACCTGCATAACACAGGCTATAGTATTTTATCCAGGGATTCCTTTATAAAGATCAGTAATTTGTTGCTGAAAAATGTTCCATTCTCTAAATGTGTTTTTGGCAATATGGCTGTATTTTTAGTGGCTTTGTGTGCTTTTTGCTCAAGGTGCTTATAACATGCATCGTTGGAGTTGGCAGGCAGTGTGCAATAGATTTATTTAAAAACAAAACAAAACAAAAACCCCAGAGCTACCTTATATGAAGAAATGCTTCATTTGCTTTTGCAGTGAATATCACAATTATGCAAGATGAATTTTAAATATTAAGTTTTAGAACTGTACTTCCTTTCCTTAGAGCCAAGCATTCTTTGATTACCTTGAAAATATTTTCAAGGTAATGAAACTTTTTTTTTTTTTTTTTTTAAATAATCTTGTAGTAACTGATTCTCAGCTTGGGAACGATTCTGTGTCAGCCGAGTCACTGCTTTTTGATGAGTCTTCAGAAAGTAAATGAACTGATGATAAAATAACTCTGTTACTCGTAGTGCTAGTTGCAAATGAAATATCACATGTATTCTATTTTAATTTACGGGAATATTTAAAAAGCCTTGCATACTAAGAAACTCTTGACAGAGGTGTGGAAACAGAAGCAGATCAACAGTTGATTCAGATTTTTTGACTGTTGTGAAATGGTTTAGTTGACGTTTGTCAGTGATGTATACAAAATTTCACCACTACATTTGCTTGGAACCTAATTGAAGGGAACGTTTTAGAAGAATTCTTTAAACTTTTTTTTTTCTCTGCGTGCTTAAAGAGTGAGAAGACTTCCACCCTTGTCCTTATATGAAAGGAAAAGGGGACATTCAGTTAAATGTGAGGGTAGCATATGCAGTGTTTCAAGATGGAGCTCCATCTCAAATATATGTGAAAGGTGGAATTGCTGAAAAAGGAGTCGCCTGCTAGACGAGCAGGTCTTTCTATAGAGAGCCTAAAACACAGGAGCCATGGCACAAGAGCTAGCAAACAGAGCTGAAAACAGCCAAGATCTGTCGGAGGAGAAGGGAGCCAAACCCCGTTCCTTGGGTGGGGGGGGGAAGAAGGGGGGAGAGAGAGAGAGAGAGAGAGAGAGAGAGTGTGTGTGTGTTGCTTGATGATTTGTTTTCAGAGTAGCAGCCGTGTTGGTCTGTATTTGCAAAAAGAAAAGGAGTACTTGTGGCACCTTAGAGACTAACAAATTTATTTGAGCATAAGTTATCGTGTTTTCAGTTTGAAAGTCTGGTGGGGGCAATGTGTTGTGAGAGAAGCAGAGCCTTTGTTCACAGCTGAACCTTGATTGGGGGCCCTTGCAAAAGAAATTAAACCCAATAGTAAAAGGTTCTTTAGCTATATTACTAAAAAGAAAACTGGGAAAGAAGATATGGGACCACTAAACACTGAGTATGTGGTGCAGACTAGGTGTTGGGCCATACCTAGATTATCTTTAAACATATACTTTACCTCAATTTTTAATAAGGGTAATGGGGGCAGTGGCATGGTGAATGACCTCAGTTGTATGCAAAGTCTGAGAACAAATTTTCAAAGAGAATGTTTAAGAACATTAATTAATGTTAATTGGGATAAACTACAGCGTGATTTTACAAAAGGTAGATCGTGCTACACCAACCTGATTTTTCTTTGAGAAACTAATCGATTTTCTAGACAGAACAAATGCAGTAGATCTAATCTAATTAGAGTTCAGTGAAGTATTTGATGTAGTCCCACATGGGAATTCATTAGTTAGAGAAGATGGGCATTAATACAAGTATTGAATGGTGGGTAAGAACTGGTTAAAGGGGAGACTACAAAGGGTCATATTGAAAGGTGAACTTGCAGGCTGGAGGAAGGTTAGTAAAGGAGATTCTCAAGGGTCGGTCTTGGGACCAAGCTTATTTAACATTTTCATTAATGACCTTGGTGCAAAAAGTGTGTGTGTGCTAATAACATCTGTGGATGACACAAAGTTGGGAGGTATTGCCAATATGGAGGAGGACTGGAATGTCGTACAAGAAGATTTGGATAATCTTGAAAATTGGAGTAATAGAAATTGGATTAAATATAATAGTTCCAAATCCAAGGTCATGCACTTACCAGCTAACAAAAATAATTTTTGATCTAATCTGGGGATGTATCAATTGGAAGTGACAGAAGAGGAGAAAGACTTGGGTGTATTAGTTGATCACAGGATGATTCTGAGCTGCCAGTGTGATGCAGCTATGTAATGAAATCATAGTATGCATCAGGTGAGGTATTTCCAATAGAGAGCGGGAAGTGTTATTACCATTATACGAGTCACTGGTGAGACCTCATCTGATGCTAGGTCCTCTCAGATTAGTTGAGGGTGCTGTCAGCATGTGTTCTTCATAAGGCCCGTGGGGATCCGGAATGTTTGCCTGCTTCAGTCAAAAATAACCCAAGATTGCCAGCACTCTGCAAGGCCCATTTTTCTTGTCTGCCATTTGAATTAACAGAGTGAAATGTTAGCCAATTTGTTGGGAGTGTTTTTGTATGGAGAGCTGTTTTTTGGCAGAAGGGGTGAGCTGACTGAAATTGACATTTGATTGTAATTTTTTAGCATTTGCAGGGTGCTCAGAGACTGTGCCTGGACAGTTTTTTAGGCTCTAAATATAAATAAAATTGAATTTAAAATACTTCTTCACCCAATGCACCTACGGAACTCATTGTAACATAGTATCAGTGAGGCCAGGAGCCTAGAAGATTAAAAACAAATTTAGATATTTATATGAATAATAACATTCAGAGTTAGTCAATATTAAACAAAACAAAAAACCTTCAAAGAGTTTGGAAAGTGAAATAAATCCATTTGCTTTAAGACATAAGCCAAACGGTAGCTATTGGGGGTTCCCTTTAGAGAGCAGTCTGAAATGGTTTGACATTAGATGGTATCAGAAACAGTTGTATATAATAAAGATCCTCATCAACATAGGAATTGTCATATCGGATCAGAGGAGTGGTCTATCAAGTTCATTCTTCCATCATTAGCTGTGGTTAGTATCAGCAGCTTCAGAGAGAGGTGCAAGAAAACCTTGTAGCAAGATGTTATGGATAATTTTCCCACAGAAACCCATCACTGGGATATTCATGCGTGTAAGCTTTTGCATAGTGTACAGATTATTTCTCAATTTCAAAATTTTGTTAGTTTTTTCCCTTTACTACACAATTCTTTTCCATATCTTTTCCTCACCATTTACCATGGTATATACTGAGCATGTCCAAGGATCCTTTAGATCCCCAACATTGTTACTGTTCCAGAAGTTCCTAAACATCCTGTGTGTTAAGGTATTTCCCAAGGGAGAGCTGACCCCGTGGAAAAAAGTCTCTTATTTAAGTGTTCTAGCCTTCTCATCTCTCAGGATGTGTTTTCTTTGCTGTAGTGTTAATCAGAACATTTTATTATGCAAACATAATACAATTATCACTTATTTATATCATATCTGATTTCAGTGGTTGGAAACGGTATCAATCACACCTATTCATATCTCTCTGTTCCTGAGCCCTTTCTAGTTCGAACCGGGGATCGCACATCTTCTGACGATAATTGCCAGGTTACCCTACTGTGCTCATATTCATCTGTTTTGGCTAACTTTAAATCTCGGATCTGACGAGTGTCTCAGATTTTTGAACGTGCACTACAAATACTCAAGGGGTCATTCTCAGTGAAGCATGGGCATGCTCTTAGCATGCGTGTTCGTAAGTGGAGTTCAGCAACAAATATATTTGTTCAACTGATCCACATGCATTTAACAATGAATTTGGATTGGACTAGTGTCCCTTATTCTGTCCTAGTATAAAAGCTTAATATATAAGATCTCTCTGAAACCTCTGCCTCTTACTTTAAAGTGTATCATTTCCCAAGGGCTTTTCAACCATGGGGGAATCGCCATGAAATGCTGGTAAGGGAGTCTTGATTGTGCTGCTCCACCTATGCCCTAAAAAGCACAACTTAATGCTTAATGCCTATCCTTGCAACAAAGCCCGTTGCCAACTCTGTCCTCATATCTATTCAGGGGATACCATCATAGGGCCTAATCACATCAGCCACACTATCAGAGGCTCGTTCACCTGCGCATCTACCAATGTGATATATGCCATCATGTGCCAGCAATGCCCCTCTGCCATGTACATTGGCCAAACTGGACAGTCTCTACGTAAAAGAATGAATGGACACAAATCAGACGTCAAGAATTATAACATTCAAAAACCAGTTGGAGAACACTTCAATCTCTCTGGTCACTCGATCACAGATCTTAGAGTGGCTATCCTTCAACAAAAAAGCTTCAAAAACAGACTCCAATGAGAGACTGCTGAATTGGAATTAATTTGCAAACTGGATACAATTAACTTAGGCTTGAATAGAGACTGGGAATGGATGAGTCATTACACAAAGTAAAACTATTTCCCCATGAAGAAAAGGAGTACTTGTGGCACCTTAGAGACTAACAAATTTATTGGAGCATAAGCTTTCGTGAGCTACAGCTCACTTCATCGGATGCATCCGATGAAGTGAGCTGTAGCTCATGAAAGCTTATGCTCTAATAAATTTGTTAGTCTCTAAGGTGCCACAAGTACTCCTTTTCTTTTTGCGAATACAGACTAACACGGCTGCTACTCTGAAACCTGTGATTATTTCCCCATGGTATTTCTCCCTCCCACCCCACCCCCCCACTGTTCCTCTGATATTCTTGTTAACTGCTGGAATTAGCCTACCTGCTTGTCACCATGAAAGGTTTTCCTCCTTTCCCCCCCCTGCTGCTGGTGATGGCTTATCTTAAGTGATCACTCTCCTTACAGTGTGTATGATAAACCCATTGTTTCATGTTCTCTGTGTGTGTGTGTATATAAATCTCGCCTCTGTTTTTTCCACCAAATGCATCCGATGAAGTGAGCTGTAGCTCACGAAAGCTTATGCTCTAATAAATTTGTTAGTCTCTAAGGTGCCACCAGTACTCCTTTTCTTTTTGCGAATACAGACTAACACGGCTGCTACTCTGAAACTTAATGCTTGTTAATGTACCATGGTGATGGCTAACTTGTACTGCATCCCTGATTGCTGCAGTGTTGTTGTTGTTGTTGTTGTTTTTTTTTTTTTTATCAAGGACGTGGCTTGGGATGCAGTCCAGGAACCAGGAGCCAATTTTTCCACTAATTTTCTGCAGTAGAGTCTAGGATAGAAGCAGGCATCAGCAGAAACTGTAGAAATTTTATCGTGACATACTGGTTTTTTTTGTTTCCTTCCTAGCATGTATAGTCTCTTAGCCATGTGCTCCAGTTTCTAGCTTTCTTTATAAATTATACATTTTATATGGCTCCAACTTTGCAGTAAGTTTTTTGCCTGCTGTTGTGAATCTTAATGAGCACCCCAGGGATGTGGAGATGCGGGTGGCTTTGCTTCAGACAGGCAAGGGAATGCTGAACAGTTCTGATGTAAATATAGAGCACCACATTGCCTCTTTTAAAAATCCACTGCATGCATCCGATGAAGTGAGCTGTAGCTCACGAAAGCTTATGCTCAAATAAATTCGTTGGTCTCTAAGGTGATACAAGCACTCCTTTTCTTTTTGCGGATACAGACTAACATGGCTGATACTCTGAAAATTGCCTCTCTTGTTTCCTTTCACTAGTTTAGGTACTGATATGGAGAAGAGAACGTGCAGGAGGGAAGAGCTGCAAAATGCAATTTTTAAGCAGTATTTTTGTCTGACAAAAGCACTTAGTAGCTGGTTTAGTGCTGGTTCTAGGTACTGATAAAGTTAAGATGCTATCAGGTTTGGATTTCATACATTTGCACTGCCCCTTGCGGATATGGAAGCAAGTGTGGTGAATGTGCTGCTTGATCAGTTTTACTTTGTTGCTGTCAAATCAACAGCCTTAGGCGAGACCAAAAAGGGCAAACAAGTGGTTTGTTCCAAACTGAAAACATCACACATCTTCTGTAGGTAATGTACCTCAGTATACTTAAAAGCCTTTTTTGAGGCTTTAATTTTTTAATTTAAAACACTTTTTTATATTAGATGTAAGCTATCATGAACATACAGAATAGGAAAAACACCCTTTAAAATGTAGTGACATGTCTGTGCTTAATGTAGCACAAAACTGGCATATTTAATGCAAAAATGAAGAGCATTTTTAAGGTTACATATATAAAAATTGGTATTTCTTAACTCTGTGGAGTTCCAATACTAAAAAACAGGAATAGAAAACAGTACATAGTTTGCTGCTGGAATGTTAATTTCTTGACTTGTTATTTTAATGGGACAAACTTAGGGCTTGTCTACACTGGCAATTAACAGCCCTGCAACTTTTTACACTCCCCTGAGCGCAGCAATTTGCAGAGCTGTAAAGTGCCAGTGTAAACAGTTTTAAGAGTAGCAGCCATGTTAGTCTGTATTCGCAAAAAGAAAAGGAGTACTTGTGGCATCTTAGAGACTAACAAATTTATTAGAGCATAAGCTTTCGTGAGCTGCAGCTCACTTCATCGGATGCGTAAAGTTGTAAACAGTGCTGGGACCTACGCCCCTCGGCAGCTCTTTAGCGTTGCCAGTGTAGACTAGCCTTTAGTCTTGCTTTAATAAGTTTTAAAATTCAATTTCCTTGTTTGTGTTTTGAAAAAGTGTGGGGGGGAAAAGAACAATCAGGAGCTGTGTAGCTTACATAGTTTAAGGGTTCTGCATGCTTTATGAGTTGAGCTGAAAGTTCCTCATATTGAAAAATGTGCACTTGCTAAATGATATATGGGGAGAGTGCATATTAGTGCACACCTGTAGGCTTAAGGAAATCAACGTGAGGTTAATTTAAATAGCCATGTCTTTTAGTCAAACCAGTTTTTTCAATTCAAGACACTAGACTTTGTTTCCAGACAGAATATTTGAAAATTCTGGCTTGAATCCTTACCCTTAAAGCACTTAGTCTAGGGACCCAATTCCACAAACAATTAAGTACATGTATAATTTTGTCCATGGAAGTAGGATGGGGTTCTAAATTAAGAGATGACAGTTTGGGAGTCGGTGACCAAGGTGAAGACAATATTGATCGTAGAGTTTCTGTCGAGGGTAAAATGCACTTCTTGAAGATTTGACACTTGCATAGTATCTTAAAGATGGTATCTGCAGAAGTACAGCACCAAGATGGGGCTTTATTTCAGCTGTGAAAGAAGGAAGAGTAATCCCTAATGAACTTCCAGCACTTCCCGCAGCAACTGTTTTTTTCCTTTCAGAGTAGCAAAAAGAAAAGGAGTACTTGTGGCACCTTAGAGACTAACAAATTTATTTGAGCATAAGCTTTCGTGAGCTACAGCTCACTTCATTGGATGCATTTGCATTTGTTTTTTCCTTGATGATCTCCCATGCAAATACTGGCCAGGCCTGACCCAGGGGAGTGTTGAGATCACTGCCTGAGATACCTTTTGCTGCACCATGTAATCTGGTTAGCTTGAAAAGTTTTTGGTTTAGTTATATTACAAAATAGAAAGTGCTTTATTTCTTTGACTTTTTTGGTAGCACTTATTGCTTTAAAGGTTTGTAATTCAGTTTTGGTGCAGTTGTTGAGTTAGGTTTATAGGTTCAGTCATGTCAGGTTTCTTGTAAGGAGGCTGTTTTTAAAGGAAGGTGAAATAATGATGAGTGCAACTCTAGGACCATTATTATATGCATTTTAGTTGTAGCCATGTTGGTCCCAGGATATTAGAGACAAAGTGAGTGAGGTAATATCTTTTATTGGACCAATTTGTGTTGTTCATCACCAAACAAGGAGCCTCCACTGGAGAAGTAGATAGCATCATGGAACTGGTCACCTGAATACCCACAGAGAACCTGCTTCAATATAGAAATAAAACCCCCTTTGGCTGCACAGCTCCAGTTGTCACCTACCGCTCTGCACTGGAACCCATACAGGGTATCCTCAAACAGCTACAACTAATACTGAAAAAAAATCTTTTCTGAACCTGCATTTCTTGCCTTCAAACACTCCTTCCCTCCCCCAAAATCATCAAATGCAAGCTTCCCATAGACCAGGACACCAACGGAAAGGGATGATACCAAGCTGCGAGGGATTGCAAGTGCTTTGGAGGATAGGATTAAAATTCAAAATGATCTGGACAAACTGGAGAAATGGTCTGAATAGGATGAAATTCAATCAGAACAAATGCACAGTACTCCACTTAGGAAGGAACAGTCAGTTGCACACATACAAAATGGAAATGACTGCCTAGGAAGGAGAACTACGGAAAGGGATCTGGGGGTCTTAGTGGACCACAAGCTAAATATGAGTCAACAGTGTAATGCTGTTGCAAAAGAAGCGAACATCATTCTGGGATGCATTAGCAGGAGTGTTGTAAGCAAGATACGAGAAGTAATTCTTCTGCTCTACTCCATGCTGATTAGGCCTCAACTGGAGTATTGTGTCCAGTCTGGGCACCACATTTCAGGAAGGATGTGGACAAATTGGAGGAAATCCAGAGAAGAGTGACAAAAATGATTAAAGGTCTAGAAACATGACCTCTGAGGAAAGATGGAAAAAATTGGGTTTGTTTAGTTTGGAAAAGAGAAGACTGAAAGGGGACATAAGTTTTCAAGTATGTAAAAGATTGTTACAAGGAGGAGGGAGAAAAATTGTTTTTCTTAACCTCTGAGGGTAGGCAACGATGGGCTTAAATTGCTGCAAGGGAGGTTTAGGTTGAACATTACAAAAAACTTCCTGACTGTCAGGGTGGTTAAGCACTGGAATAAATTACCTAGAGAGGTTGTGGAATCTTCATCATTGGAGATGTTTAAGAACAGGTTAGACTAACACCTGTCATGAATGATCTAGGTAATACTTAGTCCTGTGATGAGGTGGGGGACTGGACTAGATGACCTGTCAAGGTCCCTTCCAGTCCTAAGATTCTTTGATTCTAAAGTGGCACCAGACCCTGTCAGAACAACAGATGCAAAACCTGCAGACATACCTCCACAACTACAATGATCAGTGCTCCCACAACACACCTTTCAATGGATCCCTCACATGTCTATCACAACATGTGGTATACCTCATCCAGTGCACTAAATACCCCAATAAGAACTATGTGGGTGAAACCAGACAACCACTACATTCTCAAATGATAAAAGAGAAAAACACCCAATCAACTGTGGGTGAACGCTTTTCACAAAGCAATCACTCTATATCTGATCTATCAGTCCTTATCCTCAAAGGAAACCTGCACAACACTTTCAAAAGATGATCCAGGGAGCTTGAATTCATTACTCTGATAGACATTAAAAATCATAGACTGAACAGTGACATTGGATTTATGGCTTATTACAACAACCAGTAACCAACTGACTCCTTCCTTTTGTCCTATGACTGCAGAGGTGTTAACAGGCCATTCTACCATGAATGGTCCCTTAGAATATATGCTAACTACTCATGGTAAACAATCTGTTCTACCTTGCAATTAGCTGTTGCACTCGAAGTACCTTTCCAAGACCTGAAGAAGAGCTCTGTGTGGCTCCAACACTTGTCTCTTTTATCAACAGAAGTTGGTCCAATAAAAGATATTACTTCACCCACTATGTCTCTCTAGGAATATTAGTCATAGGTAGTAGCAGCATAAGGGTTAATTGTCAGAAAAGTTCCATTAAGGTTATCACATTTATTTGAGAACTTCCCAGGTGTGGTGGAGTCTTAAAGAAGAACTGTAAAAGATTTTAAAAAAATAATTAAAAATTCCAAGTCCTTCCCCGAATATGTATTCTAGAGTTCTGGGGGCTTCCCTCTCTCCCCACTCTCCAAAAGCTGGAGACAAACTCCTAAAGAGTAAAGAATGCAGTCTGCTATAGGTAATATCCCGAACTCTGCTCCTGAAAGGTTTAATATTTTTTTAAAAAACAAGTTTCATTTTTATGTTTCACTTGGGGAAAAAAGGTACATTGACATTTCCAATACACCCTCTTTTTAAGGAGAGCACTTTAAGTATACCTCAGATTGCCAACACATATTAAAGGTCTTAAAAAAAACCCCAACCAAACAAAAACCACACCTTCTAGGCCACTGATTTTTTTTTTTTTTTTTTTTTTTTTTTTTTTTTTTTTTTAAATTTTGTGTGTGTGTGTCTGTTGCTTGAGTGGTCACTTAAGGCAAGGTTTACTGTATTCTGTTGTTGATCTGGAATCTTGAATAGTGTGTTCACATTACTTTTTAATAAAGCATTTCAGTTAGACATTGACTAATCTAGAATGCTTGGCAGAAATCTATTGACATCTGATCTGCATAATGTACAGCAGTATGGGCCCTGGAAATGAAGAAATCTTAGCAATGTAAGACTTAAGTACAGCTTTATTAAATCTCTTCTGAGAACTGGAGTGAACCTGTTGGATGTTTGTGAGAATTCAATGAGATTGCAGATTAACAAAGTAAGAATTAACACAGTTCTGCTGGAACAAAAAGAGAACTTTCATAGCTTTCTTATCCCTAATTTTTCTTCCCACTCTTAACAGAATGCTTAAAATGTTGCTTGTTAAGGATGGATTAACAAAGCTGAACTTGAACTCTTTGTGAGAGTTATAAGGTATCACTGAGAATTACAGCATCGGTAATAAGTGGTGAATTTTTGCACTAAGCATTATTATCTTCTCTTGTTTCTAGATGAAGACTGTTAGTGTGGCCTTAGTTTTGTGCCTAAACGTAGGTGTTGACCCTCCTGATGTGGTGAAGACAACTCCCTGTGCGCGTCTGGAGTGCTGGATAGGTAAGCTAACTGAATATCTTTGGGAACAGTTTGGAAATGTTGCGTTGTCTCATTAGTGCTCAGGTGTATGAGCTCATTGCAGCCCCATCAGCATGTGTTTCCTGAGCTAAAGGTAGGTTGAACAAAAGAAAATCTGACATCTGATTTGAATATGTCGGTGTAAATAAGACCTTGTCTACACTACACAATTACAGGTTTAGAGTAGCAGCCGTGTTAGTCTGTATCCGCAAAAAGAACAGGAGTACTTGTGGCACCTTAGAGACTAACACATTTATTTGAGCATAAGCTTTCGTGGGCTACAGCCCACTTCATCAGATGCATAGAATGGAACATATAGTAAGAAGATTTTATATATATATATATATATATATATATATATATATATATATATATATATATATATAAATAAATAAAAGGTATATAGAGAAGGTGGAAGTTGCCATACAAACTGTAAGAGGCTAATTAATTAATTAGGTCAACGTAAGCTGCCTTGTGACAACCTAGCTGTGGAAGTATCTGTACTTAAGTTTGGCTCGTGCCAATGTAAGTGCCTTTCTATGCTGATTTAGTAACACCACCTTCCCGAGTGGCATAGAGTTACATTCAATGTAATTACGTCGACAGTATCATTGTAGATACTGTGTTACTTACTTTGACTGTAAATGACCTACTTGAGCCGTCCCATAATGCCCCACGCTGGCAATACAATCGACACAGGTGCGTCTGATAAGGATGCGTGCTGACAACACAAGGAGCCAAGTGAGCGTGCACACAAGCGATTTAATAACTGTGGTGGCTGTATGATGACATAAGTTAAGTTGACATAATTTGGTAGTGTAGAGATGGCTTTAGGCAATTATTTCTCCAATAGTAAGTGCTGTGGTATGCACTACCTGATTTATTCCAAAATGCAACATGTGGAGGAAAAAGATGATTCTGATGATTCTGTTTATTTTTTTAGGTTTACAAGGTGCCTAAGTAAAGCGCTAGATAGTTACATTTTAAAAAGACCATGTCCTAAAAAACTCTTTGGCTATTTTGTATTGGGGGCGTGAATTTAGAAGGTAAGGTGTTGTAAAGTACTGCACAGGATCTTTTCAGGGGGAAAAAGGCAAAATGCCACATTTATTGGTAATACATGTATCAATCAACACTGTATCATATGCATATAATATATATTACACTCATACACTCACGTACGTTCTTAAAAGACTGCTTATGTTTAACATTTTCTAGTATACCCAACCTCCTATTGGGACTAAAATAGCCCTGCTTATCCTCTTTACTCTTATTTACCAATACCTCTTTTCCTGGAGCGAGAAATTTAATTCTCCTCCCTTCTTCCTCATGCTGGCACTCTACGACTGGGGGAGTGAGACAGCTACATCTCCTCCTCTCTTTACCCGGGCTTCTACCACTGAGGGGGGTGCACACCTTTAATGATCGATCTTTTTTAATCAAAGTATCTTTTTAATACTTCTCAAGGTTTATGATCACTTTTCCATACTACTTAATACTTTTCCATTACTCAATATCAGTTTGTTTCATTACTCAATAAATGCTCATGGTACCTTTCCCCCTTTCGCAATTCTCCACCAAAATATTGTACTTAAAGTACTGCACGGGATCTTTTCAGGGGGAATAAGGCAAAAGGCCACATTTATTGGTAATACATGTATCAATCAACCATTTATCATACGCATATGATATATATCAGTGGTTCTCAAAGCTGGTCCGCCGCTTGTTCAGGGAAAGCCCCTGGCGGGCCGACCGCTTTGCTTACCTGCCGCGTCCGCAGGTTTGGCTGATTGCGGCTCCCACTGGCTGCGGTTTGCCGCTCCAGGCTAATGGGGGCTGCGTGAAGGGTGGCCAGCACGTCCCTTGGCCCGCGCTGCTTCCTGCAGCCCCCATTGGCCTGGAGTGGCGAACTGCAGCCAGTGTGAGCTGCGATCGGCCGAACCTGCAGATGCAGCAGGTAAACAAACCGGTCCAGCCTGTCGGGCTTTCCCTGAATAAGTGGTGGACTGGCTGTGAGAACCACTGATGTATATTACACTCTCACACACACACACAAGCATACTCCGTCTTGTTGTTGTTACCAACTAGTTGCTCCCCTTAACCAACTAGTTGCTCCCAGGTGAGTTAGATGGGGGAGGGATGGAGCCGGGCTTCTGCCGATCTGGATCGATGCTCCAATGTCGACAAGACGAGACCTGTGGTCCTCCGCAGACACCTCACATTTATAGCAACTTCCCTCATGCAAATCTGTCCCAGATTCAAAATCTGGGTCTGAGTCCGTTGGTCCTTTGTGCTGCTTCCCTCTGGGTGTTGTCCCAATGCTGCAAAGAGGGCGTTCCAAAAGAAGCTGCTTGCTTCTAACACTCAAGGCCGTCAATATATCTGATCTTCTTTAGTGAGCCCACTTGACAAGTTTTATTGTTCTTTGGTCTGGCTTCCGTCCCCTCTCCAACTGTTGCAGCTCTCTGAAGATGCCTGCCTTCCAAGCCTTTCTCATTCACATGTCATTCATTCAACAGGGCAATTGATTACAAAGTGCGGGGGAGATTTTGTTCTACTCCTAGCAAAAAGACATTTTTCTTCTACCTTAATTATACTATCTTAGGGGCTATAACATTATATCAAGATTCAATACAAAGTTTCTATATAAGGATCTGATACAAAGTTCCCATATCAAAGGACTTGATAGAAAGTTGTATGAAAATGGAGGTTATATGTGGATAGGTTTAATACAAAGTTATATGAAGAGACATAATACCAAGTCATATGAAAGTTATGTGAAGATGCTTAGTGCAGAGATTTATCTGCAAAGAATCCTTCCCAGAAACCATCCTGCTGACGGCCCTTACTCTGATGAGTGTTTGCTTCGTTACTGTGGTGGTGGATACCTGTTCTGGCCTTTTAATGGAAAATGGGGATTTCCCCCATGTTTTGGGGACAAAAGTTAGATTGCTGTCAAATTCGTCTCATGCTAATAATGTTGGGATGTGAAGTATTTCTCATGTGCAAGCTGTCTAACAGCTGTGTGTTTTTTAACTGGAAGTCAAAAATGTCTAACCTCATCTGTAAATAAAACCGAAAGGCATGCCATCTAGAATTTGTAATCTTGGGGCTTACAGCAGACTGAAGCAAATTCTCCATTGTACAGAGTTCCTGGTTTTCAAAATTGATTTTCTCTTGTTCCCACCCTCACTGAAACTGGTATTCTACTTTTCTTACCAAAGATGTCAAAAATGCTGAAGATGTTAAAGTAATTAAAAAGCACTAACATGCACCCACAAATGTATTCAAATGCACCAGATGCATTTGGTGGAATGAGCAGTTTGTAGCATTAATTTCTTGAGTGAAATATGAAACTCGTCAAACTAAATTGGGTGGGGATAGGACAAAATGAACAATCAGGACTCCTCCAAATATGATGATTAGTGATTGACATCCTCAAGAAAAATAGGGTCATTTAACAGGAGTTACGGATTGAATTTAGAGTCCGATCATGTGAACTCTAGTAGTAGATGGCCGGCACACTCAATCAAAAAGTCAGATGCAGTTCTTATCATGCCTCCTGGATACTTCCCTGAAACGATCAGAATTACTTTGGTCTTTGCCATCTAGCCTTCATTCATAACCTCCTAATATCAACCAGACATCCAGGAAGTCATTGAGAGTTAGGTGTCATCATCATCAGATACCTTATCCCATGCTTCTTCACTAACCCTTCCACAAGCCCAGAGTACACATTGCACAGGAAGGGAAACAAACTAGAACCCCAGATGAGCAAATGCCTCTGGAAATTCTGCTTGAGGACAAACTGAGCCATCCAAGAGGAGCATCACCCACTTGTGATGTGCTCTGTTAGCAAGTCAATGCCAGCTGATGATTGATGGTGTCCACATTGTGTTTGCATGTTGTAGTGCTGCTGAAACTTCAGAGTTAAAATTATAGCATTAAAGAAGATGTTAAAGTAATTAAAGCTTAGAGGCTTATTGACAAAATAAGACATTTTAAGGGCTGTACTGTAACTGCCAAGGCCCACTGCTTTGAATGTGCTTGTGAATGGTTTTGTAAGATGATTCTGTGGACTAACCCTTGCTGCTGTGGCAGTCTTATCCAGATACCTTTGGTGCTCAGCTAATAAATTAAACATGGAGTCTAAAGAGTAATTAGGTAATTCTTCCTTCCCTTTGCCTTTCCTTGAATCTCTCCCATGTATCTCCCTGGAATGAGAGTTGAAGGAAGCATGCAGTTTATGAATTCTAGCAAGGTGAGGTATTCGTGTGCATATCTCTGTTAATTTGCCCTCAGTGAGCAGAGAAACACAGCTGAACTTGTTTCCTATTTGTCTTCGTGAAAACGAAGGTTAACCATTTGGTTTCTACACCAGGTAATATACACTGTTTCCATAATGCTTCCTTTCCTTTTTAGAGGAATGACACCTGTCCTTTCTTGTTTTGTTTTGTTTTATGATCAGACATTAAATGCCACTACAGTAATGAAGAAAATGCCATTCTAGAAGATGCATGCCCTGTAGCATGCGAAGAAAAATCTGTTTAAAAGTGGTATAAATGAGCCGAATGCTGAACAGGGGGAGATGTAATTCTGCAGAAATCTCTTTTTATATATACCACCGAATAGAAGTTGTGCATCAAAGCAAGGCAGGAATATGTAGAAAGGTTTGTCAGGGCCTTTGTTTGGAAATGCATTAACTATAAAGCTGTGCTCGATATACATAAAGAAATGCCCATTTTCGTCCATTTATTTAAAATGTCAGAGCATGTGTCTGTAAAAGTCACAAGAAAATGAAAGTGTTTCTGCATGAGCTCTTTATCCCTCCTCCCTGCCAAAAGTGCTGCAGCCATTGGGACCGCCATGCAAACTGTAAAATTATAATTGCTACAGCCTTTACCAGCTTCAGTTGTTGGTCTTATTTTGTAACGAAATGGAAAGATTACTGCCTCTTCCCTATCTCAGTTAAGAGAAAATGTAATATATTGACTTATTCCTGTATAATAAAATCAATAACTAAAATTATAAAGAGGTTCTCTTCATCTCTCCACAAATGCCACTCCCTGTGCACATTACCATCTAATTAGTCCAATTCTGCCAAGGCTATCACTATTTTCAAGCTTTAGTATGAGATTTGATAATGTCAGTCCTGTTGTTGTCCAGCATGAAGTCCTCCAGAAGGCACAGGTTAGCTCATAGTGGGTGAGTAAACTTTTTAAAAAGTTACTTATTGAATGTGCCTAGTCTCCCTGGTTTCCAACCTCTGATTATTAACCCCTTCGTTGGCTGGTTTTATAGAGTGGCACCAAGTTCATTATTTTTGTACAAGGCTGTGAAAGGGTGTCATTAAAAATGCTAGTAACCCCTAAGGCATTCCAAAGCCCACGGTACACATTTCTTCACTAAGTGAAACTAAAGTATTGTTCATCAGGTTTTTTATGCATTTTCATAAATTCAGCTTGAACTGTTAAGTAATCCTGTATGATTGCCAGCGTGTTTTGTTTTTTAATGAAAGGGGTACTGTGGTAGCACATTTGTATAGTTAACCTGCTATCAGTATTTCTATGATGAAGTCTGAGGGGTTTTTGAAGATTTATTATTCATAGAATCATAGAATCATAGAATATCAGGGTTGGAAGGGACCCCAGAAGGTCATCTAGTCCAACCCCCTGCTCAAAGCAGGACCAAGTCCCAGTTAAATCATCCCAGCCAGGGCTTTGTCAAGCCTGACCTTAAAAACCTCTAAGGAAGGAGATTCTACCACCTCCCTAGGTAACGCATTCCAGTGTTTCACCACCCTCTTAGTGAAAAAGTTTTTCCTAATATCCAATCTAAACCTCCCCCATTGCAACTTGAGACCATTACTCCTCGTTCTGTCATCTGCTACCATTGAGAACAGTCTAGAGCCATCCTCTTTGAAACCCCCTTTCAGGTAGTTGAAAGCAGCTATCAAATCCCCCCTCATTCTTCTCTTCTGCAGACTAAACAATCCCAGCTCCCTCAGCCTCTCCTCATAAGTCATGTGCTCTAGACCCCTAATCATTTTCGTTGCCCTTCGTTGTACTCTTTCCAATTTATCCACATCCTTCCTGTAGTGTGGGGCCCAAAACTGGACACAGTACTCCAGATGAGGCCTCACCAGTGTCGAATAGAGGGGAACGATCACGTCCCTCGATCTGCTCGCTATGCCCCTACTTATACATTCATTTCATATTCATCAGTTCCAAAGGCTTGTGGTTGAAATTTGGCTTAAATGACAATAGGCCTAGTGCAGTTTTCCACAATTTGCTTGTTTTCAGAATAGTGGCGAAAATACATTGTTGCAGTTTAAAATAGAGGGTTTTTTTTGTCTAGAGACTATATTGGTGACTGTTGGAACTGCAGGATCATTAGTGCAGAGTGCCCTGCTTTTGCATTAAAGGAGCTTTTGCATTAAAGGACTGATCTTCCGCAAAGAAATAAATGACTAAACTTTCATTAATTTCTGAATAGGGGCCTATCAAATTCAAGGTCCATTTTGGTCAATTTCATGGTCATAGGATTTAAAAAAATAATAAATTTCATGATTTCAGCTATTTAAATCTGAAATTTCAGTGTTATAATTGTAGGGGGTCCTGACCCAGAAAGGAGTTGTGGGGGAGAGGGTCCATGAGGTTATTGTAGGGGGGGTTGCGGTACTGCTACCCTTACTTCTGCGCTGCTGCTACTGGTGGTGGCGCTACCTTCAGAGCTGAGCAGCTGGAGAGCGGTGGCTGCTGGCAGGGAGCCCAGCTCTGAAGGCAGAGCCATTGCCAGCAGCAGTGCAGAAGTAAGGCTGGCCTGGTCTGGTGCTGCCTGCAGAGCTGGGCCCTCAGTCAGCAGCTGCCACTCTCCAGCCGCCTAGTTCTGAAGGCAGCAGCACAGAAGTAAGAGTGGCATGGTACGGTATTGCCACCCCTACTTCTGTGCTGCCGCTGATGGGGTGCTGCCTGCAGAGCTGGGCACCTGGCCAACAGCCAACACTCTGCAGCTGCCCAGCTCTGAAGTCAGCACAGAAGCAATACCATGACTCCCTTAAAATAATCTTGTGACGCCCCCCACAACTCCCTTTTGGGTCAGAAGCCCCAATTAGAGAAATGCTAGTCTACCCCGTGAAATCTGTATAGTCTAGGGTAAAAGCACACGAAAGCTAGATTTCATGGTGGGAGACCAGGTTTTTACATATTTTTCTTGGCAGTGAATTTGGTAGGGCCCTATTTGTGAAGCAAGGCCTGACCTTGAATTTATGTAGGTAGTTCGTCTTGGATAAAACTGAATGGGAGAGCCCATGGATTTTCTTCTCTTTGCATCTCTTCTAAAATCTCAGTGCTTGCAAAAGCATTAATGATTCACCTCCCAAAATGCTTAAGAAATAAACCTTTTTAATGAAGAAAAATGGTATATTTAAACGTTAGTGTTGATTTTTGGTATATACAGCTACCATGCTGCCCACCTTGGCAACTGTTTGTGTACACTGTTGACATCTGCCTGGCAATAGCCAGAAAGAGCTTTGAGCAGCTGGAGTCCTGCCTGCTATTTGACCTTGACATCTTGGCCAAGTACTATTTGAAGTGGTGACAGAACCTAAATGTGCTTTCCATCTCACCAGCAGGTTAGCGCATTTACAGCTACAGATTCTTCTGAACAATCAGCCAATCATTTTTGAACTGTACCCTACTTATTTGAGGATGAAGCCTGACTGCTCTCTGCCCTTTCAATAACACATTGAGAAGATGTGCTAAAATCCAGTTGAGATTCGCATTGCTCCGCGGGCTTGCCAGCTACTCCTGGGGTTTTAGTGCTGCACCCTTATAGATATCTACCGATATCCTCATTATTGCACCTGTTGAATGCTGTGCCGCAGCTTGGGGCTCCAGTAGTCATTGTGGCAAGTTGGACTTGATCAACCCTGCCCTTTGTATCCTTCCTTTTGCCACGTGGACAGTTCCAGTCTCCAGCCTTCCACTCATGGCTAGCATTGCTCCCCCTGGTGGTTAAATGTGAAGGCAGAGCCCTGGCCACATTATTGTGTGCAGGCAATTGTTCAAACAGCTTACTTCACAATTTCATCTCAAAGCCATATCGAAAACACTGGCTGACGTGCCCCTTTACTGAAATAGCGGAGCCTCTCAAACGGTATATTGGACACAATCTTTCTAGGGAACAATGGCAACAGGTGATATGGGACTATATTTTGGATCTATGGCGCATTTCTTGGCAGAGAGACAACTCCGATCTGCTTCTCCTAATCTCTCCAGATCAGATTGTGTATGCCCCTCAGAACAATCATGTGAATCGAAAGATCCTTCTTGTTATAACAGGAGAAGTTGTAATTGCAGGTGGTTTAACTTACATCTTTACTGTTGGGGCTTCCTGAGCTCCCCATCCTTCCCCTGTGGAGCTCAAGAACAAACAGTGTGCCATCTGGTTATGGATTGCTTGATCATCTTGTTGGTGGAGAGTGCACTTGATGTCTCCAGATGCTGCTGCTGTGATAGGGGCTATGTCACTTTCTTAACATCTAGTTGATTGTTTTTGCTGTTAGAAGCCATATGCGAGAAAAAGCTTTTGATCTGTTAAGAAAATCTCCGTAACTATAAAAAAAACAAAACCCTTAGCTTCCACCATACTTTATAAAGTGGTGTTATGAAATTCTGGTGCTGGAGGTATGCAATGGAGTATTTATGCTAAAGAAAACACTAATATAACTTCATCAATTTTATAAACCTTGCTTTTTTAATCAACAAGATTCTACATTAAACTGGCCAGTACTAGCTTCTAGGTTCTTGATACTCATTGTGGACAGTACACGGGCATGGGCTTTGAGTAAAACAGGTAAATAGCAGCTGAAATTGCCAAGTATATTGGAACAGTGACTTTCCAGTGTCTAGGGAGATGAACTTTGTGCTCAAAAGTATAAAAAGCTTTAAAAAGGAGTTAATCAAATCTCTGTTAATAAACCTTTTCTGAGTATTAATATAAAATCTAGGTCCTCTCACTGCCATTGTTCCCCTCTCCTACCCCCAAGGTTGGTGTATTTTTTGTTGTTGGCTCTTATTTAGTATTCAAAGATTTAATATTTAAAAACCTAAAGTTACCTCACATTTTTCATAAGAAGATTTTGACTTCCCGCTTTGAGAAAAAATGTTCTTATTGCAAGTTATTGCAGACATTGCTGCTCTTCAATTCTGTATAACAGTAGATGAACCTGGGGTCAATTCCTATGGATACTGCCCTTAGGTAACTATGGTGAAAAACTTTGTGAATGAATTTGAAACTGATGGTTTTACCTTAAAATAAATATCTTGAATCATGAAAGAAGCCTGTCTTAGACTATCATGAAAATATTTTATCACGAGCACTAGCCGGGAGGCTGAAAGTGAGGAAAACTTTATTCTCTCTCTTAAAAAGGTTGTAGACCAGGGGTAGACAACTTATGGCACATGTGCCGAAGGCAGCATGCAAGCTGATTTTCAGTGACACTCACGCTGCCCGGGTCCTGGCCACTGGTCCCAGGGGCTAAGCTGCTGGCCTGGGGTACTGGCCGCCAGCCCTCTGTCAACTGGGGTTCTGTCTGCTGGCCCCGCTCAGCCTGCTGCTGGCCCCAGGTCCCGACCACCAATCCAGGGGGCTCTGCTGCCAGCCTGGAGTCCTGGCTGCCGGCCCGGAGCTCTGCAGCAGCACCCAGCTGTGGCCCACTGGCCCCAGCCTGGGGCAGTGAGAGGTGCAGACAGGGGCAAGAGGGGGCACAGCTCAGCACACCCATCTTAAAAATTATTCTAATGTGACTGTACTGGGATATTTTTAAGGCCTGATTTGCTGCTTACATCACTATCACGCCACGTGGAACAACGCACTGCGTTTGACATTGAGATTAGAATATACATGCAAGAACTGGAATCAGGATTTTCTTACAGATTTCCAGCAATTCGGCCCAATGCATTCTTTTCTAATTAAACCTGAAAAGTTCAAAGAAAGCGACTTGGATTTGTCTGTATTGCAGTGGATTGGTGTTGAAGATTTTGAAATGCAGCTCATTCAGATAAAAAGCTCAGAATTGTGGGCATCAAAGTTTGGAGATCTGTGGAATACACTTGAAGTTACCGAGAGAGATCCTGGGGCCTCTTTTCTGACCTGCTGGACATCCATGCCAGTGAAATTTAACTGTTAGAAGAAAATTGCGTTTGCAGTGCTTTCAGCATTTGGATCCACATACCTGTGTGAACAGGTATTTTCACACATGAAATCTGTCCTCTGTGCCTCTCAGAGCCGGTTAACAACTGATCATTCAGAAGCCTGTGTGCAGTTTAAAGTATCCAAATATGTGCTGGACATTGGAAAACTCGGCAAGGAAAAGGAAGGGCAAGGATCACACTAAACTGATAGGTTTCAGAGTAGCAGCCGTGTTAGTCTGTATTCGCAAAAAGAAAAGGAGTAGTTGTGGCACCTTAGAGACTAACAAATTTATTTGAGCATAAGCTTTCGTGAGCTACAGCTCACTTCATCGATGCATCCGATGAAGTGAGCTGTAGCTCACGAAAGCTTATGCTCAAATAAATTTGTTAGTCTCTAAGGTGCCACAAGTACTCCTTTTCTTTTTACTAAACTGATAAGATCTGCATTTTAATTTAATTTCAAATGAAGCTTCTTAAACATTTTAAAAACCTTATTTACTTTATATACAACAATAGTTTAGTTATATATTACAGACTTATAGAAAGATACCTTCTAAAACCGTTAAAATGTATTACTGGCACGCAAAACCTTAAATTAGAGTGAATAAATGAAGACTCAGCACACCACTTCTGAAAGGTTGTAGACCATACTTCTGTGCAAATAGTGACTACCCAGACCATTAATTTTGTCATCTGAGTTCATATTGAACTTGGCAGAAACCTAGCCTGGAGTAAGTGAAGTTGGGTTATGTAGTCAAATACTCATTGAAATGGATTTTTTTTTTTTTGCCTTGTGCAAAAGCAGGCAATTTAGTAGTGATCAAAAATACTCATTTATGTTTTCTATTTCTAGATCCTCTGTCAATGGGTCCTCAAAAAGCTCTGGAAACCATTGGTGCAAATTTACAAAAGCAGTATGAAAACTGGCAGCCCAGGGTAAGTGTGTGTATTTGTTCTTGACTTTCCCCACAGTACCTGTCCCTGTATACCAGATACTATTATTGGATAAACTGGCTTAGGTTAAAAAGGAAGTTATGCATCTATTATATAACTTAGTGATCTCGTAGCCTCCATTGATTGCCTGTCCATTCTCGTGGACAGATGCTTGTAGGCTCTCAAACTCAGTTAGCTTTATGCTTCATGTCACTCTTGTTCCCAAACTTGTTCAGCCACTAGGGCAGGGAAAGCCCCTGGCGCAGTTCGGTGCTCCAGGTCAATGGGAGCTGCTGGAAGCGGCAGCCAGTACGTCCCTCGGCCCGTGCCGCTTCCAGCAACTCCCATTGGCCTGGAGCAGCGAACCACGGCCGCGATCGGCCGAACCTGTGGACACGACAGGTAAACAAACCGGCCCGGCCTGCCAGGAGCTTTCCCTGCCTTAGTGGCTGAACAAGGAGCCACTGCTCTTGGCTAGTGCTTTGTTTAACCATGGCAGGAGTAATTGTTCAAACTCTAGATGCTATATTGATGTATTTATTTATTATTTATTAATTTTTTTTACCATTAGTGACCTTTTTGGAGAATTTTAGACCTTTTTTGCAGATCATGGTCTCTTTTCTGTAGTGAAAATGTTCTTGGTACATTTCTGCAACCTGAGCTAGTTGGAATGTGCATCTCTTGGCTCGCACTACTAAGTGGGAGCCAAGAGATGCACATTCCATTTCTTAATGTTTTAGGTGGAACAAACTAATAATCTTGTAAGGCCTGTAGCTAATATATGTTCCTGATTTTGTTGAGAGAGGTACTTTTAGGGTTCAGTCACTGACTGTTAACTTTGCCTCCTAATGCAGTGGTTCTCAACCTGTTTACCATTGTGTGCCACATATGCAGTTCTCAGTGTTATGTGGGATGCATCCCACACTTACGTACGTGTGTGTGTGTGTGTGTGTGTGTGTGTGTGTGTGTGTGTGAGAGAGAGAGAGAGAGAGAGAGAGAGAGAGAGAGAGATATACACTCTCTCTCTACCTGTCTGGCTCTGAGGGTGTCACATGGGCTGCAGCTCTGTACTGATTGGTCCGCAAGTGGGCTATGGGTTGAGAACCACTGGCCTAATGTATGGCAGGCATATATTTTTGAAATGAAAATGTAATGAAGTTTTGATCACAATGGCATAAAGCAGGTGACAAATAGCCAGCAACTTACAGCTGTCTTTTCATTCCTTACTTTAAAATCACTTTTGAACCTTTCGTAAATTTCTTCGCTTCCTGATATTACTCATAGACTATCAAGGTTGGAAGGGACCTCAGGAGGTCATTTAGTCCAACCCCCTGCTCAAAGCAGGATCAATTCCCAGTTTTTGCCCCAGATCCCTAAATGGCCCCCTCAAGGATTGAGCTCACAACCCTGGGTTTAGCAGGCCAATGCTCAAACCACTGAGCCATCCCTCCCCCTATTTCAATGCTCAACATTTTAGGAGCCTCATTAAGGCTCATGAGGATGGAAGTTTATCATTTAATTTTTAAAAAAATAAAATTTTAAAACCTATTAAGTTATCCCCAGCATCATTAATTTCCTAGTTTGTCCTGTCCATGTCCTTTTCTACATGTCTTATGTTAGACTGTGAACTATTTGGGGCAAAACATCTTCCTCCTTATGTGTACTGCACAGCATTGAGCACATTGTCACTGTTACACATAAAATGCATTTCATGTTGAGAAGTTAGTGACCTGGTTTGTTCAGAGGAGAAGCAGCTTTACCAGTTGGGTTTGACTAAAATTTATGTTGTGCTTTTATATCCTATACTGGTGGTTGAAATTGTTTTATTTCCTTATGTTCGTGAACTTAGTCCTTCATGGAAGTGGAGGATACGTAGTACAGGTTATTGTTTCATCTTTTCCTTTTAACTCATATTTTCAATATTTTGATCAGCATCTTTGAGATTCATATAACTTGTATGTCAGCAAGGGGACGGCTGTGCTTCTTGCCTGCTATACTGCCAATCTTATTGTTTCATGTACAAAATCAATCTACTGTTTTTATTTTTTTTTTTCGGCTGAAATCTTCATCAGTGGATGGTTTAGGAGCATGTCTTGAAATCTGGAAAATGTCTTTGGCATTTTGTTCCACTCAAAGCAGTGATGCTTGCTGAGAAGGACTTTGCCTTGGTTTTAGCAATGCCCTCAGGTAGTTTTAATCAGTCATTCTAGTTAAAATCTAATTGGTTATGCGTTGACATGAGGATGTTTCATAATTAATTGTTTCTATATAATTTATAAAATCAGTATAGATAATAAATTTTTGTTTTTTTTTGGTCCTTGAGCCATGAGGCACCCAGTCTTGCTGTTTTCATGGCAGGCATCACTTCCTGAAGACATTTTTGTTCTTTATAAGGTCTTTGTTCAAGGTGATAGGTATCTGTTAAGTATTAGTACCTTTATCTAGCATGGCTTTTGTGATGGGGGTATTCTTCTATTGGAGCAGAAATGGTTCTCTTAGAGTACAGTTGATGTAGGAATCCTGTTCCATCTTGTTCTGTCCTCCATAGGTTCTCATACCACACTCATCACCATAGTATGTGAATGCCTTTCAGTAGTGCATTAAGTAATGCAATTAAACATCTATCACATGGCATATGTTCTCTCATTGGGTATGTCTACATTGCAATTAAAAACTCATGGCTAGTCTGTGCCTGTTGACTTGGGTTTAGGTTGCGGGGCTGTTTAATTCCAATTTGGACTTCCATGCTGGGGCTGCTGCCTGAGCTCTGGGACCATCCCACCTCACAGGATCTTAGAGGCTGGGCTTCAACCCAGGCCTGGAAGTCTACACTGCAATTAAACAGCCCCTCAGCCCACGCCCTGAGTCAGCTGTCAAGGCCAGCTTTTGGTGTCTAATTGCAGTGTAGACATACCCGTTGTTTCCCCCAAGCAAAGAAGTGTATGTAGTTTTATTTTGGTAGCGTTTTTGGTAGGGTGGTTTTTGAGATTAAATATACAGGTTGCTGTGTGTGTGTTAGAGAAGGCAAAGTCAAAGAAATGCACTTTGTACCTGCAGTGGAAGATGGTGAGGTATGTGAGGGTCATTCATTCTTGGGCTGGTTCATTCCACAGTCTTAGAGCAGCCCCCATGTAAGTTGTCTCTGGCACAGAAGATCTTTACCCTTATTGTAGAGAATTCCATTGTGTCAGAAGAGCAAAGTTATTGCCCACAGTCTACCTTTTCTGATACACTAAAGAAAAGTGACAAGTTTAGTAGAGGATGTAGAAGATATAGTGAAACTAGGCAACCTTTCAATCCATTATCATAGTCCCTACATTTTGTGTCTCAAAGCCATAGAAATAGTAATATTTGAGCGGAGATGATTAATCTATTTAGAACAGTCTCTACCTGTTAATAGCGTTTAATTTTCCTATTATTTCATGGTGACGGGTTGGGAGTGAACAGCCAGATCTACAGATCACTTTCTCTATACAACTGTTTTTAGTTAAGTATTCAGTGGATGTGTTTTTTGCATCAGCGTTTCATTCTTTTAATAGGTATTTGTTTGAGGGCCCTGTCCTAGTTGTAACTCAAAATGTATTTAAGACAGGTTAATTTTCTTTTTGCATTTTCATTTTGGGTATACCAGAAACTTTCTCTTTTGATTCCCCTTTTTCAGGTAAAGGGTTTCATAATTTTTGAGTTGCACAGAAAACCAAATTTCATAGGCCTCTTCCTTTAACTGTTTTCTTTGAACTCTTATGTAACTTGTAGTATTATAAGGTTACTTAAAGGGGGTGTGCCATCTGGAGTGAGAGACAGCTTTGAGTACAAGGTCCTCCTGACTACTGACAAGAGTATGCCCTGTGTGTGAAACATCAAAATAGTTGTAATGAGTGACACTGGTTATTACACATGATTGCATTTATTACATTTTCTCTCTTTCATCAAAAGAAGTTGGTCCAATAAAAGATATTACCTCACCCATCTTGTCTCTGTATTTATTAAGTAATGGAATTTTAAATTTTCATAGTACATAGGTATCTTCCATTTCAACAGTAATTGGGGAAATGAATGCTCTAGAACACATCTGATATAAAACCCATAATATACTGTGTGGAATCTATCAGTAGAACAGTAAAACACCTTGATGCACAGTAAAAACAAACGTGTCTATGCTGTTTTCATAACTGAGCCCATAGTACTGGAGACTGGCGAACAGGCCTCTGTAGCAGCAGGTACTCTGTGTGTGGGCAGACCTCATGCTGCCTTGTAGAGTTTGCACAAAACATGAGGCAATTACTGAGCTTAGATTTTTGTGTGCAAGGTGCCTGGCTCTTAAAAGTAAATCATAGCCCTTTGAAACATTGCAAAGCTAAACACGTACTGCTTTATTGCACTCTACAGGGCTCTTGAGTTTTCTGCAGTAATAAAGAGAAGTTGATGTAACATCTGCAATAAAACAATAGGAACGTTATTGAATTTCCTAGATCTTTGATGTAAATATTAATAGATATAGTTTTGTCTCTTTTGCTGTTTTTGACATAGCTGGAGATTTGAGGGAGGAAAGAAGACTTGGAAAGGGAAAAATTTGGCAATCTGAAATAAGGCTTGGTCATTAAAACCTTCTGAGAGAGCTAGCTTTGAGGAGCTGCCTGTGTGAACTAGGAAACACCTGTTGATATCTTTCATATAGTGCAGGCATGAGTACTGCTAATTATCTGTACACTGACCACGGAACACTTAGGATCGTCCTCCCAGTACAGTCCTTAAGATTTATCACCCAAGAATTATCACAGGACATCACTGCCAGTGCAGTCTTGTTTGTCTGATGTTCTTCATAGGATGTTGTTTGAATCAATGTCTAGGAAATTATTGGTTTGAAAAAAAAAAAAGAAAAAAATACAAATACAGTAGGCAAAAATCCTGAAGAGGGGCAAGCTTGAAAATTCTATTTGTTTCTGAACGCTCCCAGGCTGTGTCTGGTACATATTTCCTTGCCAGGTCTTATTGAGCCCCTTCCTAAATAATTTATCAGTTTGCCATTGCTTGAAGTATTTCTTCTGATTAAATTTAAGATTTTGCTTTATTGCTGTGTAGCTATATAAATTTGTGTGCTGCAGGAGTGGGAAAACACTTCAGCCGTTGTTTCATCTGCAAAATACTGCAGTTAAATAACATTTCAGTCATTTCATTGCAAGTCTCAAATGAAGGTTTTATTGGGAAAAGGGAGTAAGAGATTACAAATTTGAGGGCATACAGTGAAGAATTTCTCTCTGTAGAATTTTCCTAACAAATTAGAATGTTGGCAGTTCAGCATGGAGATAATTTAGGTGGTGATGAAAAAAATGATCTGAGGAAAAAGCAGCCTTTTCTATACACTGCTACCCTCCTTTCTTGGAGCAAAATACTTGATAGGTTTACTTTACAAATTCTTCATGTACTCAGTAAAAATATTTAGATGAGAGAAACTGGTCAAACTTAAACGTTATCTATCAGTATGTGTTCTTCCCTTCCTTCCCCTCACAGGGTACTGCCACCATCTTAAATGTAATGATAGGGAATAGTCAATTTCACCTCTAGCAGCTTGGCCTATGTGTGATGGCAGAGTGTGGTGAAGGTTTAAATTTTGCTGAGTGAGATGATGATTGGTGTTTTTGTTGGCAACAGTGTATATGCAATATACATGATAGATATATATATATATATAGATAGATATATATATATGAAACACTGTTTCACCAATATGCAGACGCTACTGTGGCCCCCTTCTGTACAGAGCCTACTGCTACATGAATCAAAAATTGGAAGTCCATCTAAGCATAGCCTGAGGCTTGAGTTCTTGTTTAAAGGTTCTGAAGAATTTTTGTGACCGAGTTAGATGATTGTGGAGCAGAGGGGGTCATGTGGGAGGGTGAGATGGAAGGACAGCTTGCTACAGTCATGCTTTACAATTTAGTATTCCTTTTCTGATGCCCTTGCGTGAGAGAATACAAATGTTTTTCTGTAACCTCTTGGCTGGAGTCCTCTGAACTGGGCTAGAACTGCCTGGGTATAAAAAGCACTGATTCCCCATGGTAGTTTGGCAGTTAAGCATGGAGCATTATACTGAAACTGCATTGTAAAAAGTCTTCCTGTGGTCACTGATAGGCTCTCATAAGGGTGCTGAATATCACCCCTTGCTCTGGTTGTAATGATTAGCTCTTCAGCCTCCTGGATTCTATCCTTCCCTGGACACTGAGGTCTGCTTATTTCATAATGTGTATGTATTTGTGACAAATTACAAATGAGGATGTGTAGCCAAAGGCAAAATTGTAGGCTGGATGGCACACGGTTTACATAATTCAGGATCTGATGTGAAGCAGTTTGCAGCATACGCTCATTAAATTTGCATGAATTTAGATTTTTTTTTTCTATTAGATTGACTGTGGTTTTTTACTACTTTTTTTTCTTTTAACTCCAAACTGCTCAGAATACTCAGAGTAATGTTGGCTCCAATATATGTTTTGTTTGAATTTCACCCTTGTTTTAACAATGCTCCTTTTCTCTCTTCCTACTCTGCAATTCTGCAGTGTAGTCACTATTCAGAGACTCTGAACTGTGCTTCTGAACCAGAGGCTTCAGCAATGCCAACTTTATTCCCACACAGTAACTTCCTCAACTCCCTGCAGGCCAAAAAGTGATGTTTAATAAGTATTCCTGAATAAAGGTCAGGTTGAGAAATCTAGTTTAAAATAATTTTTCATATTCCTGCACTGCCACTGCTTCACATATTGACACACAGAAAATGAAATCTCATCTGTGTATGCTACCTTATCATAACTAGACTGAGCAATTTGACCTTTTAAGAACTTTCGTGTGTGTGTGTGTGTGTGTGTGTGTGTGTGTGTGTGCGTGCGTGCGTGCGTGTGCGCGCAGTGTGGCACTCATTACTACTGTGCTGAGTACCCTAAAATGCTACAGCTATAAACTAGTAGTGCTTTGCACAGCCATCTGGAAGACTGAAATTCAGGAGTGTGTGCAATTCCCTCATGTACTCCCTGGCAATGATGAACGTACAGAGGCAGTAAGCTTGATCAAATAGGGAAGAGTGCTCTCATAGACTCCAAGGCCAGAAGGGATTGTCATGTTCAGTTAGTCTGACATCCTGCATAGCATTGGCCATAGAACTTCCCCCCAAATAATTCCTAGAGGACATCTTCTGGAAGAACATCCAATCTTGATTTAAAAATCAAGTGGTGGAGGATTCACCATGACCCTTGGTAAATTGTCCCAATGGTTAATTATCCTCAGTGTTAACAACTTACACTTTGTTTCCAGTTTGAATTTGTCTAGTTTCAAGTTCATACCTTTTTCTGCTAGACTGAACAGTCCATTATATTATTAAATATCTGTTTCCTATGTAGATACAGACAGACTAATCAAGTCACCCTTTAATCTTCTCTTTATTAAGCTAAATAGATTAAACTTCTTGAGTCTGTCACTATAAGGCACGTTTCAGAGTAGCAGCCGTGTTAGTCTGTATTCGCAAAAAGAAAGGGAGTACTTGTGGCACCTTAGAGACTAACAAATTTATTAGAGCATAAGCTTTCGTGAGCTACAGCTCACTTCATCAGATGCATTTGGTTGAAAAAACAGAGGGGAGATTGATATATACACACACAGAGAACATGAAACATTGGGTTTATCATACACGCTGTAAGGAGAGTGATCACTTAAGATAAGCCATCACCAGCAGCAGGGGGGGGAAAGGAGGAAAACCTTTCAGGGTGACAAGCAAGGTAGGCTATTTCCAGCAGTTAACAAGAATATCTGAGGAACAGTGGGCGGTGGGGTGCTGGGGAGAAATACCATGGGGAAATAGTTTTACTTTGTGTAATGACTCATCCATTCCCAGTCTCTATTCAAGCCTAAATTAATTATATCCAGTTTGCAAATTAATTCCAATTCAGCAGTCTCTCCTTGGAGTCTGTTTTTGAAGCTTTTTTGTTGAAGGATAGCCACTCTTAGGTCTGTAATCGAGTGACCAGAGAGATTGAAGTGTTCTCCAACTGGTTTTTGAATGTTATAATTCTTGACGTCTGATTTGTGTCCATTCATTCTTTTACGTAGAGACTGTCCAGTTTGACCAATGTACATGGCAGAGGGGCATTGCTGGCACATGTTGGCATATATCACATTGGTAGATGCGCAGGTGAACGAGCCTCTGATAGTGTGGCTGATGTGATTAGGCCCTATGATGGTATCCCCTGAATAGATATGTGGACAGAGTTGGCAACGGGCTTTGTTGCAAGGATAGGTTCCTGGGTTAGTGGTTCTATTGTGTGGTTGCTGGTGAGTATTTGCTTCAGATTGGGGGGCTGTCTGTAAGCAAGGACTGGCCTGTCTCCCAAGATCTGTGAGCGTGATGGGTCGTCCTTCAGGATAGGTTGTAGATCCTTGATGATACGTTGGAGAGGTTTTAGTTGGGGCTGAAGGTGATGGCTAGTGGTGTTCTGTTGTTTTCTTTGTTGGGCCTGTCCTGTAGTAGGTGACTTCTGGGTACTCTTCTGGCTCTGTCAATCTGTTTCTTCACTTCAGCAGGTGGGTATTGTAGTTGTAGGAATGCATGATAGAGATCTTGTAGGTGTTTGTCTCTGTCTGAGGGGTTGGAGCAAATGCGGTTATATCGTAGCGCTTGGCTGTAGACAATGGATCGTGTGGTATGATCTGGATGAAAGCTAGAGGCATGTAGGTAGGAATAGCGGTCAGTAGGTTTCCGATATAGGGTGGTGTTTATGTGACCATCGCTTATTAGCACCGTAGTGTCCAGGAAGTGGATCTCTTGTGTGGACTGGTCCAGGCTGAGGTTGATGGTGGGATGGAAATTGTTGAAATCATGGTGGAATTCCTCAAGGGCTTCTTTTCCATGGGTCCAGATGATGAAGATGTCATCAATGTAGCGCAAGTAGAGTAGGGGCATTAGGGGATGAGAGCTGAGGAAGCGTTGTTCTAAGTCAGCCATAAAAATGTTGGTATCCTGTGGGACCATGCGGGTACCCATCGCAGTGCCGCTGATTTGAAGGTATACATTGTCCCCAAATGTGAAATAGTTATGGGTGAGGACAAAGTCACAAAGTTCAGCCACCAGGTTAGCCGTGACAGTATCAGGGATACTGTTCCTGACGGCTTGTAGCCCATCTTTGTGTGGAATGTTGGTGTAGAGGCTTCTACATCCATCGTGGCTAGGATGGTGTTTTTAGGAAGATCACCAATGGACTGTAGTTTCCTCAGGAAGTCAGTGGTGTCTCGAAGATAGCTGGGAGTGCTGGTAACGTAGGGCCTGAGGAGGGAGTCTACATAGCCAGACAATCCTGCTGTCAGGGTGCCAATGCCTGAGATGATGGGGCGTCCAGGATTTCCAGGTTTATGGATCTTGGGTAGCAGATAGAATACCCCAGGTCGGGGTTCTATGGGTGTGTCTGTGCGGATTTGTTCTTGTGCTTTTTCAGGGAGTTTCTTGAGCAAATGCTGTAGTTTCTTGTGGTAACTCTCAGTGGGATCAGAGGGTAATGGCTTGTAGAAAGTGGTGTTGGAGAGCTGCCTAGTAGCCTCTTGTTCATATTCCCACCTATTCATGATGACGACAGCACCTCCTTTGTCAGCCTTTTTGATTATGATGTCAGAGTTGTTTCTGAGGCTGTGGATGGCACTGTGTTCTGCATGACTGAGGTTATGGGGCAAGCGATGCTGCTTTTCCACAATTTCAGCTTGTGCACGTCGGCAGAAGCACTCTATGTAGAAGTCCAGGCTGCTGTTTCGACCTTCAGGAGGAGTCCACCCAGGATCCTTTTTTTTGTAGTGTTGGTAGGAAGGTCTCTGTGGGTTAATATGTTGGTCAGAGGTGTGTTGGAAATATTCCTTGAGTCTGAGACGTCGAAAATAGGATTCTAGGTCACCACAGAACTGTATCATGTTCGTGGGGGTGGAGGGGCAAAATATCTATTATTTATAGAAGAAAAAGTAAAAAGAATCACCTCTGTAAAATTAGGATGGTAAATACCTTACAGGGTAATTAGATTCAAAACATAGAGAATCCCTCTAGGCAAAACCTTAAGTTACAAAAAGAGGAATATCCATTTCTTCCAGCACAACTTATTTTCTCAGCCATTTAAAGAAATCAGAATCTAACGCATCTCTAGCTAGATTACTTACTAAGTTCTAAGACTCCATTCGTGTTCTGTCCCCGGCAAAAGCATCACACAGACAGAGAGAGGGGCTTTGTTTCTTCCTTCCCCCAGTTTTTGAAAGTATCTTGTCTCCTCATTGGTCATTTTGGTCAGTGAGGGTATCCTAGCTTCTTAATCCTTTACAGGTGAAAGGGTTTTTCCTCTCGCCAGGAGGGATTTTAAAGGTGTTTACCCTTCCCTTTATATTTGACAGCAGGCCACAGAATCTCATCCACCCACTCCTGCAATAAACCTCTCACCTATGTCTGAGCTATTGAAGTCCTCAAATCATGGTTTAAAGACTTCAATCTTTAGTCCTTCAATCATTCTTGTGACTCTCCTCAGAACCCTCTGCAATTTATCAGCATCCTTCTTGAGGATGTTGTCCAAGAGTGGTCCCTTTGGAGTTGGTGTTGACCAGCTTGTTGGCCAGATTTGTTATAATTTAGGGCCTCAGAAGCAAGAAGCAGATGGAATTATTAAGGCAAACCGACTTTGTGGAGGTTGGTTTACTGATTTTAGCATTATGTTTGCAACACTTGGACTCCTCTAGTTCCAATCCCAGCAGGTGACTCATCTCTTTGCTCTTCTGACTGAGGTCCTTTCTGCTCTGTATGCACGCTAAAGATCCCATGGCGGTATTTGTAGGACGAGGAAAGGGTTTGCTGCCCCAGTGTTCTGGGGCAAAATTTCTTTCTTCAAAGATTTTCAGTACAGGAACTCCTCACTTAAAGTCGTCCCGGTTAATGTTGTTTCGTTGTTATGTTGCTAATCAATTAGGGAACATTCTCGTTTAAAGTTGTGCAGTGCTCCCTTCTAATGTCGTTTGGCAGCTGCCTGCTTTGTCCAGTGCTTGCAGGAAGAGCAGCCCGTTGGAGCGAGCTGGTGGTGGTTGGAAACAGGGTGGACCGGCAGCCCCCCATCAGCTCCCCGCTCTCCTAAGTTCCCTGTACAGCAGCTGCCCAGCAGGCTATCAATTGCTGGCAGTTCAGCTGTCCCTCCTCCCACTGCCATGTGCTGCTCCTGCCCTCTGCCTTGGAGCTGCTCCCTGAGACTCCTGCTTGCTGTGGGGGGGAGGGGAAGAAGATGGGCGCTAATGTCAGGGTGTCCCCCTGCTCCTGCACCCCGCTTACCCCATCTTCCATAGAGCAGGCGGGACATAGGGGTGGAGGGAGCTGCTGTCCAGTCTCAGCTTTCTGATCTAATTAACAAGGCAATGTTCTTCTGACCCCATTCTTCATACTTAAAGGGGAAATGCGCGTCTCTATCTCTCAAACACACATGGGGTTGTGTCTCTGTCTCTGTTTGACCTCCCTCCTTTCCTGCTGCCTTGTAGAGTGAGACAGTTAACCCTTGAGGGCTCAGCCAATTTCTAGTTCATCATTTGGCAGTAAGGCATTCCCTGGGAAATATCCCACCCTCCGACTCCTCCACCTCAACCAAGCTTCACAATCATCATCACTGTGTACCAGTATTAAATTGTTTGTTTAAAGCTTATACTGTGTGCGTGTGTATTTATATGTACATATGTCTGTGTGTGTGTGTGTATGTATATGTGTGTGTCTTTTGTCTGGTGGAAAAAATTTCCCTGGAACCTAACCCCCTCATTTACATTAATTCTTATGGGGAAATTGGATTCGCTTAACATCGTTTCACTTAGTCGCATTTTTCAGGAATGTAACTACAACGTTAAGTGAGAAGTTCCTGTATCCTGATTGCTGTTCTTTATTCCTGAAGTGATTGCATTTTACTGGTGATATATCTACATTTTATTCTGTGCTTGTGTGTGGCTTTTTATTCTTGTTTTTTCTGTTTTGCTTTGTTTTTTGACTTAAGTTTGGTTTATGAAGGTGCTAACACTTGGTTTATTATGTATGGGAAACAGTCATGCTGGAGTGAGATTTTTAGTGCCATTGTTTGAGGGTGGATTATTTAACTTTGACATTCTTTTTTATTTGATACACTTAGCTGCCATGGCAAAGAGAATTGTGTGTAAATAAAATAACTACCACTTTGTGACCCCTCAGGATGAGAGTCTACCAAAATGTTTATTTTTAAAAAATGCAGTGTGATTGAATAAATAAACCAAAAATGTGTTAATTTAGTGGTTCGCGGTGTGTCTGGGAAAGGCACCTGCTGTGGGTGACCAATGGAGAGCTGGCTAGTGACATGGTTCTGAGTGTTTTCCTTGTTTCCTGCCATTACTTTTGAAGTTGCCATACAGAGGTTAATGTTGACTGTCAATGGGAAGAGAGTTAATGGAGATATAGTCTTGGGACTAAGATGTAGACTACATTATGAAAAAGTCTGTGAGCCTGTTAACTTACAGGTTGGCAATCACAAAGAATAAGTGAGGAAAGTCAAACTTGGTTCACTTTCTTTTTATTCACCTGGAATATAAAATCCTCATCTTTTTCTTTTTTTGGTAGGGGAGTGTGTGAAATTAAATGAGCAGAACTGATTTAGGAACTCTCCTTGTTTCCTGTGCAGTTCATCTGTGTACTTGATCCAAACTTCCTCACTTTTTTCCTACTGGGCCCACAAGTTTTTCTAGGCAGTGACTCTAAAGTTGCAGCAACGCTCGCCAGCTTTAGGCTCTGACGACACTGTCACTTTACAGTGCTGTAACTTTCTCGCTCAGGACTGTGAAAAAACACCCCGAGCACAGCAAGTTACAGCGCTGTAAAGCGCCAGTGTAAACAATGCCCCAGCACTGGGAGCCACGCTCCCAGCACTCAGAGCTAATCCCCTCGTGGAGGTGGAGTACCAGGCGTCCCCCAGCAGCTCTTTGAAGTTTCGAGTGTAGCCATACCTGTAGACCCCTCTTTTGTTACATTGATTTGAAGCATCTCTTGTCTCATCCAGCAGTGGTAGTCTGTATTCTGTGGACTATGAGAATTGTGTTTGTGTTTTACTTTGATCACCAAAAAGAAGGCATTAAGATAACCGATATTCATTTTGATCATGCTGATACAACAGAGACCATAAAAGCAAAAGCTTTCAGTTCGTTGTCCAATCTCAAAGAGAGAGGATACACTACTGGGCTTTGTTTGTGATTGCAAGTCACTGAACAAATCGTGTATTAAACTTCTGGACAGTCTAACATCAAACTCCTTTTTAACAATTGCACTGCAATATAATAGCCTATGGAAAATGACAGATTTTTTTTTTTTATGTAGCTTGTGGTTACTGTTTTTTGGCTCTCTCTGGAAGTTTAGCATTTTTTAGCTCCACACTTAAAATCATGTGTGTGCTTCGTATTCTCAACACGGTTAGCTGTGGGCAATAATACAACCTGTACTGCAGTTGGCACTAGCAGCACCTTACTTGACAGACTTGGATGCAAGGAGCAAGGATTAAGATTAAACTAACCTTTTTCTCCACAGTTGGACCCACTGGAACAGGGTTGAGTCATGATGGATAGGGATAGAGGTATCTGAGTGTGTGGGTGCAAGAGAAAGGAAAGGTTGCATTGCCTCTGTATTAGTTTTGTGGATTGAGGACTTCCATCTGCCATAGTTCATTATCACTAACTTAATGTACAGATTTCAGAAAAAAATTAAACCTAATGTGCATTTGAGTCTGGGTATTTCCTGTACTTTGAAGCTAACTGCAGTGGCACCACTGTTCAATGAATATTCTGCTTTCTAAACGAGCACTCTTATCTCTGTGAAGTGAATAGACGTTGGCCCATGCTGCTTGAGCCTTGGAAGCGAGCCAGTGAAAGGTGTAATGGTGTGAAGCGCTCAGCAAGTGAACTGTTTCAAGTGAGTACACTGAAAAAAGTGTGCAGATGAGCTGCAATCATCATGCTGTCCAGCCTCATGCTTCATTACTCTGTTAGTCACCTGGGAGAAGGCCGGAGCTCCCCAGCCGACTCTTCTCTCTCGCAGTGGAAACGTGTGTGAGCAGCAGGCTCGCCTTGCATTCCAGCTGTAGCAGACTTTGCTTCAAAAAGAGTCCAGCAAATAAGTAGATTTGGTGTGTGTCAGGGTTCCTTCCCCACTCTGAACTCTGGGGTACAGAGATGGGGATCTACATGCAAGACCCCCTAAACTTATTTTTACCAGCTTAGATTAAAAACTTTCCCAAGGCACAAATTCCACCTTGTCCTTGAACAGTATGTTGCCACCACCAAGTGATTGAGACAAAGAATCAGGGAAAGGACCACTTGGAGTTCCTGTTCCCCCAAAATATCGCCCCAAGCCTTTACACCCCCTTTCCTGGGGAGGCTTGAGAATAATATCCTAACCAATTGGTTACAAAGTGGACACAGACCCAAATCCCTGGATCTTTTGACGCTGAAAAAAAATCAATCAGTTCTTTGAAGAAGAATTTTATTTAAAACAAAAGAAAAGGCAAAAATCGCCTCTGTAAAATCAGGTTGGAAAATAAATTTACAGGGTAACAAAAGATGCGCAAAACACAGAGGAACCCCCTCTAGCCTTAGTTTCAAAGTTACAACAAAACCGGAATAAACTTCCCTCCAGCAAAGGGAAAATTCACAAGCTGAGAAAACAAAGATGAACTAATATGCCTTGCCTGGCTATACTTAAAATTTCTGTAATATGAGAGACTGGTTCAGAATGGTTTGGAGGACATAGATTGATGTCTGGTCCCTCTTAATCCCAAGAGCGAACAAATACAGAAACAAAGAACCCAAAACAAAGCCCCCCTACCCCCCCGATTTGAAAGTATCTTTTGTCCCCATTGGTTCCTTTGGTCAGGTGCCAACCAGGTTATTTGAGCTTCTTTACCACTTACAGGTAAGAAGGAATTTTAGGCTACCCTTATGGTTATGAAATGTGTATCAAAAACAAAAGGGCTCCACAGTTGAGAAAGGAGTTTTTTGTATAAATGTGGTAAAGGAATTGGCCTGGCAAAAGGATCAAGTTCCAGGCCATGGAGGTGAAATATGATGGGAAGGTTCCTCATCTGAGGATAGGTGTGTGTCACAAGGTCAGTTTTTGTCAACCCAGCCAGAGCACATTTAATAAAACTAGCTGCGGAATGAGTAACAGGGAAAGGCTAGTTGTAAAAAAAAATGTGGTTTTATTCCTTCAGTGAAAGTGCGTTTGTATAAAGGACTATGGCAATGGTAGTTTAAAAATGTGTTTTTCACAGTCTGCATTGATTTGGGAGAGGGAGAAAGCTGTGGTCCTGCTATGTTGTTATGGTGGCATCTCTGTCTTTGCACAGAGACTTGTACTGCTGTAACTGATAGACATAATTTGGGTGTTTCCATTTAAAGGCCTTTCCTGTATTGAGTCCAGCATTGTTTCTATATCCTGTAATAAACTGCCTGAACGATTATAGGGAATGGGAGATGTTAATCTGTCTCTGTGATTCAGTCAGACTAAATTCGTTGGCTTGTCATCTGTGGAACATGTATCCCCCCACTTTCTGCTTTGTGAAGCCAAGAACTATGAGGGCCTTTCATACTCCTCCTCATGATAATGAACGGCCTCAAAACCCAGTCACTGTATACAAAAAAAATTGATTTCCACCTGCTTTTAACCCTGACTCAAATGTGGAAATCATTGAGAACAATATTAATTTTTCTGGTTCAGGAGCTACAATGTAATCACCTTCCTTCCTGATTCCCCCTTTCTCTCCCCTCATTTCTTTGAGATATTTATCTTCAGTAACAGCATGGAGATATTTTGATGCTGAGGGATCTGTATTGAATATTTATTAGAACCACATTTGACTGACCTTCAATGGAGGAGGAATTGCCTGTGGTAGCCAAAAGTGTTAATCAGGGCAGAAGTGTGGCTGAGTTCAGAGGACCCGGAAGGCAGAAGATAAAACTTGTTCTTAATAGTGGCATTGGGAAGGGTTGCCTAGGCCAAATTTTGACATTCAAGAACAACTCTGCATCTTCCTTCTCTTTTTAAGAATAATTAAGGACTGTCTGTGGTTCAGTATTACTGAATGATGAAGACACAATGTTGCAGCCCAATATCTTCAGGTCCATTGCCTTATGCTGTTCCAATGTAGATTCTCCATTACTCTTGTTACTGTGGTTTATTAAAGGGCAGACAATGAGATCTCTGAACTCACTTGTCTGAGAGATCTAGAAATGTTATGGCCCTTTATACTCCATTTGGCCTGTATAAATTTTATAAATATACATTTAATGGCTTGTGTCCTCTTGTCATTGGGCTCAAGTGGGTGGCAAGATCGGGGGAATAGAGAGATGGGTAAAGAAGGGGTGTCAGGATCTAAGGGGTAGACTCTAGCACTCATTATTGAAATTATAGTAGAACAGTGGCCTGAGGGAATTGGGGAATCAAGTGCTAATCCCAGGTATGCCTTACCTGTTCCTATTACACTTAACATAAAATGGAAGTGACAAGGTGGGAGTGAGGTAATATCTTTTATTGGACCAACTTCTGTTGGTGAAAGAGACAAGCTTTTGAGCCACACAGAGCTCTCAGGTCTGTGTGGCTTGAAAGCTTGTCTCTCTCACCAACAGAAGTTGGTCCAATAAAAGGTTCTACTTCATCCGCCTTGTCTCTCTAATATCCTGGGACCGACACAGTTACAACTACACTGAATACATAAAATGGAAGTGTCAATTACAATAATTTAAAATAGCTGACATTTAATCTTTTCTAAGTGACCTGTGCCCAGGAGAGAGATTCTTCAATAGCATCTGTCTGTCATTGCACTTAACTGTACAATTTTTCAGAGAAGGTTTTTGTAGCCAGTGTCATATGATGTGCTTTGTCTCTTGGAACTGGCATCTACCAATGACTCAAGGTCTTTGGGGAGTCAGGAGAAGGGAAGCAGTTGCTCATATAGTACTTAAAAATTGCATAATTTTTGTGCCTTGCCTCAAAGGAAACAGAGATGCTTTCCGAGTATGTCTGCAGTTGGAGTTGGGCCTGATTCCCAGCTCACACGGACATACTCGTGCTAACTCTCATCGAGCTAACATGCTAAAATTAGTAGTGTAGCCGCAATAGCATGGGCATTGGCAAGCGGCAGCATGGGCTAGCTGCCCCAAGTATGTACCCACAGGGACCAGGCAGATTGTACTCGGGGCACCTACCCAATTCTGCGGCTCACTGCTGCCCACGCTGCTGTGGCTACACTACTATTTTTAGCATGCTAGCTCAATGAGAGTTAGCACGAGTATGTCTGCATGCGCTGGGAATTGCACCCCAGCTCCAAGTGTTAGACATAGCCTCTCACCAACCCACGTTTCTTCTTTGTCTCTTCTGATCCCCTGCCAAACAGTTGTCTTAATTTTAAAGTTAGTGCAGCCAACATATTTGAAGCCACATCATTTACCCCTTCCTGCATGTAGTCTGTTGTTGATGCTGTTGTACCCATCATTAAATATCTCTGGACTTTGATATGGTTTCTGAAGTTTCACTCTCCTTGTGTTGCTTCCCTCGTCCTAATTAACTGGTGTGCTGCCTAGTGTACATCAAAGGCTGAGCATTTCCAGATGAGTAACTAGTTAAGCATGAAAGCTAATTGAATACATGACCTAATTATTGGGTCGTCTCCAAGTCATTGCTCTTCCTTTATTTCTGTAGGGTTTTTCTTATAAAACCACAGCAAATATAAACTACTATTGCAAGAGAAATCTTGGAGAATTCCCAAGAGAGAAAGTATATGGAAAAAACTTGCCTTTCATCTCCCCAATGCACATCTTGGGAAAATCTGATTTTGTTAAACAAGGTTCACAGTTATATACCTTGGTCTGATATCAGATGCTGTAACAAGATTGCAAAGCTTTTATTATTTTATTTGCTAAAGGCCTATTGAATTTAGAGAACATGATAAAGGCATTTATCAGTAATGTATGCTCTGGTGAGACTTGACAACATAGACTATTGCTGTTTTCATAGATATTAAGGTCAGAAGGGACCATTATGATCATCTAGTCCGACCTCCTGCACAACGCAGGCCACAGAATCTCACCCACCCACTCCTGCGAAAAAGCTCTCATCTATATCTGAGCTACTGAAGTCCTCAAATCGTGGTTTAAAGACTTCAAGGAACAGAGAATCCTCCAGCAAGTGACCCATGCCCCATGTTACAGAGGAAGGCGAAAAACCTCCAGGGCCTCTTCCAATCTGCCCTGGAGGAAAATTCCTTCCCGATCCCAAATATGGCGATCAGTTAAACCCTGAGCATATGGACAAGATTCACCAGCCAGATACCCAGGAAAGAATTCTCTATAGTAACTCAGATCCCACCCCATCTAACATCCCATCACAGGCCACTGGGCCTTTTACCATGAACATTTAAAGATCAATTAATTGCCAAAATCATGTTATCCCATCAGACCATCTCCTCCATAAACTTATCGAGTCTAATCTTAAAGCCAGATAGGTCTTTTGCCCCCACTGCTTCCCTTGGAAGGCTATTCCAGAACTTGGTTAACCTTCGTCTAATTTCAAGTCTAAATTTCCTGATGGCCAGTTTATATCCATTTGTTCTTGTGTCCGCATTGGTACTGAGCTTAAATAATTCCTCTTCCTCTCTGGTATTTATCCCTCTGATATATTTATGGAGAGCAATCATATCTCCCCTCAACCTTCTTTTAGTTTGGGCTAAACAAGCCAAGCTCCTTGAGTCTCCTTTCATAAGACATGTTTTCCATTCTTCGGATCATCCTATTGGCCCTTCTCTGTACCTATTCCAGTTTGAATTCATCCTTCTTAAACATGGGAGACCAGAACTGCACACAGTATTCCAGATGAGGTCTCACCAGTGCCTTGTATTACGGTACTAAAACCATCTTACGTCTACTGGAAATACCTCGCCTGATGCATCCCAAGACCGCATTAGCTTTTTTCACGGCCATATCACATAGGATGACTATGAGCCGCCAATGATCAACCAATACTCCAAAGTCCTTCTGCTCCTCCGTTACTTCTAATTGATGCGTCCCCAGTTTATAACTAAAATTCTTGTTATTAATCCCTAAATGCATAACCTTACACTTCTTACTATTAAATTGCATCTTATTACTATTACTCCAGTTTACAAGGTCATCCAAATCTTCCTGTATGATATACCAGTCTCTCTCTAAATTGGCAATACCTCCCAGCTTTGTATCATCCGCAAACTTTATTAGCACACTCCCACTTTTTGTGCCGAGGTCAGTAATAAAAAGATTAAATAAGATTGGTCCCAAAACTGATCCCTGAGGAACTCCACTGGTAACCTCCTTCTAGCCTGACAGTTCACCTTTTAGTAGGACCCGCTATAGTCTCCCTGTTAACCAATTCCTTATCCACCTTTCAATTTTCATACTGATCCCCATCTTTTCCAATTTAACTAATTCCCTATGTGGCACCATATCAAACGCCTTACTGAAATCTAGGTAAATTGGATCCACTGTGTTTCCTTTGTCTAAAAAATCTGTTACTTTCTCAAAGAAGGAGATCAGGTTGGTATGGCACGATCTACCTTTTGTAAAACCATGTTGTATTTTGTCCCATTTACCATTGACCTCAATGTCCTTAACTACTTTCTCCTTCAAAATTTTTTCCAAGACCTTGCATACTACAGATGTCAAACTAACAAGCCTGTAATTACCTGGATCCCTTTTTTTCCTTTCTTAAAAATAGGAACTATGTTAGCAATTCTCGAATCATACGGTACAACCCATGAGTTTACAGATTCGTTAAAAATTCTTGCTAATGGGCTTGCAATTTCAGTGCCAATTCCTTTAATATTCTTGGGTAAAGATTATCTGGGCCCCCCGATTTAGTCCCATTAAGCTGTTTGAGTTTCTTTTCTATCTCAGATATGGTAGTATCTACCTCCACATCCTCATTCCCATTTGTCATGCTACCATTATCCCTAAGATCCTCTTTAACCTTATTAAAGACTGAGGCAAAGTATTTTTTTAGATATTGGGCCATGCCTAGATTATCCTTGACCTCCACTCCATCCTCAGTGTTCAGCAGTCCCACTTCTTCTTTCATTGTTTTCTTCTTATTTATATAGCTATAGAACCTTTTACTATTGGTTTTAATTCCGTTTGCAAGGTCCAACTCTACTCGACTTCTAGCCTGTCTCACTTTATCCCTACATGTTCTGACCTCAATTAGGTAGCTTTCCTTGCTGATCCCTCCCATCTTCCACTCCCTGTATGCTTTCTGCTTTTTCTTAATCACCTTTCTGAGATGCTTGTTCATCCAGCTTGGTCTACAACTCCTGCCTATGAATTTTTTACCCTTTCTTGGGATGCAGGCTTCCGATAGCTTCTGCAGCTTTGATTTAAAGTAATCCCAGGCCTCCTCTACCTTTAGATCCATAAATTCTTCAGTCCAATCCACTTCCCTAACTAATTTCCTTAATTTTTGAAAGTCAGCCCTTTTGAAATCAAAAACCCTAGTCACAGATTTATTTTTGTTAATCCTTCCATTCAGTTTGAACTGAATTAGCTCATGATCACTTGAGCCAAGATTGTCCCCTACAACCATTTCTTCTATGAGGTCCTCGCTACTCACCAAAACCAAATCTAAAATGGCATCCCCTCTAGTCAGTTCAGCAACTACTTTATAAAGGAGTCCATCAGCTATCGCATCTAGGAAAATGAGCCCTATTATTATTATGAGCACTTGTCCTCCAGTCTATATCTGGGAAGTTAGTCTCCCATGATCATGCAGTTACCATTAGTATTTACTTCATTAAAAACATTAAAGAGGACTCTATCCATATCCAAATTAGATCCCGGCAGTCTATAGCACACCCCAAGCACTATCCCAGGGGAGGCTCTAGTAGTTTTCTTCCCTGTAATTTTTGCCCAGACGAACTCTGTCTTATCCATTCCATCACTTCTTATTTCTTTACATTCTACCTCATCATTGATATACAATGCTACTTTACCACCTTTACCTTTATTTCTGTCTTTCCTAAAGAGCACATACCCTTCAATACCTGTAGTCCAGTCATGACTACTCTTCTGTTATCCCTATAATATCTGGTTTCACTTCCTGCACCAGTAGCTCTAGTTCCTCCATTTTGTTACCTAGGCTCCTTGCATTGGTGTACAAACATCTTAATTTTTGCTGTTTGGCCTCGCTCACTTTCTGTACCCTATTAGGCACGGTCATTCTACAGCCAGTATAACCTATTAGACTGGTATCCACACTGCCCTTCCTCCTTAAATACATTCTCTTACCCATGGCTGTATCATTTCTTACTTCGTTTTCTTCCCTTTCAATGCTAAAATCTAGCATGGAGATTACCTGGACATCTCCCAACCATCTCCCCCAAATTCCTAGTTTAAAGCTCTCTTTATCAGTTGTGCCAGCTTTGATCCTAGAAGTCTATTTCCTTCCCTACTCAGATGAAGTCCATCCCGAGAGAACTGTCCTCTGTCCGTGAATGCCTCCCAGTAGCCATACAAAGCCCTCCTTATAGCACCACTGTCTAAGCCATCTGTTGATAGTCATAATTTTGTCACACCTTTGTTGCCCTTCTCTAGGAACAGGCAGAATCCCACTAAAGATCACCTGAGCCTTGATTTCCTTAAGCGTCTTCCCCAGCCTAGCATAGTCTCCCTTCATATGTTCTAGTGAGAATCTAGCCGTATCATTTGTTCCCACATGAAGGATAATTAGGGGATTCTTTCCCGCTCCCTTTAGGATCCTTTTCAACCTCAGGTCTACATCCCGTATCTTAGCACCTGGAAGACAGCACACCCTTCTATTCTCTAGATCAGCTCTGGTTACAGGCCTGTCTATTCTTCTCAGTATAGAGTCCCCGCTCACATAGACCTGCCTTTTTCTGGTGACGGTGCTATTCTCCAGTCTATCCCCTGTTTCCTCTGGTTGCAAGTTCTTTCCATTCCTATTCTGCCTTGTAATCCTCTTCAACCCATCCTGTATCCTCCTGGGGCTCACATTTGGTGTAGTCTCCATTGACTCTTCCCCTTTTCCTATACGACTAGCCACTCTTCTCTTCTTCCTTGCCCTTCCACCTTCAGTGACTACCTGCTGAGCCCCTTCTTCATTTTCCAACTCTGCAAACCTGTTCTTGAGCTCTATTTCTCCTCCACTAGCCCGTCTTTTCCTCTGCCTGGTTCTTTTAGTCACTTGCTTCCACCGACCACTTTCCTCACCCAGTCTCCCCTCAGAATTCCTCAGTCCTGCTTTCATCTGCAAGTCTGAGCTTTTCCCTTCATTTACCTCATGTCTTTGCTCCATAATCTGCTTGAACCCCTTTCTAAACTCAACCAGACTTTTCACCTGCATCTCCAGACCTCGGATCTTTTCTTCCATCAGCTCTATCAGACGGCATTTCATGCAGACAAAACTCTTACCAGGTCCCCCCTCCAGGATCATGTACATACTGCAGCTTCCACGTCCAGTCATCTTCATTGTGTCTTCCACTACATGGGTCACACCCATGGCTGCCTCTGTATCTGTCCTAGCCTTCCCACCTAAATCCTGTTAATCTGGGAAACACAAATCACACCAAAACAACACCAACCACAGCAAAAACAAACCCCAAACAAGCACCACAATACAAAGTAGCAGACTTTCCCAGTCACTGGATAACTCAGCCAATCAGCTGTTGGACAATGCTGACTGCCTGTCATATACATTCTCTTTAGAGACCATAGCTGAGTCACTGCTAAATTGAGGATCTGAAATGGTCTAGTGCTATTCTTGGACAAATTCTTTCAGATTTGCATTTTAAGAAAGGTTCACTTGGCAAGGAACAGCTCGGAAGATAATCCACTTCTTCCCATTTAGTGTCTTGGTATCTTACTTTTGGGGAAAAATGGGTCCATCTCACAGTGGTGGGGGATTATGAGGCTTAATTAATGTTGATAAAGTGCTTTCAGTTCATCAAATGGAGGATGGAATAATAACAAAATAAAGTGATTAATTTTGGAATGCTCTATTGAAGTGTGGAAGCCTAGTGGTCCTGCATGTCTCTTGTTTTGTCTCATTACTGACTTTGGCTTTCATATGTGAAGGCTCCATCCTCAGTAAGAGCAACAATTCTTCCGGTAGGATCTCGGAATCTGAGAGGAACCAGGTTTGGGTTGTATCTATGTCTGTGCTAATGCTAGGCATGTAGCCCAGCACTCAGTGAGCAAGAAGTCAGTACCTATCCAGACATTTTTATTCTTTTATAGTTTCACTGGAACAATAGAAAAAGACAAGAATCCAAGGCTCCCAGTTAAGAGTCCAGCATCAACTTTAACTCTGGCCCTTTCCACACACCTCTATTTACTTTTGGAAGGACCCTCATGAGTTACCATTTGAAACTTGAGTATTCCTTATTGTGATTAGATGCTGTTTACTGGGAGGACTTTACTGGGGTCTGTTATTAGTGACTTGGATAGTGAAGTAAAGAAGATGCATATAAAATATGCAGACATCAAGCTAGGAGGGGTTGCAAGCACTTCGTCAAGGTCATTTTGAATTCTAATTCTGTCCTCCAAATTGGAGAATAGGTCTGAAATCACCAAGATGAAATTCAGTGAAGACAAATGCAGTGTACTACATTTTAGGAACAAAAAATCCAACAAATGTCATTTGTAAGACACGAGATAATTGTCCCACTCTACTTGGCATTGGTGAGGACTCAGCTAGTGTAGTATGTCCAATTTTGGGTTCCATATTTCAAGAAAGAGGTGGAAAAATTGGAGAGTACAGAGGAGAGCAAAATATGATAAAAGGTATACCATGACCTATGACTAAAGTTTTTTTTTTGTTTTTGTTTTTTAAAAAGGCACGTTTTAAAAAAAGGAGACTGAGGAGGACATAAAAAGAAAAGGAGGACTTGTGGCACCTTAAAACTAACACATTTATTTGAGCATAAGCTTTCATGAGCTACAGCTCACTTCATCTGATGAAAGCGTATGCTCACGAAAGCTTATGCTCAAATAAATTTGTTAGTCTCTAAGGTACCACAAGTGCTCCTTTTCTTTTTGCTAATACAGATTAACACGGCTGCTACTCTGAAACCTGAGGAGGACATGTGATGTCTTCAGATATGTGAAGGGCTGTTATAAAGAGGACAGTGATCTATTGTTCTCCATGTCCACTGAAGGAATATAATTGGCTTAATCTGCAGCAAGGGAGATTTAGGTTAGAAATTAGAAAAAACTTTCTAACAATTAGGATAGTTAAACACTGGAATAGGCTTCCAAGGGAGGCTGTGGAATTCCTGTCTTTGGAGGTTTGTAAGAGCAGGTTAGTTGTGCGAAGGAGGGTCTCGGTATACTTGGTTCGCCTCAGTGTAAGGGGCTGCAGTAGATGAGCTCTCAAGGTCCCTTCCAGCCCTATATTTCTGTGAGTTTGTTTTTCCCCAACAAGGACCGCAGCCTCATTCTGTGCATGTTCTTGTAACATAGTTTTTAAATTTAACTTTTTCAAACCTTTTAAAAAGCAAATAAAAAAAAACAAATTTCCATCATGTAGAACCATATTGACCTCCACATGGATAACGAGCAGAAGTAGAATCTGTAAATCTACAGCAAAGACCTCTGCCACATTGAGCTAACAAAGGCTTGCATTCTATGAACTACTTAGACTATCTTCTAGCTTCCTTTATTTCCAACATTTTAAACCGTGATTCCAATTTTTCTTCATTCAGATGTTGAGGTTTTTTGTTAACTGAATTGTTCTAATGCTTCAGATTTAGCTATATTCAACTCTAACAATTTCATATGACAATTTTAGCTTTTTTGAGATTTTTTTACACCCTTGAAGCTTGGAAAAATTTGGTAAAATACAATTTGGAGGACATATGTAGAGAGCCAGGTCTGGGACTTCTGCAGACTTTATAAGCTGCATGTGACTCTCAGCCAGTGATCTCTAACATAGTGGTGCTCAAAATGTTAGGGCTTAGTTCTTCCATTGAAGTGGTGACAAGCTCGATTTGACCCCTAAGCAACTTTTTCATTAACTGTGCTGCATATGTCAATTCATTTCTATTTCTCCTTATGGTCTAGAGCAGGGGTTTTCAACCTTTTTTCATTTACGGATCCCTAAAAATCTCTAATGGAGGCATGGACCTCTTTGGAAATCTTAGACATAGTCTGCAGACCCACAACAGTCTGTGGATCACAGGTTGAAAACCACTGGCCTAGAGTGTGCACCAATGCTAATAATACCAGGTCAAGTTGGTTTTAAGATGGCACTGGAAAAAGATTAGAATCCTTAAAGATGATACTCCTCACTTTTTGAAAAAAGAAAAGGAGTACTTGTGGCACCTTAGAGACTAACAAATTTATTAGAGCATTAGTTGGGGGCTGAAGGTGATAACTAGTGGCGTTTTGTTATTTTCTTTGTTGGGCCTGTTCTGTAGTAGGTGACTTCTGGGTACTCTTCTGGCTCGGTCAATCTGTTTCTTCACTTCAGCAGGTGGGTATTGTAGTTGTAGGAATGCATGATAGAGATCTTGTAGGTGTTTGTCTCTGTCTGAGGGGTTGGAGCAAATGCGGTTATATCGTAGCGCTTGGCTGTAGACAATGGATCGAGTGGTATGATCTGGGTGAAAGCTAGAGGCATGTAGGTAGGAATAGCGGTCAGTAGGTTTCCGATATAGGGTGGTGTTTATGTGACCATCGCTTATTAGTACCATAGTGTCCAGGAAGTGGATCTCTTGTGTGGATTGGTCCAGGCTGAGGTTGATGGTGGGATGGAAAGAGGTTGATGGTGGGATGGAAATTGTTGAAATCATGGTGGAATTCCTTAGTCTCTAAGGTGCCACAAGTACTCCTTTTCTTTTTGCGAATACAGACTAACATGGCTGCTACTCTGAAACCTCACTTTTTGAAGTGTCATATATGCAACTTTTCTGGACCACCTCAAACAATGCCACCCCCCTGTGGCAGGCAAGCATTTCTTTGGAAATTAGAGCAGCAGTAAATGTCAGCCTTAGAATGCAACGTATCTTAGATCCTTAACTATGGAATTGCTATTGTGGTTCTATAACACTACCAAGCTGAGGCAAGGGTTGGCAGACAATCAGGATTTTCATGTCAGAGCATGTCTGTAGGACCGTTGAACTCTTGATGTTTCTCTGCCCTAATACAAAACATGCAGAAAGACCTGTTATCAGAAAGGCTTCATGAAAGGGCTAAGCAGCTCTGCCTGCTCAAATCTGATTGTTTTTCGGTAATTACCACCCAGTCTCTGCTTGACCTATTTAAAAATACATTGTCTTTGAATTCAGTGAAACATAGTGAATCAGTGGAGATTAGGGGCAGAGTAGAGCCTGCTACAGATCCACTGAAAGTGACTGGGGTGCTCTTTATCCAGTAAATAACATTGAACATCCTCTGAACAAGAATTTGATAATTGGGGTTTGGTCATGCAAATTACATTCAATTAAGACATTTATTTTTTCCTTTAAATCATTTCAGAAGTGTTATAACCAACTCTGGTGCCACATGGGGGAAATTTGAGAGTTATATTTATTATCCTGTTCATTTCCCTAGGCAGAGTGGAAGAGTCAAGATACACTTATCTTTACACCTTCCCCTTTTCCTTACTTCTACTTCCCCGTTACTAATCTCCACTTATCACACCTTTTTGCTATTCTTTCTCCTTTCCCATAGCCAGAAGTCTCTTCCTTGACCTGAACACCCTTGCATTAAGCTCTTGATGTGCAACCAGCAGACTGAGAGCACAACTAGAATTGAAATGTCTGTTAATACTGAAAGATGTACATTTTTCTTGCCTCTAACATGAATACCTGTTAGCACAAGTGCTGTCCCAGGAGATAAAAATGACCTATCGTTGGGTTGAGTTTATACACTCAAGTGTGGTACTGCAACCTGAACTGAACCCTGAGTAATGTCTGAGTTTATTTTTAAGATGTTAGGAGACACATGCAGAGTCTGAAATTTTAAAGAGCTCTTAAAATAGAGGTTAAAGAGGAAAGAGTACTAAAATGACACAGTTGTGTGGCAGTTATGCGGTCTGATGACTAAGAAAGTTTTAAAGTTTTGTCCTGATATGTATTTAAAATCCTGTTACATCATTTTGTGATATGACCTATCAAAGCCACCACACTATCTTTCAGAGTGGTAGCCATGTTAGTCTGTATCAGCAGAAAGAACGAGGAGTACTCTTGCACCTTAAAGAGTAACAAATTTATTTGAGCATAAGCTTTCGTGGGCTAAAGCCCACTTCATCAGATGCATGCAGTGGAAAATACAGTAGGAAGAAACTATCTTTGTAAATAAGGAGGTGGGGGGAGAGGACATAATTTGTTCCTTATTTTCTAGTTCTTACTTCATTTATAATTTTATTTAGTTACCTTCCAAAAATTAAGAAAATTGGCAAAACTAATATTTGCTAGATCATTTCACAATGGTTCTTTTTGTGGGCAGACGAAGCAGACTCGTACACTCTGTGTGTAGATTTATATGCACATGATTCAGCATGAAGTGTAATTGTGGTGGCTTATAGTGTAATTACTAAGGTATGACAATCTTTTGGCTGGCGTGCAGTAGATATTCCAAGTTGATGCTCTCCATGTCAACATCTAGTTCTTATGAATGGATTTCTCATTAGTTTTTCTTGGTAAAGTGTTATGTGCATGTTAAATCTCAGGCTGGATTGATTTAAATCAGTGATTTAAATCGCCAATTTTAATTATGATTTTAAATCAGCAAGTAGGAAACCTTGATTTAAATTAAGTTTAATCTTCGTTTGCATTTATACTTAATTATTTTCCTAAAGGAAAGGTTGATTCTCCTTGGTTGGCAACCATTAAAACATGTTGATTTGTAACTAAATATAGCCATTACACTCAATTTGGTACCTCTTTTTGTATATCTATACACTGTATCAATAAATGTTTGTTTAAACATTCTTGGCTTTAAGTTGGGGTTGTTCAAGGTGGGCATTGGACTCCGCCAAGGGTGCGTCTTGTCCTCACTCCTGTTCGTGATTTTCAGGAACAGGATATCAGGGTGCAGCCGAGCTGTGGAGTACATCCGATATGGGGATTCAGAGGTGGCATCTCTGCTGTTTGCAGACGATGATGTCCTTGCTTCTTCAGATTGCAGTGTCTGACATGCACTCAAATATTTCGCTGCTGAGTGTGAAGCGGCTGGGATGAGAGTTGGCACCTCCAAATCAGAGGTCATGGTCCTCTCCTGGAAGAAGGTGGACTTCTCTCTTCAGGTGAAGGGGGCAGCAGCTGCCCTCAGTGGAAGAGTTCAAGTATCTAGGGATCTTGTTCACAAGTGATGGTGAGCGTGAGAGTGTGGCAGCAGTGATGTGGATGCTGACCTGATCCATGGTAGTGAAGCGGGAGCTGAGTTCTCGGATGAAGCTCTCTGTTTACAGGTCACTCTACGTGCCCATCCTCACCTATGATCATGAACTTTGGGTAATGACCAAAAGGACGAGATTGTGTGCACAAGCGGTGGAAATGAGGTTTCTCCACTGGGTGGCTGGGCTTACTCTCTGAGACAGGGTGAGGAGCCTGGCTATTCGGGAAGGCCTTGGAGTAGAGTATGCTAAGTATGACCCCCTGGGAGGCTTCTATTGGAACTCTACCAGGCACATCCCATTGGGCTGAGGTCCTGAGGCTGACCCAGGACATGCTGGAGGGATCGTATTTCCCGGGTGGCCTGGGAATGCTTGGGAATCCCCCAGGAGGACCTGAAAGCTGTTGCAGAGGAAAAACGGGTCTGGCCCTCTGTACTCTCCATGCTGCCGCCGCAACGGTCACCAGGAAAAGTGGCATAAAGGAAGAGGAAGAAGAGAGAGAATTTGTTTAAGCACTATATAGCTTAACATATGTTGAATCAGTCTTATTTTACGTTTTTTATTTTAGAAAATAATGAATGATGTATTATTTTCTAGATTAATTTTTGCTCATGATTTGTGTCATGCTGCATTTGGATGGAAATTGGAATTCAATTATATATACAAAACAATATTTAAAATGTTGTTAAATAAAACTCCTTTAATAATAATAATAACAATAATAATAATAATAAATATTATTATTTATCAAAACATATTTTGCATTTAAAACTGTGATTCATTAAGCATTTATCAAAACATTTTGCATTTAAAACTAAGTGATTTATTAAGCTAAGGAGGTATTATCTGTAGTTAGTCAATTAAACTGTTGGAGTGCTTCAATATTATTCATAATTATTACCAGTATAATACTTATTTGTACTTGTTATTCCTAAGGTCATAATTAAAGCCCAGGTTAACACTGCACTAATAAAATCCTGTTCATACATCAGAATTAAAATAGGTACAACATTTAAAAGGTGACCCACTAGACAATTTAAGTAGGCTGAGTAAGTGTACAGAACAGGACAATTATGGAGTGATCCATCCCTATGTTCCACTCCCAGCTTTTGATAGGATGACTTTAAAGGTCTGACTGAGTATGAGGTTGGCTAATAGGGGCCTGTCTTTTGGCTATCACAACATCCCATGGCAATGAGTTCCACGGGTTAGTTGTGTGTTGTGTGGAAAAAATACTTCCTCTTGTTTGTATTAAATCTGCTGCATGTTAATTTCACTGGGTGATCCCTGGTTTTTGTATTGTGAGAAAGGGTAAATAACACTTCTCTCTTCACTTTTTCTGCACCATTCATATTATATACCTCTATCATATTCCCCCCTTAGTTGTCTCTTTTCTAAGTTGAACATCCCTAATATTTTTAGTTTCTTCTTGTATGGGAGCCATTCCATACGCTTGATCATTTTGGTGAACCTTTCCCAATTCCAACATATCCTTTTTGAGATGGGAAAACTTGAACTGGACACGATATTCAAGGTGCGGCCACACCATAGATTTATATAGTGGCATTATATTTTCTGTCTTATTTTCTAAGACTTTCCTAATAGTTCCTAATATACTGTTAGCCTTTTTAATTGCTGCTATGCTCTGAGGAGACGTTTTCAGAGAACTATCCATGGTGACTCCCCAAGATCTTTCTTGGGTGGTAACAGCTAATTTAGCAACTACAGCCCCTGGCATTCCAATATTAGTATTCCCCTGAGCAAAATCTAGGAATTACACTTACTCATGCAGTGGCTTTTTCAGTTTGCACTCTTGCAGACTTGTGTAAGATCCTCATACAAGTGAAAATGGGTGACCTATGCCAGGATCCCAGAAATTCAGAGGTTGACTCAGAGTCCCCCTGCCCTAACGCTAACAAAAACATTCATATTTAATAGAAAGCTTCCAGTTTCTGTAGCCATTTATTCTGCTTCCTTAGAACCAAGAAGGAGCTGGTGGAGTCTGCTTTCCTTCTGAGGTCAGTTTCTTTAACCTTCAACAAGCAGTTTATTTTCAGTAGGGAGTAGTTCTATAAGAACCTCTCTCTACCCTATTTTTTCCTTTTTGGAGCATCTTATGAACTTGTTAAACGGTTAGCTTCAATCATCGCTTCACTCCCCCCCCCCCCCCGTTTCCTCCGTGTGAGATGTAGATATGATTTAATCATCATCCTCACAAGTAATGTGATAGTAATACCCTAAGTTACTGCCATGTGGTGGTGACACCTATTGGGTCATCTTATATCAGCCACTAAAACTCAAGTCCTTATGGTGCTTAAGGAAATGCAAATCCATCTGAAAGTCTCACAATCACTTACTGGCTCTATTGTCAAGTAAAACATTTGCATGCCAATAACCAGCATTGGCTTATAAAAAGAAAAGGAGTACTTGTGGCACCTTAGAGACTAACAAATTTATTAGAGCATAAGCTTTCGTGAGCTACAGCTCACTTCATCGGATGCATTTGGTGGTGCATCCGATGAAGTGAGCTGTAGCTCACGAAAGCTTATGCTCTAATAAATTTGTTAGTCTCTAAGGTGCCACAAGTACTCCTTTTCTTTTTGCGAATACAGACTAACACGGCTGCTACTCTGAAACCATTGGCTTATAGTTAATGGATTTAAATAATGGAAATTCTGGGTATGGTTCTGCCAATCTACCCAATTACATATCCTCATAAAATATACACAGAGAAGGTGGCATTATGGAACAACTAAATGTTTAGGTTTTTCATTATGTCAAACCTATGTGGGGAGCAGGGATCCTCCTTTTGATGATTGCTTCCTTTGTGCCCCTTACTGGTTGGTAACTGCCTTTTAAAGGATCCACACTACAGCATCTGTCGTAGGCAAGGGATGGGAATATAAAGCCCATCCTAACTGATGCTAAATTTCCCAGTGGATCTTGTCGTAGCACAAAGTGGTGGTCTTTGCTGCTTCTACTCATTTTGCTGAGAGCTGAGCACTCTGCCTTCACAGGACGTCCAACCCTGATTGGCCTGTGGAACTGAAAAGGGGCTTGGGCTGTAACTTTGGTCTCCTAGATAGTTTAAAAAAAAAAAAAAAGACAATCATAACTCTGGTGCTGAAGTTAACTTTAATTCTTTTTTCATTATTTCTAGCCTCAGACCAATAGATTCTGTTCTGTTTGGTACAGCGACAGCACGTTACATCTGGACTAGCCATATGCTAATTATAATGAGCAAAATGTTAAGTCTGCCATCAGCTCAATGGAATTTCTTCTTTCCTTCCCTTTTCAGGCTGTGTTGTGGACTTTGAAACCCTTAAGTAGAGCTGCTGATCTTGATGTACTTCACTGGTTCCCTCTGTTAACTACAGTCCTCTGATGTGCCACCGCACTGTCTTTTACATAAAAACATTAAATAAAGGGAAGCATCACTCAAGAACTTAATTTAGTGAAACTGCTATATAAGATGGTGTTTGTCGTCTTGGAATAGAGTGCTTTTTTTAGCTTTTTTTGTAATATCAGAAATAAGCAATACTTTACCAAAGTTTGTTTAAAAATCAAATTTACACAAGTTAAGAGGGAAGGTGCTGTACATCTGGGGTTGGGCTTGGGTTATGGGAGATTGCAAGTATCGGTTCCAAGGTTCACGAGGTACATACATATCACATAACCAGCATAGATCCAGATTGGGGTGCAGGAGTTTTAAAAACATCAGTGGATAAGTAGGCTCAGATACACCACCCATGGAATGTATTAAGAGTCCAAGTCAGTAGTTGTGTAGAGAATAAGTGCATGGATGGGGTGCATTCCTCAGTTCGTCAGGGAAGGAAGTGGGTTGTTTCCCTGGTCGGTGGTCTTGGTTACTCGGCCTGGTACTGGCGGTGTCCTGTGATGTGTTCCGTATAGATGTCTCTGGACCACCTGATGGTGTCGGACACCATGAGCTATCTCGTGAGCTGGGTATAGCATCGACCGACTCTGCATGCTCTCAATACCGGCTCGTTGTGGGGGTCCCATAGAATCATAGAATCATAGAATATCAGGGTTGGAAGGGACCCCAGAAGGTCATCTAGTCCAACCCCCTGCTCAAAGCAGGACCAAGTCCCAGTTAAATCATCCCAGCTAGGGCTTTGTCAAGCCTGACCTTAAAAACCTCTAAGGAAGGAGATTCTACCACCTCCCTAGGTAACGCATTCCAGTGTTTCACCACCCTCTTAGTGAAAAAGTTTTTCCTAATATCCAATCTAAACCTCCCCCATTGCAACTTGAGACCATTACTTCTCGTTCTGTCATCTGCTACCATTGAGAACAGTCTAGAGCCATCCTCTTTGAAACCCCCTTTCAGGTAGTTGAAAGCAGCTATCAAATCCCCCCTCATTCTTCTCTTCTGCAGACTAAACAATCCCAGCTCCCTCAGCCTCTCCTCATAAGTCATGTGCTCTAGACCCCTAATCATTTTCGTTGCCCTTCGTTGTACTCTTTCCAATTTATCCACATCCTTCCTGTAGTGTGGGGCCCAAAACTGGACACAGTACTCCAGATGAGGCCTCACCAGTGTCGAATAGAGGGGAACGATCACGTCCCTCGATCTGCTCGCTATGCCCCTACTTATACAACCCAAAATGCCATTGGCCTTCTTGGCAACAAGGGCACACTGCTGACTCATATCCAGCTTCTCGTCCACTGTCACCCCTAGGTCCTTTTCCGCAGAACTGCTGCCGAGCCATTCGGTCCCTAGTCTGTAGCGGTGCATTGGATTCTTCCATCCTAAGTGCAGGACCCTGCATTTATCCTTATTGAACCTCATTAGATTTCTTTTGGCCCAATCCTCCAATTTGTCTAGGTCCTTCTGTATCCTATCCCTCCCCTCCAGCGTATCTACCACTCCTCCCAGTTTAGTATCATCCGCAAATTTGCTGAGAGTGCAATCCACACCATCCTCCAGATCATTTATGAAGATATTGAACAAAACGGGCCCCAGGACCGACCCCTGGGGCACTCCACTTGACACCGGCTGCCAACTAGACATGGAGCCATTGATCACTACCCGTTGAGCCCGACAATCTAGCCAGCTTTCTACCCACCTTATAGTGCATTCATCCAGCCCATACTTCCTTAACTTGCTGACAAGAATGCTGTGGGAGACCGTGTCAAAAGCTTTGCTAAAGTCAAGAAACAATACATCCACTGCTTTCCCTTCATCCACAGAACCAGTAATCTCATCATAAAAGGCGATTAGATTAGTCAGGCATGACCTTCCCTTGGTGAATCCATGCTGACTGTTCCTGATCACTTTCCTCTCCTCTAAGTGCTTCAGGATTGATTCTTTGAGGACCTGCTCCATGATTTTTCCAGGGACTGAGGTGAGGCTGACCGGCCTGTAGTTCCCAGGATCCTCCTTCTTCCCTTTTTTAAAGATGGGCACTACATTAGCCTTTTTCCAGTCATCCGGGACTTCCCCCGTTCGCCACGAGTTTTCAAAGATAATGGCCAAGGGCTCTGCAATCACAGCCGCCAATTCCTTCAGCACTCTCGGATGCAATTCGTCCGGCCCCATGGACTTGTGCACGTCCAGCTTTTCTAAATAGTCCCTAACCACCTCTATCTCTACAGAGGGCTGGCCATCTCTTCCCCATTTGTGTTGCCCAGCACAGCAGTCTGGGAGCTGACCTTGTTAGTGAAAACAGAGGCAAAAAAAGCATTGAGTACATTAGCTTTTTCCACATCCTCTGTCACTAGCTTGCCTCCCTCATTCAGTAAGGGGCCCACACTTTCCTTGGCTTTCTTCTTGTTGCCAACATACCTGAAGAAACCCTTCTTGTTACTCTTGACATCTCTTGCATCCATGCACCCAGAGCTCCCACAATCAGGGCGTGGATCTGGACTTCGTAGCCCTGGGCTCTCAGGGTGTCAGCCAATGGGGTGTACTTCAACGCCTTGTGGAATGCTGGTGACCTGTTTTCAATACTTCAGTAATAGATGCTACAGAAAATCCTAAGCATATATTGGGTAACTTAGAACTGAAGCCTACTCCCTATGTCTATACTCTTAGGTACAAAATAATTAAGGAGCACTTGTGGCACCTTAGAGACTAACAAATTTATTTGAGCATAAGCTTTCGTGAGCTACTGCTCACAGTGAGCTGTAGCTCACGAAAGCTTATGCTCAAATAAATTTGTTAGTCTTTAAGGTGCCACAAGTACTCCTTTTCTTTTTGCGAATACAGACTAACATGGCTGCTCCTCTGGGAAAAAAAATAAAATAAAATTTCCCCTGTTGAATTTCAGGGCAAGCAGCCCACAGGTGGCAGGTGAGAGAAAAACACAAAACTGGCAATGGTGTGTAGATTGGCTTTGGGTAGAGCTGTATGCTAAGATAATATGCTTGGCTCCTTATCGCAAATGTTTTGATGGCTTGTGTCCTTTGCCAGATTAACTGTACCATCTCACCTCTCCTTGTCTTTCTGAGCATACCTCCTCAGAGATCTCTAGCCATCACCTATCTTGGGGTAGAATCATGTGATTCTCCCACTCTGACTGATCTATAGCCCCTGTGATCAACTATGATTACCTTTTGGAAGAACTGGCTTTTCATTTCCATTTGAGAGTAATGACAATGGTAGCCAGTAACTAAACAGGCAAAGCAAAAGTATTATTTATTTAGACCAAAAGCATTTAAGAGAAAACAGATTTTATAAAATAAATAAAAATAAACCAATCTCTATGCATACTTGCCCGCTACTAAGGCTTGCCTTCCCCTGTACCTTCTTTGGGGGAAGGTCCAACTACTAGAGACTTGCTATTTTTCAGCCTGTCTCGCTGCATTTAAGAAGGGCTCTTGAGAAGTGCTTTTTAACTTAGTGTTTTTTTCGATCTCTGAGCTCCTAGCCTGGCAAAATAAGGTGAGCATCTTCAATGGAGACAGGATATAGGATTCTCTAAGCTAATAGTTCTTATCTGGGGAACTGTTGTGTTGCCTTCCTGTTTGTTCTTCCAACAGCCCCCAATTAATTAACACAATTTAGGCATATAGAAAAGGAGTACTTGTGGCACCTTAGAGACTAACAAATTTATTAGAGCATAAGCTTTCGTGAGCTACAGCTCACTTCATCGGATGATGAAGTGAGCTGTAGCTCACAAAACCTTTGCTCTAATAAATTTGTTAGTCTCTAAGGTGCCACAAGTACTCCTTTTCTTTTTGCGAATACAGACTAACACGGCTGCTACTCTGAAACCTATAGGCATATAATAAGCATTCTACTACCTCAATATACAATAACTTCACCTCTCTATAAGGGCACATACAGTGTTCATAAAATAAAAAGTAGATTATTATATAGCAATTCCTCATCCATCGTAGCTAGCACAAATAATTAACTACGTTTCTTAATCTGAATAGGCAGGTCACTTGTGCTGGGAAGTGCTGTATTCTGTGTGTTAAGTAACTCATGCTAGTAAAGTTGAATCTTGGGATGAGGGACTGAAGGCTGCCCTGTGTGGCTTATTTTACTTAAGTTATACAGCTGGTAATCTAAATATGCAGTGTTTTTTAAAGCCAGTTGTGTCATCTTTTCTCTGCATGGTAATATTGATTTCAGGGGAAGGATGTATCACTGTGTACAGTGGGGTCAGATTATTTTAACTGATCAATAACCCAATTTTAAACTTTTCCTGAGAGACTGGAGATGCCCACGGGAATCTGTATTTAAATATATGGCAAGAGTCATGTAGATAATTGTGCACGTTACTCTGTTTGTTTCAAGGTATGGATGAGTATAGCCTCTGGGGAGGAACATGGTAAAGTTCATTAGAAGTGATCTCTGGCTTCATGACAAAAATTCTTCCTGATAAACTGTCAACAGTATCTCTTCCTGGTTTAAAAACCAGAAGATGAAGTTTTTGGAACTGGCACATACTTACCCTTAGCTGGCAGTTTCAAGGACTCAGTGAGGAGACTGAACTACCATCTCACCCCTCCAGGTCAGGGCTGATTCACATGATGGAAAGATTGCACTGCTGTTATTGGCATTGTATCTGTTCTGTAGATGAATAAAAGGCTTCAGGCTCCAAGTCTGTCAGTCCAATACCTTTGTATTAGTGCACAATTCATTATAAAGGAAGAGATGAAATTTTAAAAGAATGTTTTCTGAGGATTATTTAGACAGGCAACATAAGCCCTTTTCTCAAAGTCTTGAATTTCTGAAATCAGCCTGAGGGATGCATTCAAACTCATACCTACTAGTAGTCTAGTCTTGGAAAGCTTTCAAACATGGTTTAAATGAATTTATTCTTGTTCCACACCGAGGGAAAACCTGCAGTAGTTTGAACTCTCTTAGTAAAATCTGTTTCCTTAACATTATCTTGTTGGTAGGACAGTCGTAAGCATTCCTCTCTTCCTACCACAACCACATCTTATTTTTCAAGGAATAATGCCAATAAAGACACTGAGAAGTCTCAGTGTAGCTTCCAATTGTATTGTAACTCATTCTATCACCTTTTAGCACTGACCTAAAATATTTGAGTTCTTTTGGCGTCACCTTGTGGATAAGTGATTTTGCGTTACCCTATCACATTTCTTTTGCTTCAGCATTTCTCAACTCATTCAACCCTTGGACTTTCAAAAATAACTTGTTGACTTGTTCCCTCTCTTCAGCCTAAGGCCTTTCATGGTGCGTTTACTCCCTCTAACTGTGTCTGTACTGTGCCATTTCTTATCTCTTCGGGTTGAGTGAGAATCACTTCAGAGAATGCTCTTACTTGTTCACTGTTGATCTCTTTAACATCTCTTGCTGGTTAGATACTTTCAAATTCAGATAAATCCATCGTAAGTGCTTCTCTTACATAGCGTTATTCAGGAATGCCTACATGTTTGGATACACTCTTATTCTGAAAGAATGTTTTCTTCTGGTTTAGTTTTGGATTATGCAAACTGGATTAAACTAAACTGTCCTCACATGGAGTTATTTAGGAATAGCTAATATGATTTAAATTCACACCGTATCTTATTCTGAATTAAGTTGTAGACAAGCCCTTAGCAATAATCATGCTCTGTGTTAACATATATGCATTTAACATTTGAATTATATTTTATCATCCTTAATGTTTGTACAGAAGGCCTCTATATTTTGGAATACTGGATTTTTACATTAGTCCAAATAAACATAAATGTGGAATATTCTGTAAACATGTTTTGGTACAGAGTATTACATGGTTCCTCGAACTGAGCACACAGGATAAAAAGAAATGCTGCTGTTTTACTTCATTCGCTCAGACTTGCATTGTTTTGGCAGTCATTAGTAACCAATGAGGATGCAGTTTAATTTTTGTTGCTAAAAATGAAAAGAATGGACTCCTTGCCACACCAAAACAAATTCGCTCAGCAGGAGTTGTATATTTGCTATGTTTTGTTCACTTAAATCCCACTAACCAGCCACCTGAAATGAAAACTATGTTTTGAAAGAGGTGAAGGTAAATATAATTATTTTCACTTCCAAAATAGTGGGATGTTTCTGAATATAGTCATGTGAAATTATTTTGCTTCCCCAGGCTAGAGTTTACTAACACATGACATGAAAACTGAAGCGTTAGTAAATGTTTTAGCAATGAAACTAATTCTATTCTATGGGTGCTTGTTTTTCATTAAAAACTTTCTATTAATTCAGCCCTTGAGCTCTGCCAGTGATACCAGCCTTGATTATGCTTTCACCTGTTTCCACAGCAAACATCTTCATGCTGTCTTTCCAAGCTGCACCTATTCCTGGAATGCCCTCCCTGCTCTGCTCTGCTAAGCCACCACACTTGCATTTAAATGACACTTCAAAACTCACCTATTCAGTGACATCTGTGAGAGTGGAGTGAGTTACATGGACTCATGTATTTGTGCGCTCTGATATTTAAATGATTTATTTAAAATATGCACAGAACCTCCCAGGTATGTACATGCCTGAAGCCAGTAACCAGATTATCATGTAGTTGTAGGTGTAACGTTCACTCTTCCTTGCCTCATCCTCAACTTGCTGTTTATCTTTGCACATTGTCACATTTTTTAAATTCAGATTGCAAGCTTCTTGAGGTGGAGACTTTTATGTCTCTGCTGTGCCCAGTACAACGTTGGGTGCTATCAAATAATAAACAATGTGAGTTGTAGTCCAAGGAATAGCTCCTTTAAGACAATTCCGGCCACTGCACTGAATATTGTGCTGAGCAGAAGTACGAAGGAGTGCAAACCTGTCAACTATAAATAATCTTATAGGTATATTATCTTGTGGTTTCCCTTCTGCATCCAGATTCCTACCCTTGTAGTTGCATGTCAATTGAATCCCAGGTATGATCAAATTGGTTAGGTTAGTGTGGGTCAATTCTGAACCTATACTAATTTCATTAAAAAGAAAAGGAGTACTTGTGGCACCTTAGAGACTAACAAATTTATTTGAACATAAGCTTTCGTAAGCTACAGCTCACTTAATAGAATGCATCCGATGAAGTGAGCTGTAGCTCACGAAAGCTTATGCTCAAATAAATTTGTTAGTCTCTAAGGTGCCACAAGTACTCCTTTTCTTTTTGCGAATACAGACTAACACGGCTGCTACTCTGAAACTAATTTCATTGTAAAGGATTTGTTCCCAGTACAAATATATAAACAATCTGTAAATATTTTATCTGTTTCTCAAATTCAGGTAGCAGCTTTAGATCCAGGCTTTCTTTCAATAATTAGATTATTGATCCCTTTTAACTATATTGTATTAAATAAACTGCACATGCGTGGGCAGGGTCTGGTGTTTTAATACCTTTTCCATTTAGACATACATTCAAATCTGACCCAAGTCACAACACAGTCACTAGAGGGCATATATCAAGGCCACGTGATATCACTCTGTATACAGAAAAGGCCTACATCTAGAATAGCAGAGTTGTTTGCAAATCAGGATTATATTTCAGGACTGTTGCTATGGGGATACACTCTGACCAGTAAGGCACTGTTATTGCATGCATGCCCTGTAACCCTGGATGCTTCTGTGGTGTGGATCTTTTGCTCAGAACCCTGACACCAGCGGCATGTTCACAGCACAAGGGCCTCACCCTGGCTTCCATCAACCTGATTACTCCTTGCGGGGTGCACCAACAGCCTTTCCAGTCCCGAGTCTCCCCAAAACCATCTCTGGCAGTGTCTAGTCCCTTTCACTGGGCACTCACAGAAGTTAAGTTTGCTGCCTCCAAAGAGAGAGGGTACACATCAGCCTGTTAGGTTTGCTGAAGATTCATGCTTACTCCAATATAACAGCACTGAAATGGTTTGTAGAAAACTAAGAATACATTTATTAAAGAACATAGATTTAAGTGACTTCAAACAGTGAAAGAGATGCGTGAGGATTATAAACGAAATAAAAATAACATGCTTTCTAGTTTCTAAAACTCAGATCTAGCAAGAGATAGCTTTGCCTAACATAGTTTCTTCCACAAAAAGAAAAGGAGGATTTGTGGCACCTTAGAGACTAACAAATTTATTTGAGCATAAGCTACCAACTTGTTTGCATTCTCCAGCATGGCTCACTGCTCCAGCCAGAATCCTATCCTCACAGAATCAAAGAGCTGGTTTCTTTGTTCCCTCAGGAGATGGATACCCTCAAGTATTCCAGCAGGTTCTTATATCCTCAAAGTTTATCTTTGTTTTCAAAGTCAGGAAGCCCTTCTGAGCTCAGCTTTCTGTGTCCACCAAGTTGTGGACACCATGTTAATTTTTGCAGTCTCCTGTGATTTTGCAATGCAAACGATTTTTCTGTGATCTCTGATGCAAATGAATAGTCCATTGTTCTTGGCCACACCTGGCTTGATTTGTGATTGAGCTGAAGAGGTGTTGGCCATTCTCCTCTTGAAAAAAACTATTTTGTCTCCTTGGTCTGTTTATGTACTCCAAAACATAATATCAAAGAATATTCATAATTTCACAAACAGCGTTGTTATATATATTTCAAAGTGATATTCATGACCAGCATGCTGTTAGTTTTCAAATGATATATTACGATGGTTCCTAAACTGTGGGTCGGGACCCCAAAGTGGTCTGGGTCTGAAGCCCTTGAGCTTCAGCTTTGGCCCCCTGCCCAGAGCGGTGGGGCTCAGGCTTTGTCCCCCCCTCCTGGGGCAGTGGGGCTTGTGTGTGCTCAGGCTTCAGTCCCCCCTCCAGAGGTCGTGAAGTCATTTTTGTTGTCAGAACGGGGCCGCGGTGCACTGAAGTTTGAGAACCCCTGGATTACAAGATACCTTTTAAATAAACATAATGACAACAGTGTTTGTGAGGTGTATTGAGCTGGTCAGGCCAGCTGAGTTTTATTGTTCCATACCAGGGGCCCCTTGGGGCCACAGGAACTAAAATAGTAGTATGTAAAGTCTTGGAAAAAAATTTGAAGGAGAAGTTAAGGACATTGAGGTCAATGGTAAATGGGACAAAATACAACATGGTTTTACAAAAGGTAGATCGTGCCAGACCAACCTGATCTCCTTCTTTGAGAAAGTAACAGATTTTTTTAGACAAAGGAAACGCAGTGGATCTAATTTACATAGATTTCAGTAAAGTGTTTGATATGGTGCCACATGGGGAATTATTAGTTAAATTGGAAAAGATGGGGATCAGTATGAAAATTGAAAGGTGGATAAAGAATTTATTTAATATTTAATCTTTTTATTACTGACCTTGGCACAAAAAGTGGGAGTGTGCTAATAAAGTTTGCGGATGATACAAAGCTGGGATGTATTGAATTTTCCTCCAAGGCAGATTGGAAGAGGCCCTGGAGGTTTTTCGTCTTCCTCTGTAGCATGGGGCACTTGCTGGAGGATTCTCTGCACCTTGAAGTCTTTAAACTATGATTTGAGGACTTCAGTAGCTCAGACATAGGTGAGAGGTTTATGGCAGGAGTGGGTGGGTGAGATTCTGTGGCCTGCATTGTGCAGGAGGTCAGACTAGATGATCGTAATGGTCCCTTCTGACCTTAATATCTATGAGTAGGGGTCACTGCAGATCAGTATAGAGCTTCACTGGCAGAGTTGAAAATGGCTGGTTTAGTCATGTGTAATGCAGTGGTCCCCAAACTGTGGGGCATGCCCCCTCTAGGGGGCACAGAGGAATGTTTGGGGGGTGCAGTGAGGACTGGGCCAGCCCCCAGGGGGGGTGGGGAGGGAGTGCCGCCCATCCCTGCTCTGCCCCCAGCTCTGCTCTGGCCCCTCCCCTGGTCCCAGCTGTAGTTCGGGCCCCTACTGCAGCTCTGCTCCCAGCCCCTGCTCCCAACCGCAGTTCCCACGGGGGGCACAGACAGGTTCCATTATGAGTAAGGTTGGGCACGATGAAAAAAGTTTGGGGACCACTGGCATAATGCTATTCTAGATCCAGAGCTCTGTGTTAATTTTCATCAGTTTACCCTCTGGTTTTTGCCAAAGCAAAATTTGTAATAAATTTCATTGCTTTTTTTGATTGGAACACCAGACAGAGTACAGTAAAAGGAATCTAAGATGTTCTGTGCAAAGTTCTTTAGTCTATCTTGTGTTTAATTGTTTTCTGATCCTAGAAGGAAACTAGGAATAGGCCAGTGCTTTTTAATTTTGTCTGCTTTGAGGGGTCAGGAGCCTTATACTTCTTGTGACATATGTACTCTTTGTTCATCTCCCTTAAAAATTATATGGAGATACAGATCTATATGGTCCAGAAAGTAGAAGGCTCTTTTTTAAGGGGGATAAAGAAAGTGGATTTTAGGAAGACTCTTCAATGTGAGTGTTTGCTTGGGACATTGAGGGAAAGGTCCAAATTCTCCTTTTAAAACAAGCTGTTGTGATCAACAGACTTCATAACTAATATCTTCCAAAATATTTCATCTGAGTTACATTAAATAGCAAAAACAACGAGAGTCCTTGTGGCACCTTGGAGACTAACAAATTTATTTGGGCATAAGCTTTCGTGGGCTAATACCCACTTCATCAGAAGCCTTTTGTTTCTTCAGAATTCTCATATCTACCTGTGATTTCCAACTGCTTGGTAAAGGTAGTTGAAGTGTGGAAATTCCTTACTTCAGGAGTATACCAGGCTGTTGGTCCTTTGGCTGGTTAAATATTGATAACTGACATTTATCTCTGTCACATCATGCAGATACTGTTCAGCAGGTGTGGGGAATTGGAGCAAGTCTTGTTTCAATTCCATTACCTTCTCAACAACTCTTAAAATGCCCATTTGTACCTTTTTCTTTTCTCCCCCCAACCCTATGTAGCTTAACTCAGATTGTACCACACTACTTGCCCCCATGTCACCTCCAACCCACTTTCCCCAACATCCGGGTTCTTACCACCGCCAGCTGCCTCCAACACCTGTAGCTTTACCACTTAGCCCTGACAACTACGACCCTTACCCACTGCACTCGGCCCCCATCACCATGCAGTATAGCTATCCTGAAGTGCAGCACTCATTGCACAGCACTCCAGACAGGAAGGCTGAGTATGAGAACAGGACATACGCAAACCTGTGATTGTACCATGCCCCACCCCACCCCCTTGCCCTTTCTGTTTTGTAAGCAGTTGTTTCTTTTCAATAAATAAATTCTCTTTTCATAAATGGATTTTTTGGCTTTGAAAACATTCTTGATTATTGCATAAAGTAAAAGATACCTTAGCCAGGAAAGAAACAGGCACTGCAAGTCAGCATAGCAAATACAGATTCCTACTAACATTGGAAGCGCTGCACTGCACTCCCATGCAGGGCACCAGATATTACTGGTGGCTTTCAGCCTCAAATTGCTCCCTCAAGGCATCCCTAATCCATGCAGCCCTGCTCTGGCCCCCTCTAATAGCCCTGCTCTCTGGCTGTTCAAATTCAGCCTCCAGATGTTGAACCTCTGAGTTCCATGCCTGAGTGAATCGTTCACCCTTCCCTTCACAAATGTTATGGAGGGTACAGAACACGGATATAACTGCAGGGATGCTGTCATTGGCCAGATCCAGCTTCCCATACAGAGAGGGCCAGCAGCCCTTTAAACAGCCAAAAGCGCACTCCACAGTCATTCTGCACCGGCTCAGCCTTTTGAACCGCTCCTTCCTGCTGTCAAGGCTCCCTGTGAAGGGTTTCATGAGCCACTGCATTAAAGAGTAAGTGAGGTCTCCAAGGATGACAATGGGCATTTCGACTTCCCCTACGGTGATCTTCTGGTCTGGGGAAAAAAGTCCCGGCTTGCAGCTTCCTGAACAGGCCAGTGTTCTGAAAGATGTATCATGCACCATGCACCTTTCCAGGCCAGCCTGCATTAATGTCAATGAAACACCCACGGGTGATCCACAAGTGCCTGGAGAACCATAGAGAAATACCCTTTCCGATTAACGTACTTGGAGGCTAGGTGGGCTGGTGCCAGAATTGGAATATGTGTGCCATCTATTGCCCCTCTGCAGTTAGGGAAACCCATTTGTGCAAAGCCATCCACAATGTCGTGCACGTTACCCAGAGTCACGGTTGTTCTGAGCAGGATGCGATTAATGGCCCTGCAAACTTGCGTCAATACGATTCCAACGGTCGACTTTCCTACTCCAAACTGGTTAGCGACCGATTGGTAGTTGTCAGGAGTTGCCAGCTTTCAGATTGCAATAGCCACCTGCTTCTCCACTGTCGGGCAGCTCTCAATCTTGTGTCCTTGTGCCTCAGGGTGTGGGCGAGCTCTTCACACAGTCCCATGAAAGTGGCTTTTCTCATCCAAAAGTTCTGCAGCCACTGCTCATCATCCCAGACTTGCATGACGATGTGATCCCACCACTCAATGCTTGTTTCCTGAGCCCAAAAGTGGCGTTCCATGGTGGTGAGCATGTCCATGAACGCCATAAGCAAACTTGTCATATGCGTTACTCAAGTCGATATCATCGTTGGAGCCCTCACTGTCACTTTGGATCATAAGGAATAACTTGACGGCCATATGTGACGTGCTGGCGAGACTTATCAGCATACTCCTGAGCAGTTCGGGCTCCATTCTCGCAGACTGAAAGAGAAGTCAGAGTGCTCAGTACAAAAAATGTTGAAAGATGGTGCCAAATGTGGACGGAAGCACAGAGATTGCTGGGATGTGAACTGCTGCATCATAGGGTGTTAGGACAGAACCCAGAATGCCCCGGCCCCTCCACCCCCTTCCCACAAGCTGCAATGCCAGAATGGTAAGAGGTGCTCTGTGGCTGTCCATAATGCATTGCTCCCAATGCCGCTGCAAGCGCCGCAAATGTCGCCACGCCAGTGCGCTTGCATCTGTTAGTGTGGACAGACTGCAGCACTTTCCCTACTGCACTCTCCGAAGGCAGGTTTAACTCAAAGCGCTCTACATCTGCAAGTGTAGCCATGCCCTTCAATTGTACGGTCTTCGGGGGTAGGGACTGCCTATTTGTTCTATGTATGTACAGCACTTTCCACAATGGAGTCCTGGTCCATGACTGGGGCTCCTTGGCACTAGGATAACTCAAGTAGTAATAATTAATAAAATAGTCTACTGTAATTAATGTATTATTCGGTTTCTCATTTAGTTCATAGAAAAATCAAGTTTTTAATTTAAATTAAGTTGCTTGGGAATTTCCAGACTGCTGTATGGGAGTGCCACAGAATTAAAGAACCTTGCTGCAGAAATTAGGTATAGCTTGATTTGTGAAGAATGCAAGACCTTACTTAAAACTCTGCAGGGATCTTCACCTCTTACACAACTTCAGATGCTTCTGCTATCCTGATCTGTAGCATATGAAATACAGAACTCTAGACTGAATACTTGATTTTTAGCTAACTATTTGGTATGGGGAGGGGAATGATTTTCAATTTCTGCTTTAAAATGTGGTGTTAATGTTGAGATTCTATTGAGGTTTTGGAACTTAAACAGTCTCCTGCATTTCAGTTTGCTTTGAAATGGAATCTCAAGCTAATCAGTTAGAGTAAATAAGGCCTGATCATAGATGGTGATGTACAGTTCTCAGTGTGTGTGTGTGTGTGTGTGTGTGTGTGGATATTATAGTGTGGTAATATTGCATAAATAAGCAAAACTTGTAGCTGTGATTACATAAATAGAAACATCAAAAGATCATCCAGATCAGGACTCCCCAAGGTTATTGCTCTTGAGTAATTAAGGTGATAGAAAATCATATTCATGTAGTAAAGCCAACTGACATCACTTTCAGCAATTTCATACTTGTTCATCAGTGCATGTCAGCTGGCCATTTTGACAGCTCTAAGGCTACAATTGTGGCATCAGCTAGGAATGACAGATATAGCTGGATAGCATTTGGAAAGGAATGGAAATTCAGATTGTCCTGTCTGATAGCTGTGACAAGAGGCAAAGGCTTCTTGCCAAGGGCTAAAGAAAATTATTCCAATGAATATTATAAAAGAGGGAAACTGTACCAGTGCCCAATAATGGCAATAGAAAATTGTTATCTCTTGTTAACAACTAGTGTAAGTTAAGAGAGGCCAGCATGGTCTTCAGGTGCTGTGGCCCAATCAGTGGCCCAATAACTTTAAAAAAAAAATTAGTGACTCTTTATTTTAAAAATAATATAAACTACTATCTGAATAGTGGGTACTGACCTAAAGCCTGATAGAAACTTTTCAGATAATTGCTTTTAGTGTAAGGGAGTGTTGCCACCTTGTCTAGCATCCTGAAGGTATGTTTTGGGCAAAAGTAATGTGGTGGAAAATAACTAAGAAAGAAAATGACGACAGAGGAAAATGCAGCATGGAGAGGGATGAAAAACACCTGTGTAGGGACAAACTAACTCTAAAGATCTGGAAGAGACAAGAAGGAAATAGGTTTAAAAGCTAAAAAAAAATATTAAAAAACAAAACCATGAGTTAAAGAAAGGTACACCTTCCCAGTCAGAAGATGAGGTAAAATTCTAGGATCAATGAACGGTCCTAGACAGCAGGTTAATTATTATGTCAGTGTTGTTCAAAGATTTAATGCACTCTCCCAGTACCTGGAAAAAACGATTGCCCATGGGTTAGTGCATAGTGATGCATTTCAGTCCACTTAATCTTAAAACCAAGGTACTGTATTATGATTTTATATATCAATGCCCTTGGCAAACCTTTTTGAGAAGCGGCTATTGGCTGTGAATTTGTAAGATGCAAATTTGTAGGCTATAAAGTTGATACAGTTGTGAAGCAAGCGCGCTGGGCAGACTGTGGGAACAAAGATGTGTGTTGCTTTGTTTCTCAGAGCTGTGAAACCTGAAATGTAAATAGTTAAATGCAAAACAAAATAGATTCTGCAAAACGGTATAATGAATGAGTAGTTGTGGCTTTTGATTAGCAGTGTGGACCTGTACCCTGAAATGTTCTAATGTCTTTAGTATTATATGTAGAGATGAATGAAGAGACCTTATGGGGGAAGCATGGGAGGTATCACCCTACCTCCGGTAGGCTCACCATTGAATTTAATTGTCTGCCTACTTTAGAAGGTAGCTTGTAGGAAGTTTTAAAGCCCGTGACTTTAGCTCTTGAGTATCTCCAGTGAGTTCATACAGACTTTTCAGCAAGTTCTTCCTGTGCCCACAACACATCAGTAATATGCCAATGATATCTTTCTTTCCACTAATAACAAAGCCGTACTTGCATATGGTGTTCACGTACAACTTTGTGTTTAACAGCTAAGTGACCAACGGTGTAGGTGTCCGCATGTGATGTTATCTGATAAAATATGACCATGTAGATCATTGTTTGCTACCAATGTTATATAATTGCAACAAATCTTGTACAAAATATGTCAAGTAAGGTGTCTATAGAAAGGTTATGATTTGCTGAATATGATTATGCTATTTGTATGCATGTATCGTTTTTGTATCTGAAGTTATGAATATTAACTATGGACCTGTATTTCAAATGTAACACCCACATGGTATTCAGCCTGCACATCTTGAAGGGACTAGTTAAATGGCTCATCATCGAACACTTAATTCACAATGAGCCATGGAAAATACCTATCTACACTTAATGGACTTTCCTGTGATGGCCTCTACTATGACTAAACGAAATCATGTATGGACATGTGACTTGCCCATGTGACTCCAACTACCATCTTGTTACCTGTAATTTTCCCCAGAGAGAACAATGGGTTTCCCTTCACTTGACAGAAGCTGTAAAAGGCCCTGGAAACATCTCTATTTTGCCTCTTTCCTGCTCAAACCTCTGGACTATGAACTTATGCTAATGGAAGCATTCTAACCAATGCTCCCATTTAGAAGCAACCAGAGACTTAACAAGCTAGCAGTTTATTCCATCATTGCTACAAGCCTGTTCTAAGAACTTTGCAATTGTTGTATGTGTTTGATTCCTTTAACCAATTTTATCTATCTACCTACCTACAGATTTTAGATACTAAAGGATTGGCAACAGCGTGATTATTGGGTAAGATCTGAGTTATATATATACACCTGGGTATGTGTCTTGTCCTTTGGGATAAGAAGAAATTGGTTTTAAATAACCACTCATCATTAGATATAGTGTCTGGGTGTTGAATCCAGGACTGGAATACCTAAGGAGACTGCTTTTCTGTCTTCTTGTTAGCCAGTGTGCTGAAACAGAAGTTTACTTTTGTTGCTGCTTTGGTGCATCTTGGGGGCGAATAAGCACCAGTTTTGGGGTGTCTACCCTATTTCTCAGCAGTTTGTCCTGAATTTGGTATTCTCAGTTGTGACCCACAGAGGCACGGTGACACCACATCCTGAGGAAAATGGTCTTTTAGTTCCCAAGGATAACCTGTTGTCATCAATCTCTTAAATGTTTATAGAGCTCCTCTCACTGAAGTTTTTATAGAAGATTTATACAGTTCTATTCATTAAAATTAACTCTGTTCCATGCAAACAGTAGCTTCTGTCACCCACTCAAAATTTGCTGTTTCTAATCTAATGGTTTGGCAAAGGAGATAGCATTCATCATGCAGAGTGCGGTTATGTCTTCTAGGCTACAGAACTATAGGTTGTGCTCTCCTCCTAATGTGTTTTGTTGCAGAGGGGGACTCTTCATTTCTATGTAAGTAAAAGAAAATAAACATGCGCTATGAAATATTTCAGTTTTACAGGATGAGCTTGAACAGAGAACACTTCAATTTCAGCCCTTCCATCATTCCCTAAATGGAGCTTTGTTCAGAGTTTAAAATATTCCTTCTTGAAGAACAAAATAAAATTGCAGGCAATAGATGCAACATTTCATAGAAAGATAGGGATGCTTGTGTCTTAAAACACAAAGCAATCAAAATGCAGGAGAGCATTTATTGAAAAGGAGACTTTAAGCTGCAGTTTCGTTAGATGAGTGATATGTATTTTTGGTCTGGATTCCTGTATCCTGATTTACTGTTTGTACAAGATTTGAGCTGTCACCAATACCGGACAACAGCTGTGCACAGTGTTTTAGAGAACTCACTTTGGCAATCTGACAGCTGGTAAAATAACTAAGAGTAAAAAATCAATCTGGTGTCTTCATATTCTTCTTTGTACACCAGTCCCCCACTCTCTTCCCTCTACAGACTTTGCAGCAGCAGTTCTGGAAAGAGAAATGGATGCAATTACTGTCTTATTATGAATGTTAACTCCCACATACTATCACCCCTGATCCTACCACCACCCTTCAATGAAATAGTAAAAAGCTGGACTTTCCTTGTAGTTGTTTGTTTTTCTGATTCTCCTCCACATCGCTGAAAAAGATCTTAAACGTTTATCAAAAACACAAAACAAATGGCTGATTATGTTTCTCATCATGGGTAAAACTAATAGATATTAGCTTTTTGTAATGTGCATCAGAACAAGCTGAGTGGATCGATGGCTAAAAGTCCTTGGCAGACAAGTAGGCGTTTATCTGCTCATTTACAGGCTCTGCTCCCTCTCCTGTCCCCTCCTCCTGCATCCCTGTGTTTTATAAATGTGTAAATGATATGTTTGTCTGTAGATCTGCAGGCATTTGTTTTAAAGTATGCATTCGTCTTCATGAATTGTGAGCTATATTTAATATTTATGCTGAAAGGACGTGAGGGATATTTCAATGAGTAATGCATCCGATGAAGTGAGCTGTAGCTCACGAAAGCTTATGCTCTAATAAATTTGTTAGTCTCTAAGGTGCCACAAGTACTCCTTTTCTTTTTTCAATGAGTAAGTTCTCCAAAAAAAAAAAAAAAAAAAAAAAAAAAAGTGGGAATTGAAAAATTACCCACTACTTGAGGGCTCTGGTTATAGTGTCTTGTAAAGGTGCCAACAGGCAGAGTATGATTTAAGATGCACATTTTGCAAATCAGCACCTTCATAATAATACTGTAAATGGGGAGAGAGAAGGAATAAGAAAGAAGCCAGTGCTGAGGCTGTCTTCCCTTGCCTTTGTCTATTGAGTGTGAAGAACAGCGAGTGTGACAGAACAAGGCCTCCATTCCTTAACCTCCTTGTTGTGTCTGCTGCTGGTCCCACACTCAGGAATGTGTCTTAAAGGGCTGAAACCAGGCACTGCAAGGCGTTCTTTTTTGCTTATTGGTTTGAAATGCTGAGAGTTAACTTGGTTTTAATAAAAAGAAAAGGAGTACTTGTGGCACCTTAGAGACTAACAAATTTATTAGAGCATAAGCTTTCGTGAGCTACAGCTCACTTCATCGGATGAAGCAGATAAATAAATTTATCGGATAAATAAATTTGTTAGTCTCTAAGGTGCCACAAATACTCCTTTTCTTTTTGCGAATACAGACTAACACGGCTGCTACTCTGAAACTTGGTTTTAATGTTTCTCAATTATCACAGTTCTGTTGAGCTGTCTGTTGTGTTGATTAAAGGTACAACAAACCTAAAATATTGTACTGGGAGTGGTTATGGAAGTCCTTTAATATATAAAAATTATTTAATTGTCTTCGTAGCTTGCAAAACTGTACTTAAGGTGCACAGTCTAAAGTAGAAAATGTTTTGTATCTGTTTAAGATTGTCCTATTCTTATATGCAGTACTTGTCTGCTGTAATATAGCAGCTTTAGTTCTTGAGGCCATTGTGATTCTGGATTTCTAGTCCCTTGGAAACATCTGTTCTGAGTGTCAGGGAGAGAGAGATTCTGACTTTCCAAAGGGCAACTAAAAGACATTTTCTTGTCACCAGGCTTTGGCTCAATTTACACCTTTTAGTTTAACAAGCAAGCCAACTTCCACGTGGAGGATTCGTTGAACTTGTTTGCTTAGATTTTATGGCCCTTGACACACAAGCATTGGAATCTGCATGGTTTTATACACTGGATTCATGTTTTTAAGGTGGTTGGCTTTGTTAAAGTCATGGTTACTTCTACTTCCCTCATCAAGTCGTTGAGTAAGAATGGTCTTTTAGCATTGATTTTTACTGACGTTATGCTCCAACTTGGGCTGAAATGCTCTGAGATTTTCATGTTTGTAACATTGTGTTAGTGTTGTGTTACAAAGTAACACGTTGTTAGGACTGAGCTGTAGTTGAGTTGTAGCACCCAAGGTTATAATAGGATCATCTAGAAGGAAAGTGAAAGCTGCTGCTCCTTTAGGTGTCTTTGGTTCCCATTTAACATTGCTGCATGATCATCAGGTTGCAGGTATCCAGCGTAGGGTTTGGGGTGCATGGTTTCTGTTGGAATGTGTTTGTCAGAAAAGATGTACTCTTTGGTGCAATCTGCTTCGTGTTCTGAGTTGTGGATGTCAGCCTATGACATATAATTTTAATATAAAAATCTTGAATAAAATTAATAATAAAGTCCTTAGCATAATTGGCACATTCAGTAAGCCTGAAGTGCATGGACTCTGTAGTAACCTGATAGCTGACGTTAATAATAGCTAAAAGTTAGGTAGCCAGCTCCATCAAACAATCCAGTATTATAGTAGATTAGAACTTTGACATGACATAGTTCAAAAAGTTTGTCTGAATTAATGGTGAATATCATTAACTGGTGCTGGCGGATAGTGCAGGCATTAGTTTATTTTTCCATAATTCATCAGGCTTATTTAACCTATTTTGGCATGTCCTGGACACTAGCTGACCTTTAAAGTGACTATATCTTAATTTAGCATTCTTCTAACAGTCTTTCATATGTGCAAAGGAGAGAGCTTATTTTGAGACCCAGTAGCATTTCTAACCTTGCAGAACTGCTTATGTGAATGAACTATTGTGATGGAGAAACCTACACAGTTTAAAGCTATTACTGAAATTGTTTATAGCTTCATTATATTTAGACCGGACTATTGCCACAATCCATTTCTATTTTTCTGACCTTTAATGGGAGGCATATTTTTTTCCTGGAGAAGCTTTCATATCTCAGAACACCTTTTTTACATTCTCATCTGTCAACACAGTTATAGTATAATACTTGGCCCCTACCCTGCCGTGCGTGCCGTACTTAGCCCTTTCCCTCTTCCTTTTATGCAAAATGTCTTTGGTACGTTGCTACAGATTTTTCAGTATGAAAGCTATTGAAAATGGCTCTTCCAGTGCGTTATATCTTTATGTAGAGAATACATGATGGGATATTGAAGTATAAAGATTTTATCATGAGTTTTAGGATATCTGCATTGCACGCAAGTGGCAATCCGAAGAGCAGTACAACCCAGCAAGAGTAATGGGTGGGGGAGAGAAGACAGTTTGCTCTCTCCTTTTCCTATATCTGCTGTGCCTCTGTGTTCCGTCCTGCTGAAACCACACCGGAGTTCCCCTTTCTTCCTAACCTGGAGGCAGCAATAATGGTCCAGCTGAGTGTTTGGGAGGGAGAAACTGCCCTCTTTCGGCCAGGATCTTCCTGGGTATCAGCAAACTTGCCCGCACTGGGCACCCCTTCACTCCTCCTGCTATCTCCACTCAGTGCCCAGCAATCCCCTATCCCAAAACAGCTATGGGTTCTTGCTGTGGCCTCAATCCATCAATCCTTTTATGTCTGAAAAGCATTTTGGTGGGTCCAGCAAGAAATGGCAGGAGGATTTTAGCTCTGAGGTGAAAAATGATTGAGACCCACTGTTTTAGATGTTACGGTTTTTTTTACTGGGGCTATTTTTGTATCTATCCACTAGTAAAGAGAAGTGCCTTTGTACCAAGAGTCCATCTATACAGAGCTCAGAAGGAAGGAAAAATAATTTTAAAAACATTTAAACAGTTACCTAAAATAGCTGTTCTACACAGATACTTTGGGCCTTTCAAGGCTAGAACCAATATCTAGCCCTGAAAGGTTGCAGAAATATCTGACCATAAATGTGTCAATAGTGCAAGACTGAATATTGTCAATTCTGAGCCCAAGATGATGTAATTTGTGGGGAAATTGTGAACAGGGAAACGAAAACAATGTTGGAGTAGGCTGATTTAAAATCAGTAAATAAAAGCAGATGTTTGAAGTTGTTAAGGCATTTGGAATGCCAGTAGCAATCCCTGGGTGAAATGGATCAGTGTTAAGGTGTGCACAGGACAGGTAAACTGTTCAAACAGTGGAGAGAAGAAAAGCGGCAGAAATGTTTTGCCATTCAGTTGTTTAGTGAGCGTTGTATGTAATGCATACTGTTTCCTGTGTATTGAAGTGTTTATGCTTCTATGCATCTCACATATGCATGTGACATAATTAATACTGTTCACTTATTTTTGGTGTCATCAGGCCCGGTACAAGCAGAGCCTCGATCCTACGGTGGATGAAGTTAAGAAACTATGTACATCACTGCGTCGAAATGCCAAGGAAGAGAGGGTCCTCTTTCACTACAATGGGCATGGTGTTCCCAGGCCAACAGTGAACGGGGAGATCTGGGTCTTCAACAAGGTGCGTCAGCTAGAAGCGTGGCTAAAAAGGAGCATGCACCGTGAAATCTGTTACTATTTGTAGGAGAGGAAATTAATCTTCAGGGATTAAAATGACTTCATGAATGTTTGGTTCCAGAACTGACATTTGTCCTCTTTCCTTGTCCACCCTCAAAGTTCTTTTGTCAGAACAGGCATTTTGTCCCTCTGCCCGAGAAGTGCTAAACACTTGCTCTCCCAGAGCCTTAGTTAATGCTGCTCTTCAAATAGTCAGAGGGGACATTTACAGAGTAATTAAAGGTGCCAATTATATCCAAGTCCCTCTACCTTCTCTCTCAAGTTGCACACCTAGCTCCTACAGATTTGGAGCAAAAGATGTAGCTCTTCTCAGATGCTTGGCTTCCCTACCTGTGTCATTGGCTTAGTTGTTAATCTCTCAAAATAGAGTTTATGTTGAGAGTGCCAATGAACCCTGAATAGCTATTGTTCATGCTATGCCAGTACAATGCATGAGAGACAATAAAATATTCTCAGTTCCCAGTTCTAAAGTACAGAGTATTCTGGTGCTAGTGAGTATAGAATAGTAGGCAACTCTTGCATTAAGGCCTTTGTCACTTTTACTGAGGACAGCAAGACTGGCACAAATGAGTATTTGTACAGCTGCTGGTATCGCATATTAATACAGAAACTGCTACTCTGTTACATTGGGGCTCATAATTATGGCTAATTAAGTTGAATGTACTTTGCCTCCCTTTTAATTCATGCATTTAGCACCTATGAAAGATAAATGATGGAGAACACAGTTTTATTCCAATGTTTATTTACTGTCTTGGTACAGTTGCAATAGAGACTTACTGTCAGTAGCTGAAAGTAGCATCCAGTGGAGGGAGAACTTGCTCCCATTTTTATATAACTTGCTTCTGTTTTAGTTTTTGATTTGTATTGTGCCAAGAACAACATTGCACCTGTGACAGGGTGGATCACAGAAACCCCCTTAGGGTTGTGAACTGATGTGCCAAGACTACTTCTGCCCCTGCTTTCCCTGCCAACTTGGGACTCCAGCACCCTATCTTGCTGAGCCAGACATGCCAGTCTGCTCCAACACAGACCCAGGGTCTGAACCACATGCTCCAAAGCTGCAGACTTAACTAAAAGCAATTTAAGAAGTGTTCCTGTTTTTTTACACTCAGATGCTCAATTCCCAATGGGGTCCCAATAAATCCGTTTTACCCTGTATAAAGCTTATAGAGGGTAAACTCATAAATTGTTCGCCCTCTACAATGCTGATAGAGAGGTATGCACAGCTGTTCCCCCCCCTCCCCTCCCCACACCCCAGGTATTAATACATACTCTGGGTTAATTAATAAGTAAAAAGTGATTTTATTAAATATAGAAAGTAGGATTTAAGTGGTTCCAAGTAGTAACAGACAGAACAAAGTGAATTGCCAAGCAAAATAAAATAAAACATGCAAGTCTAAGTCTAGTACAGTAATAAAACTGAATACAGATAAAATCTCACCCTCAGAGATGTTTCAATAAGTTTCTTTAACAGACTGGACGCCTTTCTAGTCTGGGCATAATCCTTTCCCCTGGTGCAGCCCTTGTTCCAGCTCAGGTGGTAGCTAGGGGATTTCTCATGATGGCCGCCCTTTTTGTTCTGTTCCACCCACTTGTATATCTTTTGCATAAGGCTGGAATCCTTTGTCCCTCTGGGTTCCCACCCCTCCTTCTCAATGGAAAAGCACCAGGTTAAAGATTGATACCAGTTCAGGTGACATGATCACATGTCACTGTAAGATTTCATTACCCACTTGCCCGCCTACAGGTATACAGAAAGACTTGCAAGTAAAACAGAGCCATCTACAGGTAATTGTCCTGGTTAATGGAGGCCATTAAGATTCCAAACCACCATTAATGGCCCACAATTTGCATAACTACAATAGGACCTCAGAGTTATATTTCATATTTCTAGTTTCAGATACAAAGGTGATGCATTTATACAAATAGGATGATCACACTCAGTAGATTATAAGCTTTGTAATGATACCTTACAAGAGATCTTTTGCATGAAGCATATTCCAGTTACGTTATATTCACACTCATTAGCATATTTTAATAAAATCATATATGTGCAATGTCACAGCACCCGTCTCATATCTTTTGGTTTTTTTGCAGTTGAAAAAGAATCCAGGAGTGATATGAGAGAATTGGGGCAGGACGGGAATATAATTTTATTCCAGTGCATCTAAATTGGAGACTTGATTAACATTCAGCCCACCATTTTAAATAACTCATTTGAAAGCTGAATTTGGTGTAAGAACAAATAGCGGTGACCTTCTTCTTACTTAATGGGCAACGGGTAATAAATAAGACAAATAATGCTGGGCAGAATGTGTTACACATGCAAGAGGAACATATTATTGCTCAATGACGTTTGTGTTATGCCAAATGCATTTTTAAGAACGTACCGGATATTTGCCAATTTGCTTGCTATCTCAGCTGGTGTAATCTGATAAGGACTCTAGGGGTGATTAGGATGAGGGGCCCCTTCTGATTTATGGTCCAGTCTAGGGAGAAAGATTTGATCTGCATAAAGAAGGCTGAAATTTAATAGCCTTTTTGCAATATGTTAAGAAACGTCTCCCTTTTGGAAGGGAAGGCAGCAAAGTGACTCTTCCCACTCCCTTATTCAAAGGAAGACTTTGGAAAAATATGATAAAAATAGGGAAAACCAATAATTTTTAGAGACCATTTGTAAGGATGTGAGTTTTAGGACCAGGCAAAAGCTAATGAGGCTCAACATGTGCCCCCCTTTCCCCCCCCCAGTTGAAATAGCAGATGGGCTGAAACACAGAATATCAGGGTTAGAAGGGACCTCAGGAGGTCATCTAGTCCAACCTCCTGCTGAAAGCGGGACCAATCCCCAACTAAATCAGCTATCCTCAATATACTATTGCTAAATCAACTAAATCAGTATCCCCAACATACTATTGATCTTTTAAAATCACACTAACATATGTATCTATTTCTCTGAGGTCTGAAATGGGCCTATAATATGAAGATCCTCTTGACCTGGAAGCTCTTAAAATGCATATTGTAATAATGCTAATATATCTTTTTAAGCACTGTATGAAAATTACTCATAAACCTGCTATGTAACTGCAAAGAGGTGGTGGTGTTACTTATGGAATACTGCTGAGTATCCAAAGAAGAAAACTATAATTTGGAGACTGTCCAAACATTTTGGTGTCCCAACACTTCTGGACCATATTTATTTGCACTTTAATCCTTTCATCTCATTTTCCTCCCATAAAATTAGTCTGCTGCCATTGTAAGTGCAGTGGCATAGACTGGGGACAAACTACCTTACCAATAAGTGGCCTGTAGACAGACTTGCCAAACATCTCACATCTTGTGGGACACTCACTCACCCTAGCTGCTCCTGGCATATTCCTGCAGCCTTGAGTGTCACATGGGACAGCAGGAATGCAGGCAAGCAGGATCGCAGGGGTGGCTGCCAGAGGTTGCTGTGGTGCACCTTGTGCAGGCAAATGAGCGGCCTCTGTCTTTCCATGTTCCTGCTGGATCAGAGTGGAGAAAGAGCAGGTGGTAACAGCAGGCAAATGATGGCAGCAGCAAGTGACGAGGACAGGTGAGAGGGATTCAGTACTGGTCCCTGGCTTTTCTCTCAGCAGTCAGCCAGCCCCAGACCTCCCAGACACTCGTATATACCTACCAACCCCTCCCCAAGCTCCCACAAAATCCTAACCCTGGCACCCCATCTTCCTCTGATACCCACACAAACCTAGCTATCCCCAGAATTTTATCCCAGGTTTTCCCCCAGCAACTGAACCTTGCCTGAACTTGCTTTTCTTGGCTACCCCCAGCCTCCCAAATGCCCCTACAAACACACCTTGCCATGTCCCCAATTGGCATCACCCACCTATTCCCCTGATACTCTTCCGCCACCCACCCACCTGCCACAGTTATCAAACTTGTGTCCTATCTCTGCTGCTGCTTACGGCAGGGTGTATTGACCTTAAGTTGAAATTTATGGGCGTATACAAGTTATTTGAAAATATTCACATTACATAATGTGATGATTTGCACATTTGTAAACTTGCATAAAATGTCACACATGGAGCGGCACAAAACTTGTCAGTTGTGTGAAGAATATATTATTTCTGTCCCCAAGGCCAGGTCTCCAGCATGCCAGTACTCATCACTGCCACTGAGCCTACTTATATTTTTAAACTATTAAAGAACTGCAATTATAAAGGAAGGGCCAGAACAGCTACTTTGAGCAGTGGCTCCCAACCTTTCCAGGCTACTGTACCCCTTTCAGGAGTCTGATTTGTCTTGCATATGCCAAGTTTTACCTCACTTAAAAACTACTTGCTTACAAAATCAGACCTAAAACTACAAAAGTGTCACAGCACACTGTTACTGACAAATCGCTGACTTTCTCATTTTTACCATATAATTATAAAATAAATCAATTGGAATATAAATATTGTACTTACATTTCAGCACATAGTATTTAGAGCAGTCATTTAGACAAGTCGTATGAAATTTTTGTTTCTACTGACTTTGATGATGCTTTTTATGTAGCCTGTTGTAAAACTAGACAAATATCTAGATGAGTTGATGTACCCCCTGTAAGACCTCTGTTAACCCCTGGTTGAGAACCACTGACTTAGGGTATATCTATACTGCAATGTAAGCCTGGGGTCAGACTAAGATTTGACCCCAAAATCTCTTCCTGTCTATACACAAATCTCTCAGACTCAACCTTGGTCCTAGGACCTTACGGGGCTGGATGATCCGAGCCCCAGTCAAGCTGTGACCAAGGGCTCAAGCCCTATTGGTTTGTAGTGTAGGTACAGCCCCCCCTTCCTCCCGACTTGGGTTCTGGAAGTCCACCAAAAGTATCTCACAATCCCATGGGCCAACTTCCTTTGTCCTTTCTAGTGAAAACAGGAGCAACTCCCCATGGTGTACAGCAGCAGCTCAGTGAGTCAACGTTAACCCTTCCATTGTCTTCTGACCATTCAGCTGCAAATGCACCTCAGAGAGCCTTCTGTGTTTGCAGTGGAGACTGAACAGCAGGTGCCTTTTGCAAAGCATGCTGCTTCATGGTCGTGGGAGCACAGCCAGATATTGGTAAATCTCTGGTGCCACGCCAGCAAAACTGTGGACTTTAGTTAGAGTACTAGGAATGACTATGCATACGCAAACAGTGAAGAAGCTGGCAGCTTTTCACATTTACCAGACCGGAGGCCAGTGCAGGGAGAAGATGACATGCCAGTTTTATGAGGAGTTTGACCAGCTGCTGGGCATTGTGCCCAGCATGGAGCCAATGGTGGTGATGATGACCTGGTCAGCTGGTCGTCTGCTGGCCTCAGAATCCAGCATGGTGACTGATGGGAGCCAGCAGCAGGCACCAAGGGAGGACAGTGGACTCACTCTGCTGCTGGAACCGGTCCCAAAGCAGCTTTGGAGCAGCAGCAGCATGTTCTGGGCCTACGCTTGAAGGAGCCATTTGATGTTCCCCTGAGAAACTGCCCACTCTGGAGCTGATTGAAGCCACCCCTGAGCCTGGTAAGTTTCTGGCTCCATTTCAATGTTTGTTTATACAGTAATGGGCAGGATTTCTACTTTATGAACCAAAGCGAAGGTTATGAGAAGCCCTTGCTAGCAACGTGTATAAGCTAATGCGCATTGTACGTCAGTGCCTTGGTGTCCCCTTTCCTCTGTTTCCCTACCATGTGGAGTTCAAAGTGACAATTGGGAAATGCAAACTGCAAAGAACATCTTTAATGTGTATTGTTACTGGAAAGGCACAGATTTTTGCTAGGGCCCTTCCTGTTTCTTAAAGGTTATAACCTTCCATTGCCATGCCTGTAAGTATGCCTCTCTGTAACCACTCACCGGTCTGTCAGGCCATCTGGAAACAGTGTGGGTGTGGGGCAAGTGGAAATGTGCTCAGTCTTACAAATCTGGTCCATTTCAGTTACAGGTAGTCAGTGCAGTCCACAGATGACAAAATCATTTGTGCCCAATATGGCTGGGGTTGGAAACTTTGTCCAGAATTGTGCTGATGGCGAGGAAGGCTGTGGAGTCCTTTGTGTTTGCATGCAGCCATGACAGGATTAGCCACGTGGAAGCTAATGCAGCATCCTGTTGATTTTTCTCATGAATTCTGATCCAATCCTGGGTGCTAATAGCTGCAAACTTTTTCTGAAGCAGGAACTCCAGATAGGTAGTCATGTTTCAGAGAGGGACATATTTCCAGGAACACCTGTCCCCGTCATCGGAGTACAGTTCAGTTACTATAAACTTCAGGTTTTGCACTGGCAGCTTGAAATAACGTCTCCCTTTGCCAATCAGGCACCACAAAAGCTATTATGTCCTCCAAAATATGGAAGGACTGCACTGATAGAAAAAGCTTTTGTCGCATAGCCACTGATGCCTCCCCCGCAAAAAAAACCAAGTAGTTCTGCAGTTTTCTAAAATAAAAACAGCTTTGCGTTTTTAACTAACAATTGTGTCTGGACCTCTTTTGTGGCAATTAATTAGGCTGTGTCCAGGAGCTTCTGTGGTCTGAAGCATCCCTCTCACAATATATTGATGTTCAGTTTGTGAAAGTATCATTTTATGTCTTTGAAATTCCCTGAGGACTTTTTCTATGCTCCTGCACTGAGCTATTTGAGACAATAACCCTCTGTGTCTTGTCCTGTTCCAGGCCCCTCCACTTCTACTGACTGCAGCATCTCCATAGCTAGCCCACATTGCAGCAGAAGCCTGCGCCAACAAACTTTCATGGACTATTCCAAGAGGAACTGTTTCCATGATAAACCTGTGGTTGAAGTTCTGGAGAGGGCCAACAAACAGATCCTGAATCAAAGACAGAGGTATTTGTGTCTAGAGGAAAGGCATGGCAAGTGGCAGAGGAAAGACTCAGTATGGCTGCACAGCTTGAGGACAGGGTTTCAGTGCAGGAGCAGGCACTTGTTTTGTAGTTCCAGGGACAGGAATGGCAGCCGATGGAGGAAGACCGAGCTCAGCAGAAACAACTGTTTGAGCGACTCATGCCACTAATGACTGCAAGAGTAGTGGCTCCTGCTGCATCAACAACATGACAACCTGAGTGCCTGCATGCTAGCTACCCTATGCTGCAGTCCAGAAGCAGCTTGGAAGACTCCCAAGGCTGAATGGCACATGCAGTCAGGTCCCATGAGTGGCTGGACAGGGCAACCTTGCCCCATGCAGTCCTCCATATTGACCCTCTCCCTTGTGGATGCCTCCACCCCACTTCCTACAGTGCCAAGTGCACGACAAATGAGGAAAGAAGGAAAAGGAGAAATGGGTTGCCAGGGGACATACCATGGTAAAGACTTTCTTCTTGTCTTCCACGTGGTTTCATTGTTGTACTGTTTATATGCACTTCGTTTTTAATTTTTTTTCCCCTGTAAGATTCTGTAGTTACTGTTGTTTTGGTGTGGTAATTGGGGCTGGCCTGCCTGGGAATGGATGAATATTGTACTTTTCTAATACATGCTTATAAATAAAGCTTTATATTTCATCGGGAATGTTTATTGCTATCATTGCTTCACATCATACAATGTGTTTTCAAAGTAATAAAGATAAACGCGTGATCAGGGATAATTAAGAATTTAGTTTCAGAGTAGCAGCCGTGTTAGTCTGTATTCGCAAAAAGAAAAGGAGTAGTTGTGGCACCTTAGAGACTAACAAATTTATTTGAGCATAAGCTTTCGTGAACTAGAGCTCACTTCATCGGATGAAGTGAGCTGTAGCTCATGAAGTGAGTTGTAGCTCACGAAAGCTTATGCTCAAATAAATTTGTTAGTCTCTAAGGTGCCACAAGTACTCCTTTTCTTTTTAAGAATTAGTGTGCAAAGACTGTCCCTCAATAAGTTATCTATAGCAATTCCTACTTCAATCACTTCCTTACATCAATCCATATTATGAATAACTATTCCTCCTCAGGCACTGAAACCCCTCTGTCAATGAGCCCTCCCTCGCAACCTGTTCCCACAAGCATAGTCATAAAGTACTATTCCCTTTTTTCCATTGGGCCATTCAAGTCCATATGGTGGGAGTGCAAAATATCCCTGACTATGTTGCCCAGGTGCATCTACTTCCAGCTGTGTTAGATGGACTTTCGGCGGAATGCAAAATGCTTTTGCAGTATGTGTACTCATGTTTCCTGAGAAAGGCAGACGATGGGCACGAGTCCCATTAGTGGCCCCACCACAGTTTGGAAACCGCATTCTCTCAAAGCCAGCAATTACTTCAGGAATATCTTTTATGCCTGCCACTCTGGGGTAAACCACATACCTGATTGCCTCAGAAACCTCCGCCACCATTTTACCCACAGTCAACTTCCCAACACCAAACTGGTGCAACGGACTTATAGCAAGCAACCTGAGGTTCCTGACAGCTATAGCCACCTGCTTCTGGACTAGCCAGGGTGGCCTCATGCACGTGTCTTTACGCTGGAGGGTCAGAGCAAGCTGCTCACAAAGCTCCAGATATGTAGCTTTCTTCATGCGAATGTTCTGGACCCCATGGTTGGTCATCCCAGGTCTGCATGATGATTTGATCCACCAGTCTGTGCTTGTGGTCTTGCACTTACACTGCACTGTAGACATACTGTTATGGGCTAATACTCTGCATTGCCATATGGGAGATCAGAGTTTGACTCCTGGATTCTTGCTGTAGAGCCTGGGAACCTGAAAAGTGGAGGGTGTTACAACCTGCGAGATGTTTGGTGGAATGCCTTTATATTCCTAGCTAGAGGCCCTTTCCAGGAAGCTTGTTAGAGAAGCAGTGGCCTTTCTCTCTTGTCAAGGAGAATAGGGAGGTTAAGGCCTTAAGCTGCAGGAGGGAAGAGGAGGATATAAAATGAGGGAAAAATTGGGGGTACCTGACAGAGTTAGAAAACTACCAGTGGGGAAGGAGATGGACAATAATCTGATAAAATACACCACTTCTTTGTTCTGTCAGTACGTACTTTCAGACTTTAACTGTACTCTATCTCCCCTTCTAACCTCACAGGTTTCTTTGGTCTTTTTATTGTTTATCACTGGGTAGATTCTGGTGAGATGCCAAATAATGAATTGGTGCTTCCTGGACCTTAAATTTGTTGCTGAAATACCCCATTTCCTTGCAGACTTCATTTTGATAGAAGTGAAGCATGTCTTGGGATGCCTAGGCACACTCTCAGGGGGCAGATCCTTTATGTAGCATCCCATCCTGAGAGCTTAAACCATGCAGTGTATTCACTGGAACCAGGGCTGACACTCCTCAGACACCCCCTGTCTCTTAAACACATCTTCTCCCAGAACTCCACCCAAAGGTGTGAACCTTCTGGTTTCCATCTTCCAGGGGCCACGGTACATGTGGCATGTAATGCACAGAAGTTTAACATATTATTTCTTTTCACTTAATTACTAGGGCTGTCGATTAATCGCAGTTAACTCACACGATTAACTCAAAAAAATTAATAGCGATTAAAGAAATTAATCACAGTTTTAATCGCACTGTAAACAATATAATACCAATTGAAACTTTTATAAAAAATTCTGGATGTTTTTCTGTATTTTCATATATATTGTATTCTGTGTTGTAACTGAAATCAAAATGTATATTTTTGATTATAAATATTTGCACTGTAAAAATGATAAAAAAATAGTATATTTTCAATTCACCTCATACAAGTACTGTAGTACAATCTTTGTCATGAAAATGCAACTTACAAATGTAGGGTTTTTTTTCGTTACATAATTGCACTCAAAAACAAAACAATGTAAAAGTTCAGACCCTACAAGTCCACTCAGTCCTACTTCTTTTTCAGCCAATCACTAAGAGACAAACAAGTTTGTTTACAAAAAGAAAAGACGTACTTGTGGCACCTTAGAGACTAACAAATTTATTAGAGCATAAGCTTTTGTGAGCTACAGCTCACTTCATCGGATGTGAAGTGAGCTGTAGCTCACGAAAGCTTATGCTCTAATAAATTTGTTAGTCTCTAAGGTGCCACAAGTACGCCTTTTCTTTTTGCGAATACAGACTAACACGGCTGCTACTCTGAAGTTTGTTTACATTTACAGAAGATAATGCTGCCCTCTTCTTATTTACAATGTCACCAGAAAGTGAGAACAGGCATTTGCTTGGCATTTTTGTAGCCAGCATTGCAAGGTATTTATGTGCCAGATATGCTAAACAGAAGTCTTAAAAGAGCAACACTCTGTTGTGGAAACTACAGAACCCAGACCACCAAAAAAGAAAAACAATCTTCTGCTGGTGACATCTGACTCAGATAATGAAAATGAACATGCATCGGTCCGTACTGCTTTGGATTGTTATCGAGCCGAACCCATCTTCAGCATGGACCCATGTCCCCTGGAATGGTGGTTGAAACATGAAGGGACATATGAATCTTTAGTGCATCTGGTACGTAAATATCTTCTCATGCCGGCTACAACAGTGCTGTGTGAACGCCTGCTCTCACTTTCAGGTGATATTGTAAACAAGAAGTGGGCAGCACTATCTCCTGCAAATGTAAACAAACTTGTTCGTCTGAGCAACTGGCTGAACAAGAAGTAGGACTGAGTGGACTTGCAGACTCAAAAATTTTACATTGTTTAATTTTGAATGCAGTTTTTTGTACACAATTCTACATTTGTAAATTCAACTTTCATGATAAAGCAATTGCACTATAGTACTTGTATTGGGTGAATTGAAAAATACTTTTTTTTTAACAGTGCAAATACTTGTAATCAAAAATAAACATATAAAGTGAGCACTATACTTTGTATTCTGTGTTGTAATTGACATCAATATATTTGAAAATGTAGAAAACATCCAAAAATATTTAAATAAATGGTATTCTATTAATATTTACCAGTGTGATTAATCGTAATTAATTTTTTAAATTGCTTGACAGCCCTATTAATTACACAAGAAATACACAGATCTGTCCAAAAATAATAAACCCTGAACACATTTCTCGGCCTCGATTTCGTCATCTAGTACAGGGCATTCATTGGGCTGGGATCAGGGTTCTTTCATCCCATCTAGAGTCCTTCTGTTCCAATGCACTGCTTGTGATTTGAAACATGGGGCCTTCTCCTTAGGTGAGATTGCTTCTTCTGATCATGTCCAGTCTGTGCCCTTCCTTCCTTCTGGCTGAACTTTTCTTGTGTGTGTCTGTCTTCTTCCCCTTCCCTGCCTTTCCCTTCCCCTTGTTTGGTTACCTGGCTTCTTTTTTCCAGTTTTTGGGAATTTTTCACTCTTCCACTCTCCCCTGCAGAAGGGTAGGTGAGAAATGGTTTTCCTAGGCTGAAGCTCACCCATTGTTCAAGGTGTTTCACTGAGTTCTAACTACCCTACATTGTATCTGGTCTAGGAGGACTTGATACAGCTCATGCCAGCAAAGGTAGAATTCACATACACACAGAGGTATTCAAAAATACACCAGTTTCATAATGACAACTTTGCAATATTAATCAGCATTCATAAATTGTAAAGACAGATTTCCAAAAACATCACACTAAGTACAGATTAGATGCAAAGCTCCTCCCCCAAAATGTAAGCGTATAAATTATTCAAAAACAAGTATTTTGAAAGTAACCCTTGTCCTCTGTTCCCAAACATCTGATGCTCTGGGTAGATTGAAGCTGTTAAGTTGTAAGGAAAATACCAATTTTATGTGCTAAATTACCCAATCTGATCCTGAAAAATAAGATCTCCCAATGGTCCTCTTACGTAGTTTATTGAAATCCAGTTCGTTGGTACAGTCACTGGCAATTGGATTGACATACTGTTGAGTAAAAAGAAAAGGAGTACTTGTGGCACCTTAGAGACTAACACATTTATTAGAGCATAAGCTTTCGTGAGCTACAGCTCACTTCATCGGATGCATCCGATGAAGTGAGCTGTAGCTCACGAAAGCTTATGCTCTAATAAATTTGTTAGTCTCTAAGGTGCCACAAGTACTCCTTTTCTTTTTGCGAATACAGACTAACACGGCTGCTACTCTGAATACTGTTGAGTGTGTCCCTAGGATACACTGGATAACACTATTCTAGTTCTGCCCTTTCTCTAACTCTAGTATTGCAACTCCCTGCCAGGAAATCTGCAAATTATCTACTTATCCTTCAGCAGGAGACGACAGAATTTGCAATGGGTCCGTGTGACTCTAAGAATCCATCATTGTATGGCAATGCCATATTTATGAGAGACTAAGCATTATATATTCTGATATGTAGATTAAAAAGGATAAAGCCTTCAGGAAGTATTATTTCAGCCTGGTTCACTTCAGCTACAAAGCCAAATCTCGGTGGCTTTGTTTAGTTAAACAGAGTTCAAATTCCACGGGGAATTGACGTCAAACCGAGAATATGGCACAATTTGGATAAGACACTGAAAAAGCTAATAGTTAACTTAGTGTTTAAAAAACAAACCTGCCTTCCCCTGCACACACATTTTCTGTGAGTTAAATTTTTCATAACTCTTGTCATGTTTTGCTTGCTGTGGTATAAGTTCCTCTGTGGTTAGCTTAATCTTTCAGGGCAGCCTTGTGAAGCAAGCCTAGTTTTTTGATGTTTAATCTAGCCTGACAGATAAAGAGGATCGTAATAAATAAATAATCTGAAACCCATCTCTGTTTGTTTATTTAGAATGAAAACCTGGTCTTTTATGTGTTCAGTAGGAAAAAGACGACAATCATGATGTGCCCCCTCTGTCTGTCCTATGTTGCAGTAGGGAATTCAGGGTAGAACCTAGGAAGGTGCCTACTCTACCCTCACTTTTACTAGGATTGCTCACATTTCAGAAAAGCATTCAGCTCTGTAATTTGTAGAGGGAGATAGTTTTACAGTGAAACCTGTATGGGGCAGAAAACAGTTACAGTTGGGATAATCTTTCCTCCTTTCTCTTCAGGAACAGCATCAAATGGTTCACCGCAGCGTAATAAAATGCGGCGTTACTCTGGGCAAGCCTTTGAACGCTTGCAGTGCTTTAATTTTTCTCTGCAGCTTGACAAACAAACCATTCCCCAAGTGAGGCGGCTGATGAGATGATTATACATATGGAAATAACTGGGGTTGGGTTCCCACAGGATGATCCCCACAAGGCTCTTTTCCTGAATTTTCCTGAAAGATTCCATTAGGTTGTGAAATCCTAGGGCGGAAAAGGAACATAGGAACCTGCTGAAGAAACATTCTAGCTTTCCGGGAATTGACGCATACATAATCTTCAAACGCTGTCTTGTCTTTGATACGAAGTGGGAAGAGAAATGGCACCACACATTGGAAGGAATAATTATTTCTTTAGAGCTCCAGTTTATTTCTGGATTCGTGGTTTTTATTATTTTTGCAAATAGATGCATGAAATGCAAGCACTAGCAGAAGCCTGAATTACATGATTAAGCTCTTCAGTAATATGCTAACCATATAGAACTTGCGAAATAATAAAAACAAACTTCATCATATTCAATGTGGCTCTTATTGACTTGGTGTTAAGATCTCCAAGAAACTGGATGGTTTCTTAAACGTTTAGTATTTATCATTGTTCAATTGATATATAATCTCCTCTAAAGTTGCTAAACTAAGAAGACCCACATGCCATTCAGTGATGTTAATTTAGTATGCCGAAAGATTTGTTAGAAACTGGAGGTCAGTAATCATAATTGCCTTGAGTAGTGAAAGTTTTATTACAAGGGGAGCTGGAAGCATCATCTATATTTAAGTTGTGTAACATTTTCTATTGTAAAACACTCTTCTGACCTCTGAAAAGATCTAGCACCAACATTGCTACAGCAAGGGGAAAGCCCTCTGAGTTTGAAAACTGCCATTTCTTTGTCCCATTAAATTCTGGTCAAGTTTTGCTGAGAGAAACTTTTGAAAATTGTCATTCCCTTTTTTTTGCTTCCATTTCTCATGAAAATGTTAGCAATTTGCTGAATAACTAAACATCAATCTTCTAAAGCAGCAGTCCTCAAACTGTGGGTCGGGACCCCAAAGTGGGTTGTGACTCTGTTTTAATGGGGTCACCAAGGCTGGTGTTAGACTTGCTGGGTTCTGGGGCTAAAGCTGAAGCCCAAGGGCTTCAAGCCCTGGGTGACATGGCTCAGGCTTTGGCTTTGGCTTTGGCCTGGGTGGCAGGACTCAGGTTACAGGCCCCCCACCCAGGGCTGAAGCCCTTGGGCTTTGCCCTCCCCTCCCGCCAGGGCAGCAGGGCTCAGGCAGACTCAGGCTTCAGTCCCCTCTGCTGGGGTCATGTAGTAATTTTTGTTGTCAGAAGGGGGTCGCAGTGCAGTGAAGTTTTGAGAACCCTGTTCTAAAGTATTACTTTACTGGGAGTGCCTGGGAGCACTTGAGTGGGGAGGGGGAAGCTGGCCCAGCTTCCCCTGATCATCCCTCGGACCCAGGGCTGCCAGGTGTCTCTCACATCACAGATCTGTCACACCTGCCCACAGCTCAACCAAAATGTCATGTGTAGAATCCAAGAGGGAAAGGAGATGCAGCAACAGATGGCCTAGCTGGCAGGTCCCACATCCCAACCCCAGAGGCGCCAAGTCCTCAGAGACCTTAACCAGCCTGTTCTCAACCAGCTCCCTAGCTGGACCGCAAACGGTTGCCCTCCAGATAGACTCCAACTATCAGTCTCCAGACAGCAACAACCCACCTATTACACCACCCACCCAAACTCAACTGCATCCAGTACTTCTACATCAGTACCCAGGAACCCCCTAGACAACAACTGGCACATCAGCAACCCCAAACACTCAATCACCCCCTCATCTAGTACAGCATCCATGGACAACTACCTATCCCCCAACAGCATCTGCCTTAGCCTCAGAGCTGCCAGGTTTTATGCAGCTCCATGTCCTGCCACTGCTTGGGGAAGGATGTACTGACCATATGCTGCCATTTATGGTCGCATGAAAATTATTTGCAGTGTAAATTATTTTCTGGATATATTTGCATAAAACTAGTTTTGCTTGAAATTTTCCATGTTCTGAAGATAAACTAGAGCATCTCTTGAAGAAGAGTATTCTTCTAAAGGGTTTTGACTTAATGATATCCTGCATTTTCACATACTACTTGTTCTTCCCTTTAAATGGCTTATCACTTCAGACTTTACACATAGGTAAATGTTCTTAAGAATTTGAGCATTAGATAAGTTAACTGTTTTTGTGGTGGGTAATTTAAATCTCACTGGATTTAAATGGGAGTTATAGGCCCGATTGTCATCCTAACGATGTCAGTGGTAGTTTTTAAAAAAAGAAAAGGAGTACTTGTGGCACCTTAGAGACTAAAATTTATTTGAGCATAACCTTCGTGAGCTACAGCTCACTTCATCAGATGCATTCAGTGGAAAATACAGATAGTGGAAATGTGTTAGTTTTTGCAGTTGATTTTAGGGGGACCAGAATTGGACACTGTATGAGTGGTGTGAGCTTGTTGCACTCTGGCTGCAGTTTAGAAAGAACATAAAGCTATGTGATGCTTAGGTGATGCTAGGAGAGATTTCTGTAGCTCAAGTGTTTTTGGAGGTGAAGGATTAGGGTTACAGTCTAAGTTCTGCAGCTCTGTGGTTTATATAAAGAGGGACTATAGCCAATCCATAGCTAAGGTTGCAATAAGTGTCCTATTTTAAGGCCCTTTTTAAAAACCCTCTTGTAGCTCAGAAGAAATAAGACCCTCACACCTTCAATTTCTAATGGAAAATGCAGCACTTATCAATTCATAGATTCATAGATATTAAGGTCAGAGGGACTATTATGATCATCTAGTCTGAGAGTTTCAGAGTAGCAGCCGTGTTAGTCTGTATTCGCAAAAAGAAAAGGAGTACTTGTGGCACCTTAGAGACTAACAAATTTATTAGAGCATAAGCTTTCGTGAGCTACAGCTCACTTCATCGAATGCATCCGATGAAGTGAGCTGTAGCTCACAAAAGCTTATGCTCTAATAAATTTGTTAGTCTCTAAGGTGCCACAAGTACTCCTTTTCTTTTAGTCTGAGAAGCTGAGTTTATGGGAGCTTCATGTAGTTAGGCAGGCTTTGTAGGATTTAACTTTATCAATTAATTTTGAAAGATGCACAGTTGTTGTTTAAAGGCTGCAATAAAACAGTGAAAGGGTCTCATTAAACCAACTCTAGAGATGTCTGCTGATGGACAGCTTTGCTGTAAGCAGCCATTTTAAATTATGTCCATAAAGTTTCCAGTGCTAAGTGTATTTGACCTTAAATTTAATTAAAAAGCAACCTATTTCTGAAGTTGAAGCTTTTTATGACTTCTTACTTTCTGTGTCCTGCATCAGTATTGCAGGGGCCTGAAATGAACATACACTGTTGAATGTCAGGTTACACCTGCTAACATGTTTCAAAGGAATCTTGAAGCAGATTTTAGAATTTGTAAACATTCAAGCTCAATTTAGCAGGCAAGTAATATGACAGAATCTGTTTGTGTATTACATTTTTGAGTGGGGTTGTCATGTAGAATCAGCAATTGGCCCTGAACACATGCCGACTTTCATTCTGTGATTTCAAAAGTAGAATTCATGGAATGCATATTTCAGTGTATCAGAGACAAAGGCTCTACCATCAGCTGTCATTCTGTACATGTATATAATGTCCACTTTTTATTTTGTTTCCTCTTACAGAACTATACTCAGTATATTCCGCTATCCATATATGACCTGCAGACTTGGATGGGCAGTCCCTCCATTTTCGTCTATGATTGCTCCAATGCTGGCCTTATTGTCAAGTCATTCAAGCAATTTGCACTACAGAGGGAGCAAGAGTTGGAGGTGAGACCTTAGTGAATTGCCAAAGCTTCCTGCGGCTTCATTTCTCTCTCTGCTGGGCATTCGGGATCTTATCCTGCTCCCCATTGACTTCAGTGGAGACAGGTTTGAGCTCGTTATGAGACAATAAATATGTTTAAAAATGAGTTAAAAAGCAAATTAATTTGGAAAAAATCATGTCACTCAAGTGCAATCTTTCTGGCTCTGTATGCCATTCTGTGAGAGTCAGAATCATTTTTATTGCTAGTACTAATTAAGTGATAACATTAATAGAATCAGTTTGTGCCCTAATAATCTTTGCTGCTGAGATGAATGCTGAGGTGAAGCAGACCCATTCATTTTAGATGCAGTAGACCAATACAAATTTGGATTTCAGTAGTGTGTGTTGCTGTTGTGCCAAATGCATCAATGTTAAACTAAATGGTTTAAAACTGATAGACAAATGGACCTATTGTTGATGACTTTAGCTTGACAGAATACAAAAGTGTAACCTTGTGTTTCTAATGAACAGACACTTTTCATTATCGTGTTAATTAGAATTTATTGGAGTAAATATGAATTGTGAAGAGGAAGTAACTTGAAGGTGCTTTCCCTTTGTGCACTAGATGCTTAGTGCAGCATCGTGTCAGAAACTGGATGTTGTAGGCAAACAGGTGTAACTGGATCTCCCTAAGAATCTCCCTAAGCTTTAGCCCATTTGAAAAGTAGCCTGTTAAAGATTCGTTTCTTATACTTACATAACACTAAGTCAAATACTTTTAAAACTTTCAATATGGTTTAACAGGGAATATTGGTCAATCAGGCAACTGGCTGGTTATTACAAACATGATTCCATGACGCTTATTGAGGGTGTGCTTGGTTTTAATTTTTTTAAATAGAATGAACCCATGTGTTGAATTTTGCAGTGACTTTCTGGCAAGTAGAGATTCTCTCTTTTCCTCTGAAAGAAACATGCCAGTCTAGTAACAGTTTGACAGTTAGGTCTTCTCATAATCCCATCTCTTTTTATAAGTAATGCTACCAGTCTGTGCGCCGCTGTTCGTAGGTTCCTCACCAAGGAAGGACGTGACACTGAAAGGCCCAGATCTGTATTGGCAGAGATGTGTGTTGAATGTTTACATATTTTCAAAACAAAAAATGGAAAAAGTTGCCATTTTGTCCTGTGTTCCTCTCATCCTATAGCTTTTTTTTTTATTCTGTAAGCCTCACTTCTCTCATGTTTATCTTTCGGTCATCACTCACCCTGCCATATTTATTGTTTCTTTGTTTTTCTGTGTATAGATTCTATCCTTCTGGGTGTTCTGTTTTTCTTTTTTCTTCTTCTCCCTTCTCCCAGAGCACAGGCATAAACTAATTTAGAAAGGTGCCTCACTCCAGCTCTTTTCTTTCCCCAGTTTTCCTTTGGTTTTCCTTACCTCCCCTTTCCCTGCATTTCTCTCCCAATTCTCCATTCTCCTTTGCTGCCATCAGGCCTTAGAGTGACCTGAAGATATTCTGGGCAGAGGGTGGCTACTGTTCTGTGTAGGTGAGATGTGCACTGAGGGGAGAGACAATGCAAAACTGCTGCTGGGTGTTGATGGGATTGCTGCTCTGCAGGACCTTTCAACTCTGTAGTGCCATGGCAGCACAGGTGGGTGGCTGGGCAAGTGCATGTGACCATGTTCCTAGGGACTCTAGTGAAACTGAGACAAAACTCCAGAATAAGTAGAGTGGGCTCAAATACAAGGGCTATCCTTCCAAACCAGCATATCTGGTTGTCATACACAAGTTGTTGAAAGTTTACAGTCTAAAAAGAGTTGGAAAGTGTAGTCTCTGCTATCCAACAAAAATGCAAAAAATTTGTCTGGCTTTCAGGATTTTTTTCCTTCTGCCAAAAACTTGGAAAACCCAATCAACAAAAGTGTCTTCAGTATGACTCCTCTTTACAGTACCGGGAGAAAGTTTTCAGTTAACTTGTTATTTAAACATTTTATTTCCCAGGTTACAAGTCCAACTTTTCTGTTCTGGTATCTTAGGTACTCTAGGTGTGTGATGAGCACTGCTGAGGACTAGTTTACTACAGGAACTGTTTTTTAATTTTATACAAAGAACTCAGAATAGAAGACTTTCATACATCCTATTTAGAAAAATATAATACCTGCAGTTTCTTACATATTAAATTTTAATTCTGTATGCAGCAGATAAAAGTAAGAATTAAAATAAAGGTTATTTCAGGTGGCAAATTGGTGACGGTGTAATTTTACATTGTTTTTTAATTAGCTTAGTTTTTATCTTGGTGCTATTTTTAATTAAAAGTTTGTTTTTCCACTAAGTTTAATGTTGTTGGGTATTGTTCAGATGGTCCACTGCATAAACAGCGGATATTAAAAACACAAAATCTGTTCATAGTTAATATCTCAAAACATTGGTTAATTTCAGTACATATTGTGATTCCACTTTTGAATAAAAATTATTCAATACATTGAGGACTGAAAACGTGAGCTGCATTAATTTGTTGCCTGTTAAAACTATTTGTGTTTGTGTCTTAAAAAAAAAAAATTGACCTACTAAATATAGACTCATGAAATATTTGACATACTTTTTTTGTCTGTGATGGTAACAGAGATTAAGGGATGACCAGATGGTGTGTTGAGCTAGCAGATCAGAGGAAATGGTATACATAGTGCTTAAAAAAGTAGAAATTTGAAATAAATAAATGATCAGATCACACATCCTCCTATAAGAAACATTAATGTAGATGTGAGCTCCTGGAATACCCTCTATTTCAGGATATAGTCATTACTTTTATATTTCTTTTTTAGTGCAAATTCTTCTTGCTGAACATTGTTTATATTTGAGATTGTCTGAGGACTCCAGATATTTATTTACTTATTTATAGTAAAATTTCATTGTTTGTTTACCAAAAAATTTTAATTGATCCAGAGCTTCCTACTTATTCACATTGTTAGACTGTGTAGACATGTGTTTATTATTGCTGCTCTTCTGTTCCCTCTCCCATTTCCCTCCTGTTTGTTTGTCAAAATTAATTGCCTCTTGTCCTAAATTAAACTCCAGTTGTGCAATAAGCTGTGTGTAGGTGGGTCCTTTTGCAGCGCCCCACTGAAGTCAGTTGGGCTCTGTATGGCTGCAGGGATCTGCCTACACACAGCCTGTTGTAGGATTGATTCTCAGAGATCATGCCACCTGGTGTGTTTGTGTAGGACCCAGTATATTGTGGCGCCAGTACTGATTGACTGGGATTGTTGAGCAATATTGTAATTAAATATTACACACACACACACAATTCGCTGAAGGAATATTATTCATATTCCAAAGTCAAGCTCGCAAAAGTTAGAAAATGCCAGAATTAAGGTTGCCTGTGCAACCTTAATTTGGCCCTCTTATGCGTATGCATTATAATAGTCTTTAATTACATGATCACGTACTATTTTATCCAGAGCCGGCCCTGGCCTTCCCCTTTGGCTCCTCATCTGATCTGTCTCCCCTATCCTCCTACTGTTTCCCAATCCCCATGCCCCTGTTTCCATTCCCAGCTCTCAGTCCCAGTCTCTTTCCTTCTCACAACAGTCTCGAGCTCCAGGCTCCCTCCCCTAAGCTCCTTGCTCCAGTTTACCCACCCCCCACTCCAGCTCTTGTCCCCTCCCTCTGCATTCAAACTAGGCAGCTTCCTCCTAAATGCTTCCTGAGTGCCATCTGAGGCAGGGAGTGGGAGGTATCACTGGAGCACATTCCTGACAAAAAAAAAAAAAAAGGCCATCCCCTGAACAACACCCGAATTCATAGCATGGGGATGCTTGATTTTTTTCAAGCTAAAGGTTGTCAGAATTTTTTAGCATGGGCAAATTTTTTTTTCTCCTAGCCTCTTCCTTGGAAATGGCAAACCGTTCTCTGAAATTTAATTAAAAAACAAACAAACAAATTAGTGTGGCGCGGACACCCGGCATGTAAAAATTTCAGATCAAGTAATTAAAGTTTTTGGCAAAATGTTATAAGCAATGGAAAACAGAGTCTTACGATGGGAAATGTTGAGCAACCTTAATAATAAGCGGTGCTTTCAGCTCTCTCTGTACTATTCAACATAAGTACTGGGAATTATCCAGTGTAGGAAAAGGAAAAGGCCAAGGCATAGTTTAAATGATCACAGAAAATTCAGACCTGTCACGCAGAATGTTTTAATATTTTCATTTGTGTCAGCTTAGCTTGCAGTTTTTAATATTGAGTTATTATGTTTAGAAAATCAATGGGAAAAATACCTAGGCTTTTTTTTTTTTTTAAATCTAAACTTTAAAAAATGGATAGATCTGATTTTCAAATTTGCTGAGGCCGTGGGAGCTGCTGGCTGCTCAGCATTTATGAAAATTAGCCCACCTATTTAGTTGCCTAAAATGGACTTCAGAGTCTAACTTTAGGCCCGTTCTTGAAAATCTATGTGAAGATTTATGGGTATGAGTATAAGAATGGTTAGCAGGATGCTGGTGTAGCGCATCCTTTTATGATACAGGTATATCACTGCCAGAAGGATGTCCCTGTCAAAGCTGTTACTGCAGAAGGTGTAGAGGTAATGGTTGAGTTATTCAGGAGGTAGATGTAAGATGATACAAATTAAAACTAACACATCAGTTGAGGATATAGGGATTCTTGAAGGAGATACAATTAATCCAAACACATTTTCTATACATATATTATGTGCCTTCAGTTCCCACTTCATAGGGTGAAACAGTAATACATAATAAGTTAATAAATTTCATCTATTTAAATAAAAGGTAAAATTAGTGCTTTTCCAACCTCTGCTTTCTTATAGTGGAAGATGTCGGGTAGTGCAGGAGCAAAACTGCAAGGAAAGGAGGTTATTATGCAGTGCACATTAGATAAAGCTAGGTATTGGAGTATTCTGAGATGTTTTAGGAATGAGGGTTTAGGTTACTTGCCTGAGACTATAAGAATTCTGTATCTGCGTGTATATGTTTACTTGTTAAATATTTCTCTTCAATTAACTTGTCTTGATCCATAGAAATTCTTCTTGTAAGCCTATGGAAGAGTATATTAGAAGAGATTGTGTTTGCATTCATTTAGTTCTGTCTTGTTGTTTTTTTTTTATGCTAGTTAAAAACCATGGGTTAGAAGTGTCACTGGCTCTTGCTGTGAAGCAGTGCTTCACTCCAGTGTTTCAAATCCTGCATTAACTCTTACAAGCCAACATCCCGTTAAGAGGGTTGTATTTGAGTTTTAAGCCTCTTTTCAAAACCAACAGCCTGTCTTGACATAATTCTTTCTGTCTGACCCATACTAAAGCAATGCTGTGTACTCCCTCTGGCGGCTCCCTGATGTGTTACATAAGAGACCCAATTTTTAGGATTATACTGACAAGACTTGAATAAAGATTGGGAGTGGATGGGTTATTACACAAAGTAAAACTATTTCCCCATGTTTATTCCCCTCCCCTCGCTGTTCCTCAGATGTTCTTGTCAACTGCTGGAAATGGCCCACCTTGATTATCATTACAAAAGGTTCTCCCTCCCCGCCCCAGCTCTCCTGCTGGTAATAGCTCACCTTACCTGATTACTCTCCTTACAGTGTGTATGGTAACACCCATTGTTTCATGTTCTCTGTGTAAATAAATCTCCCCACTGTATTTTCCACTGAATGCATCTGATGAAGTGAGCTATAGCTCACGAAAGCTTATGCTCAAATAAATTTATTAGTCTCTAAGGTGCCACAAGTCCTCCTTTTCTTTTTGCGGATACAGATTAACACGGCTGCTACTCTGAAAGCTGATAAGACTGAAAATGATGCACCAATGGACAAGTGCAATGGCACCATGGTTTCAAACTTAATTTAAACTAACATAAACCCTCTTCATAGTAACTCAATATGCTACCTTTGAACTGTCTGTTTGCCTTAAACTTACATTTGTAGCATTTTACCTCTGATTCAAGTTAACTGACTCTGGAAGAGATTTTGCATGGGGCAGCTTTTACCAAAATGTGAATCTGAAAATCTGTGTTGCTAGTAACGTTTGTGTTGGAGAATCTGGGAGATCCCGCACACAGAGGCCTTAAATAATCAATGATTTGTTCCTGTAATATGTGCAGCATTATGAGATTGCTTCATTAGTTCCATTTTGTTATAAATGTGTGTGTTAGGGATTTGTGTATGTATTCCTGGCACTTAATTCATAACTAGGGAGGAGAGTGAAAACTTAACTTGCCCAGCTCTTTCCTCTTGCAGCTGCAATGTTTTATTTCTGGTGGTAATGCTCTCTAAAGTTACATTGCACCAAAGGGCTTAGCATAAGTCCATAATTGGCCTGTTTCCTTGTGAGTATGAACAACGTGAAAATACAAAGTACTCACTAAAGGAAGTTCATTCGATAGAAATGGCAAGTGTGGGATAGATTGGGAGTGGCTGAAGAGAACATAATCAGGAAAGAAGATGGAGGCTAGATTAAAGCTGTCCAACTTTAGCTGCACTCCATTTTTTCCTCCATCCTTCCATCCACTGTTCTCATCTATTTCCCTTTGGAAGAGAAAATAGGGGAGCTAAGTGCCTGTAGATGTCTGACTGGGCCATTAAACAATTTTCCAGGGCATTTTAGGCCAGGAAATAGAGTACATATAATCTGAAAGCATAAAAACTTTAGTTTATGGTGACTTGGGCAGTATGAATCATCCTAAGAGGTAATAGTCTGAATTCATATTGTGTCAACTACCTTAATATGTTCGTGTTGCTTGCAAAGTTAAGCAAACTCTAGATAAGTTTGCTATAGGAGTTCAACAGGCAAAACAAATGATAGTCTCATTACAGTCCCAGAAGAATACTATTTTTTTGCGTTGCAAGGTAGGTGTTTTACATAGAATGTGACTGTGGTTTGCATATGCATTAAACAGACAATTCTGGCAGATGATTTCTTCATTTCTGATTTACTGATTAGAGAGTCACAGCACTGGCTGTAGAAAGAGGACCTTAATTTGGGTGAGTAATAAAGCTAAATGTAAAAGCGTACATCTAAGAACAAAAAATGTAGGCCATACAAGCTGGCACACTCTCTATTCTGGGTAGCAGTAACTCTGAAAAAGATGTGGGTGTCATGGTAGATAATCAGCTGAATATGAGCTCCCAATGTGACACTCTTGCCAAAAGGGCTAATGCAGTCCTGGGGTGCATAAACAGGGGAATCTCTTGAGTAGGAGAAAAGAGATTATTTTACCTCTCTCTGTATTTGACACTGGTGCTACTGCTGTTGGAAGTCTGTGTCCGGTTCTGGTGCCCACATTTCAAGAAGGATGCAGATAAATTGCAGAGGGTTCAGAGGAGAGCCACAAGGATGATTAAAGGATTAGAAGACATGCCTTATAGTGATAGACTCAATAGTCAAGTACTGTAGACTATTTAGCTTAATAAAGAGAAGGATCAAGGATGACTTGATCATAGTTTATAAGTACAACCTAAGGAAGAGATATTTGACAATGGGCTCTTCAGTACGGTAGAGAAAGGTATAACACAATCCAATGGCTGGACTCTGAAGCTAGACAAATTCAGATTGGAAATAATGGCATACATTTATAACAGTGAGGGTAATTAACCATTGGAACAATGGTGATTGTGGAGTCTCCATCAATAACAATTTTAAAATCAAGACTCTATGTTTTTCTAAAAGATCTGTTCTAGGATTTATTTTGGGAAAGGTCTATATGATCATCTACTAGATGATCACAGTGGTCCCCTCTGATCCGAAGCAATGAAAGCTGGCCTAGTGGTCATCAGACTTTACCTGAGGCCACCCAAAACATATAAAAGAAGCCCAATGTACTTGCAGATATACTTGTAAATGTATCATGTTTTCATTGCATTGTTACTTGAATATGGAAACAATTCCCTCTTCTAAGGTTTAAAACTTGCCTTGTCTCTTCAGTGACTGAGCACAAAAATAAGGTATGGTTTGTGGCAGGTGGGGTGAGAAGTGTCTTTAGACATTTGCATAATAGATGCTGCCTAGCATTACTTGTATTGACTTGTCTTGTTTGATGTGTCCCCAAAATAACACTACATTATAAAAAAGCATAAAATCCAATTGCTGGAAATGATTTTTGCATAGAAATTCAGTAACGGCCTAGACAACTGAACTGAGAAAGGGATGATCTGAAGAGACAGTATTGTCAGGGTGCACGGAGTCACTGATTTACATAAGTGAAGAGCTACCTAGAGAAACAGAACGAAGAAGTGGTATTCTGGAAAGAAGAAATGCCAGAATATATATTCTTAAATCTCAATGGAAACACTTCAACTGAGAAAAATTGTTCCTCCTGAACAGAAATGCTGTTCTTGGGGGAAATGAGGGTGAAAGGCTGTAACTTCAGTTCAGAATGTTCTGAAAATGCTAAAGCTAGCTCAGCTGTGATTTTTAGGGAGAGAAAAAGAGATGAGGACTCTATTCGGATTTTCAATATAGCTTCCTCTCTTAATTAACTAAAAGGCTAGATTTCAGAGTAGCAGCCGTGTTAGTCTGTATTCGCAAAAAGAAAAGGAGTACTTGTGGCACCTTAGAGACTAACAAATTTATTAGAGCATAAGCTTTCGTGAGCTCATTCCGATGAAGTGAGCTGTAGCTCACGAAAGCTTATGCTCTAATAAATTTGTTAGTCTCTAAGGTGCCACAAGTACTCCTTTTCTTTTTGTAAAAGGCTAGAGTTCGTTTCAAAAGTCGCTTTCTTTTTTATAGTATCTTAAATGGTTTCCAAAGCACTGAATGAGCAGTGCAGTGGCTGTGCAAGCAAAAGGCACAGCCATTCTGTACTCATTGCTGGCTTGCCCACCATCCAGGACATTAAAGACGCTTATTTAGAAAAGCAGGGCTGTTAGGACACTAAGGTACTTGACTGTCTTCCAAAAGTGTCTTGGGATTGTTTAACTTCCACATGGATGGGCAATTAGGACCTTGGTTTCATACCTCATCTGAAGGATGATACAAATAACGCTCCTAAGCAAAACGAGTTTTAATCATATCCAAATAAATACAGAAATTACATAGTGTCTTGTAGGTAAAAAAAAATGTCCATTTCATTAAAAATGGCGTTGAAGCCCTGGCGTGTTATGCAGCTTGACAAATTCATGCCCTTGGTTTAAATGCCAATTTTAATGATTGATACTGTGCCTTTATCCACTTCCTTTTTGTCATAATCAGTCCTGCAGAAAGCTACATTTCCCCCCTCTCCCTGGGCATCTTTCAGGTATGGAAGCCAACTTGATCTTTAGAAACTAGATCTCCTGCTGATGGTTTCCTGGGATAATGTCATACCTGGCATCAGTGGACACAGTAGTGTTAGTAGCCAGGGAGAACATGTGCAGTTGTAGTGTGTGTAATGGGCTATTTTGGAAGGAGTTGACCTCATGCCAGTATAGGAACATGGCAGGTGAAATGGTGCCTACAAGGCAGGGACTAACCTGTTCAGAAAATACCCTGTGTGTGTATTTCCTTCGGCCCTGATCTCTCCCTATGGTTTGTTCTGAGAGTAAAGCACCCAGCAATAGCTTTTAATTATCTAATTAACAAACTGCCAGGGGTTCTGTGAGTGTATGTAAATATACCATAATTCTGGAGAACTAAGCAAGGTGCTTTAGTGTACTGTAAGAACTGTGGCAAAGCAATAGGCCGGTTAATTTTGATGAATTTTCCTTAAAATTGTGACAGTTGCAACATCTAATTATGGGTCAAAGGAGAAATAGAAAGGGGGGGGTCTACACTCATTGTAAGGCCTTCTTTGAGCTGTGCTGAAATGAGGGTTAAAACATCACTTCTTGATGTGTTTTTCTACAGACTATATAATCTTTTTTCTATTTTAAGCATCATTTATTGTTTGAATTTCACAGCATTTTACCCTGTTTTGTTCTCTATTTGTGTAGGAATTAAATTCTGCTGTGGGTGTGTATGTTCCTTTTGCCTCAAATAGGGTACATGACTAACTACTTCTAATGAGAGCTGAGGAACTTCTGTTTTGTTTTGTTTTGTTTTATTTCTCCATCTTGAACTTCAATCTCCAAAAATTAGCTTAATGCTAGAGCAGCAGGATGATTTCTGGCAATGGCATGACGTATCATGGGGAATTTTCCTAATCCACCATCTGCTGGAAGCAATTACTCCTTTTTTTGTAGCTGCATTAATGTCTTCTGCAGGGATGAGGATTCTGACAACTATAGAAATTCTGTGAAACCAGAAGGTCTGGCCAGCATTTGAAATAACTAAAAACTGCAACCTCCAGCCTCCATGTTAAAGCAAAGGCCTTCCTTTAGTTTAACTTAAACATGCCTATTAATTCATAAAGACCTGTTTTCCTGGCATTTGCATGAGGGCCTGCCTTTGATTTATGTGCATAAAAGGCTGGAATAACAGAGGTTTAAAATACATGTATTGTCTCCCTTTGTGTTAATTACAAGGAGTGAGACTTACAAACCTGTTCCTTTTTCTTTCTCGCAAGTGCACCATTCACAAGTGGCAAAACTGAATACAAGTAGCTTAATTTGGGCAGCTATAATTTGTGTCCAAAACAACTGATTTGTCATTTCACAGAAGTATCTAGGGATTTCGGTTTAGTTGATAATTAAAATCTCTAGAAGTTAGCAATATTATTGACTTGATATAGCAGGGATTTTCCATTGTTCTTTGTACCTATGGTGTCATCCCCATTCTCAGTAAAGACAGTTGTTTTTTGTTGACTGAAACTTGTGATCAGAACATACACAATTTTGCTGTGAAGTTGTCTGTTCTCACCAGCTTAGTATGTGTACTGGGGAGGTGGCGAATGAGGGAAGATGATGACAGCTCAGAAATTAAGGAAACGTGAGCCATTATTCTCAGTATATTAGGGGTAAATTCCTTGTATTATAATAAAGCACCAGCATCTTTCTAAGCAGGTTTAGGATCAGTTATTTGCATGCCATAATTAAGGTGAATATTTTGTCATGGTTATTTTTAGTAAAAGTCATGGACAGGTCTTGGGCAATAAACAAAAATTCATGGGATCCCTGACCTGCCTGTAACTCTAAAAGTAGCAGGGGGGAGAAGGGAGGATGACAGCTGGAGCCCCATGAGGAGGGACTGAAAGCCCAAGCCCCACCGCCACGGGTGGCTGGGGGGGAACCATCCTGGCTTCAGCCACAGTCGGGGGGGGAGACTGGGGGGCACACAGCCTTGGCTGTGGCTGAAGCCATGGGGCGGGGGGAGCCTAGCCCTGGCTCCATCCCTGCTGGCAGCTGCTGATAGCTGAAGACAAACCAGTCACGGAGGTCCAGTAAACTGATGGAATCCTCCATGACTAAATCGTATCCTTAGCCATAAAGACAAGTTTGCAAGGTGTGTCTGTGTTTTTAAGATAGGCTCCTACTTGTCGGCTGAAGTCCATCTTTTTCTTCATGGTTGCTTTGCAATAGGAATGATTGTACTGAGGGACTGGATAGCCCAGGGAATTCCAAAGCTTTCACCTCTAAGGCATTGCTTTAAATCTGACCAGGATGGCAGTTACCAAAAGTTGATACCCTATATTGGCTTGGTGGTTGTTCCTGTTCCAGATTTTAATGGCCAAGATTTCTTGTTATATTTCTCATGATTAGATTCCCTTATTGGGCATCTCTGTGGAGAACTCAAGGATTAAACAGACCAAAGAGGATGAGCTATTCTCCTGATCAAAATTGAGGGGCATTGATAGGGAATGGCATAAGAGAAGCTTGCCCTGTTGTTACCCAAGCCATGCATACTCCATGGCTAGAGGCTTCCAGTATTCAGCACATTTCAGCCAGTATAAAATTCATTTAAACGTGTTCCCCTAAAGAGCCCATGTACTGAGGATACCCAGTGCGTACATCCTTCCTTAATGAATTAATTATCATCGCTAAAGCTCTTTGGATTCTCTGTATTTACAAATCTATAAAGGGCAAACCTCCTCTATCCTGTCCACTATCCCCAAATCCCTTCCTGTAGTTATTTAAAATATCTGTTTTTAAAAATTAGTTATAACATGAGATATTTAAAAGATAAAGTTTAGGTTATTAGAGAAGTGTAGTAAATATGATCAGAGGTCCTGGGATTGGTTTGAGGATAGGTTCAGCTCTTTTTAGGATGTAGGGAGATGACATCCATCTTAGCTGAGGGCAGCCCATCTGATTGAGAACAATGGGAGGTGGCAGCCATTTAGGATAAAGGCAAGAAACTCGTATGAATGATGCAGCAGCTCCTAAGATTAAATTTAAAAAAAAAAAGAAATAAATCTGTAACCCCTCCACAACTTTCCTAATGCATCTTTTCTATGCTTCTCTGCAGCAGAGGTGGAAAGTTGTACTGAACTATGTAGTGGGTATGTAACACGGATGCACCTTCACAAAGGGCTCTGCTGACACCACCAAACTGATTTACACTTGTTGATTTAAACAAGATTATAAACTTTGGTATAGAAGTATTGCAAAAGGCTAGTGTATTGCCTAACTCAGTGTGAAAAAAGTGAAATCCTGCAAAAGCCATTTGTCTTTGGTGATTAGGATAGCAGATTTGGATGAATCACTTTTAGAAGGGCCCTACTTCATTTTTGTTTGTAGTTCAAGTTGTTGATAGGTAAGGCTCAGATTTTGTCACTGATATTTTTAGTAAAAATCACAGACAGGTCACAGATAATAAACAAAAATTCACAGAAGCCCATGACCTGTCTGATTTTTTTACTAAAAATATCCCCCCACTGCTTGCAGGGCTGGAAGCTGCAGGGTTCCCCTGCTGTCCAGTGGCTAGGAGCTGCTGGGGGCTCACTGCCTGCTGACTGCTCCAGCCCCAGGGCAGAAAATGTCCTGGAGGTCTCTGGAAGTCACGGATTCTGTGACCTCCATGACATAATCGTAGCCTTATTGATAGGGCAATTTTCCAGTCCTGTTCACTCAAGAAGCCTCCCGCACATTTGGGTTCAGAATTCTGGACGTTTGAAAGGGTGTTGTAGACACACACAAGCTAGTGTTTGTGTCTCTACCTTTTTAAAAAAGACACTGAAAGGAATACCTACACTTTCCATATAATCAGTTCTCTGAAAACTCTCCCATAGCACACTCTTAATTGCTAGTGCCATTGTAATTCTAAAAACACACCTGGAATTACTGGTGCACAGTATTTCCATTTTACAAGATGATGTCTGAACAGACAAACTGAAGGTAAATGCTACAGCTAGATTGTTTTCAGGTTTCAGAGGAGCAGCCGTGTTAGTCTGTATTCGCAAAAAGAACAGGAGGACTTGTGGCATCTTAGAGACTAACACATTTATTTGAGCATAAGCTTTCGTGATTGTCTATACTACGGCAGCACAGGTGCAGCACTGCAGCCCTTCAGTGTAGAATAGGGGTTGGCAACCTTCGGCACGCAGCCCATCAGTGTAGACCAGACCTTGTTAACTCCTTCACACCAGGCTTTGTCCTACTTTTACCAAAACCCTGCACATGCTCACATGGCATCCTACTCTGCTGCTTACTCTTCGCTTCTTTAAAAATTGATTCCCACAAAGGACCTGGAGTGAAGGAATTGAATAGCATGTATGCAATCCTATTCCCTGGCTGCTGCTGCAGGAATGCTGTTAGCTTAATGTATTCCACCAGTGCACAGCTAGTGTGAAGGCAGCACTGACACATCTGTTAACTCACCAATCTCTCTTTGTGACTCAGAATTGATGGCTGATTGTTCCCAAACCAATCATAAGTTTTAGCAAGGTTGTCGCTGTAGACCTAGGAACTAATTTCTTGTTTAGAGCAGTCTGGCATTGCTGACATTGTTTTAGCTCATCTGGTTGATGCAGAAAAGACTTGCTGTAATACAATTGCTCTGGTATTGACTGCTCTGAACAGTAGTTGCAACTCATAGTATTTCTGGTCAATTCTGGGGAGAGACAGCCGCTTGTCCTCCTTCTGTCTGTCCCCTGCCCTTTTTCTAATATTGTCTTGCAAGCTGCACCTACTAGTACCTTTGCTGACCTGACACCACACACTCCCTGTCTCTCGTTCACCCCATAAGAGAGCAGACGTTTCCCCTTTTAATTTAGGCAATTGTCTTTTGCATTTCTCCTTTCCTTAGGCAATACTCTCCACATACATTCAGTGTGGCCTCTATTCAGAAGTAAGAGTTCTCATGGAAGCAGTTAAGAGAGTACTGGGGACTGTAGCAGTAGATACTCAGCCCTCATGACTCTGAGCTCCATCTAAAGCAGTCAGTTGCCTTTCCTTCTTTCAGTTCTAAGCTATTTCACCACTCTGTAGCTGGTGAGAGTAGGCTGCAAAAAGATATTTTTTGTTAAACTTTTTTCTCAGGTAGCACAATAGCTCACAAGACTTATTTCTACAATGCTTGATTCAAAGGTGGAAGAATCTTGTGGATTAAGAATCCTGTGAAGTGGTGGTCAACAGTTTAATCTCTGTGTCCCAAGTTGCTGGTTGTATTACTAAATACTGTATTGAAATACTACAAATGACACGGGCTGCAAATGTACACTTGAGCTGTTCACTCCTGATATAGCTGTATCAGTGCCATTACTACTTTAATCATTGCTGAATATGGTGACGCATTCAGCCTTGGCAATTCTTAGCAGGCTGTTTTCAGATTTATTTTTCTGGATGGTTAAGTCCTCTGACTGATGCCTTTTTCTTTTGATCTCTCATCAAGGTTGCTGCAATTAACCCTAATCATCCACTTGCTCAGATGCCTTTGCCCCCGTCAATGAAGAATTGCATTCAGCTGGCAGCATGCGAAGCCAATGAATTGCTACCTATGATCCCTGACCTGCCAGCTGACCTTTTCACATCATGCCTTACTACACCAATCAAAATTGCTCTGAGGTGGTAAGTGTCTCACCTGTTATGTGGGGAAAAAGCATGGTCTGCAACGCTTGTCTATTGAACTGATAGACTTGTTGATCCAGATATTTTATCCACACTAAAGTTCCTCTGCCGTACTGAATTACAGGGATTTGAAGAGCACACCTGGGACAGCATCTTATCAGTCAAAGCCAAGAAGGTGAAAATATTCTTATCTTCTGTGTATTACATTTTAATAGCTCGATACTTGGGTTTGCTCAGATTAAGGGATTTACTCTACTGGAAATTAAAGGTATCTGCTTTTTCACAGGGCAGAAATACCATACAGCACAATGCAACTTTAACTTGCAAGTTATCTTTCATACAAACTATATCCCAAATGTTGTAGGGTTGCGGTAAATACTACAGTAGTGTTAATAGCACAGTGAAAGAAATTAAGAGTTAAAAACAAGAAAGATGTTTTGAAATGACATAGAAAGTTGAAGAGGCAGAGAGCTACAAAAGCTTGGTCCAACTGTACAAGAGCAAAGTTCTTGCACAACAGTAGAGAGATGATGTGGGAGAACAAAGAAGACACCTGCCCTGGACAAATGCACTGCGCGGGGAACTTCTGTGATAGCGACCATGCTCAGTGTCCTGTGAGTTCTGAATGCTCTGGTGAATTAATCCACATGAACTCGGTACCCACCAAAGAACAGAAGGAGACCACCAAAGCTCATTTCCTTGATTCTCCGTTAAGATTCCAATTGCAGCCCCAGAATGAAAAGCCCAACGCCCTTTGATGAATTGAGTTGAAATAAACGTATAGTTAGGAGGACTGGTCTCTAGTATGTTCTGCTTTGATCTTTGGTTTTCATATTAGTCCTTAACCTACTAAGGGAATTAGGCTTCAAGCTGTTCTGTGCTGTTCTATATCATCAGCCTCACCTCAGTCCCTGGAAATATCATGGAGCTGGTCCTCAAGGAATCAATTCTGAAGCACTTAGAGGAGAGGAAAGTGATCAGGAACTGTCAGCATGGATTCACCAAGGGCAAGTCATGCCTGGCTAACCTAATTGCCTTCTATGACAAGATAACTGGCTCTGTGGATGAGGGGAAAGCAGTGGATGTGTTATTGCTTGACTTTAGCAAAGCTTTTGATACGGTCTCCCACAGTATCCTTGTAAGCAAATTAAAGTAGTATGGGCTGGATGAATGAACTATAAGGTGGAGAGAAAGCTGGCTAGATCATCGGGCTCAAAGGATAGTGATCAATGGCTCCATGTCTAGTTGGCAGCCAGTATCAAGTTGAGTGCCCCAAGGGTCGGTCCTGGGGCCAGTTTTGTTCAATATCTTCATTAATGATCTGGAGGATGGCGTGGATTGCACCCTCAGCAAGTTTGCAGATGACACTAAACTGGGAGGAGAGGTAGATACGCTGGAAGGTAGGGATAGGATACAGAGGGCCCTGGACAAATTAGAGGATTGGGCCAAAAGAAATCTGATGAGGTTCAACAAGGACAAGTGCAGAGTCCTGCACTTAGGATGGCAGAATCCTATGCACTGCTACAGACTAGGGACTGAACGGCTCGGCAGCTGTTCTGCAGAAAAGGACCTAGGGGTTACAGTGGACGAGAAGCTGGATATGAGTCAACAGTGTGCCCTTGTTGCCAAGAAGGCTAATGGCATTTTGGGATGTATAAGTAGGGGCATTGCCAGCAGATTGAGGGACGTGATTGTTCCCCTCCATTCGACATTGGTGAGGCTTCATCTGGAGTACTGTGTCCAGTTTTGGGCCCCACACTACAAGAAGGATGTGGAAAAATTGAAAATAGTCCAGCGGAGGGCAACAAAAATGATTAGGGGACTGGAACACATGACTTATGAGGAGAGGCTGTGGGAACTGGGATTGTTTAGTCTGCGGAAGAGAAGAATGATGCGGGATTTGATAGCTGCTTTCAACTACCTGAAAGGGGGTTCCAAAGAGGATGGATCTAGACTATTCAGTGGTAGCAGATGACAGAACAAGGAGCAACGGTCTCAAGTCGCAGTGGGGGAGGTCTAGGTTGGATATTAGGAAAAACTTTTTCACTAGGAGGGTAATGAAACACTGGAATGCGTTACCTATGGAGGTGGTGGAATCTCCTTCCTTAGAATTTTTTAAGGTCAGGCTTGACAAAGCCCTGGCTGGGATGATTTAGTTGGGGATTGGTCCTGCTTTGAGCAGGGGGTTGGACTAGATGACCTCCTGAGATCCCTTCCAACCCTGATATTCTGTGATTCAGATGAAAGCATTTTGTCTAGAAAACAGCTGATAGCGCCCTTGTCACATGTGGCCCTGATTTGATCCATGTGAGGCCCAGGTATTTTCTTCACACTTGCATCATTGTGGAGTCGCAGTTTATTTTTTGTTACTGAAGAGCCTGCTGCTCACCTTCCTTTTGCGAATGGCTGACATTCTCAGGCTTATTTGCGAGTGTGGTAGGGAAACTGTTCCCTAGAGATGCCACTGTAATGGCTTAGCCCAGCCAGCAGGAAGTGTGTGGTGGATTTGGGGCTACTGTGTAACAAATAAAGCACTTTCTTTGTCTGGTTTTCCTGTTGTAAGGAGGGGTACTGTATTACTATAAGGGTTTAATTCATATTTAGCTTCAGACTGCCACTCATTTACCCACTTGAGGAACAATACTTGACCCCTCCACTTTGAAGTCCTATCTCCAAACCCTGTTGAGCTCAACAGGGTATCAAGGGGTAAGATCACAGCTGGTCAATACAGGAGCACCCAAAGCCCGAGAAGCAAGACTAAGAGCTCCTCAGGGAGACAAACAACATTCTCAAGGTAGGGTGAGGGCATTGTTGGGAGCTACAGATGATAAGTAGGTCTCACAGACAAAGACCCCAGAGGCCAGGGCTCTGGAGCAAAGATGTACCTTCCTAGTGTGTCTGCAAAGAGGTGGCAAGCCTCTAGGTAAGATACACGTGCATATAGGCCTTTTATTGTTTTAAAATCCTTGGTCTTAATCTCTGCTATGTTCCTTTTGGTAAGATGAAACTTTACCAAAGGTCACTGTATTAACCACTGGCCACAGCTTCTGAAGGGAAGACTTTAGGGTTCCAAGTCCAGTTGGGTCTGCTGAGTTGTGACACAGGATACTATAGTTTGGGTTCCAGTCTAAATGGGAGAACTACAGGTTTTCACCCCAGGACAGGCAAGAAGCTGAACTCCCGAGGGTGTGACTTAGTGAGATCAGAAGAGGGGGCAGAAGTGCCCCTAGCCCGGTGATTGACAAGGTGCTTGCAGATTGGATGACTGGGCTGTCTAGAAGCCTCAGTACTTTACCTGCCCGGCATACTGAAATCCCGTGGATACTGCCATCCTGGACCTGGTCTCCCACTGTCAAATTCAAATGTTGCCTGTATATATTTTTCTCCCTAAAGGTGAAAAAGAATGTTATGTTGTGAAAAGTAAGTCTCTTTCCATATATAAGGAAACCCAGAGAGAAGCTACAGATTATGAACAGAAAAATACAGTTCCAAAGAAATATTTTAAAATGGTATTGCTATTAACAGATAATTGCTGTCCTGAACAATAGGACACTGCACATCGGGAGATGGAGGTTTGGATTATACCACTTCAAAGTGAGGCATAGAAATTTGACTGTAAGAATTCATATTCATTGATGCCAAACCCTGTACCCTCAGAAATACATTGATTCCTGTATTATAGTTGAGTGGTATTGGCACACTCTGTATAAAAACCTACATTACAAAAATGTACCTACAAAAACCTACATTAAAAGAACATTATTAACATTGCAAAGTCAAGAACATAGAAGTTAGGAAACACCCTACTTCATTGCATGTGTATTCAAAGGAGGATATGCTCCATATTCCGCAGAGAAGTTTGCTGTTAAGATTTGTGATTCTGCAGGTCAATACATTTGGAAATCTTGTATTTGGAAGAGACATTAAAGCAGTGTCTTAAAGCTTTAATGTGTATAGAGGATAGGGGAAGGGTACATAAAAGATGATGGTCTTTTGTGTGGAGCCTTTCATTCTGAGCCTTTAGAAAACCATTCAGCCAGTTCCAGCACATACACTTACATAGGCAAGAACTGAGACTATTTGCCGATTTAGCCACCTGGGAGCTCTTAGTACACTTGAGTTATTAATGTAATTCAGGAAAATAAATTTGGGGTAAAAAATTTACGGTTTTTCCTTTTTTATTGGTTAGTGTGGGAAGAAAAATTGCTGCTTACTGTTCCTTAATGTCTTTATGCACCAGGGCTCCAAATGATTTCCATGACTTATCAAGAAATATAACCTACAAATCAACTCCAATGTGGCTTTTTCCCTGCTTGTAGCTTCCTATAGTACTTCTGAGCATTCAAATAATAATTGTTCAGCATGACTTCCTATGTAACTTGTGTGTGTGTGTGTGTGTGTGAAAGCTACAGAGTGAGGTGCATGTTACCTGAATAGGGGTGTGCGCAGGATAAAACGTACCTGAGGACAAACTTGGGTCTTCTCCTCTAATGGAATCCAATAGGTCTGCAAAAATTCAGCAAATTTTCAGTTGCAAGTGCTTTGGGGCCCAGTCTGATGCATACTGAGCCAATATATCAGGAGAGGACTGCCCTCCAGAGGCTCAACCATCCCTCCTTTCCCTGAGCTGGCTGGACTTCCGGAGCATTTTGAAAGCAGCATGCTCAGATCCATTTGAAAGCACCGTGTTTTGTTATCAAGAAGTTTCCCCTACCTAATAATATATCGTCTTAGGGTTGTTTCTGTGGCATTTGCCATCCCAAAATGCACTATATACTATATATAGGAAGCACTTCACCCACCGCTGAAATATTTTTATGATCATTAACAATTCAAACAACAAGTACCCAATAGTTTAGGACCGAAAGTAAACACTATGTAGGATGGAAAGTGCAAGCATTATTTAAGGAGACAGTTTAACTTCCCAAATTTGGCAGGGCACCAGAGCAAACAGCTATAAAATTGAACATGTCACAAGGTCTTTTAATGACTACAAGTGGTAAGGGCCTTGTTTTTATATCCTTAGAAAGACGGTACTTCTGGCATCATGTTGTCACCCCCAACATGTTAGAAAACATGTTATAATAGCATGAGTTAGACAATGCATCAGTCTTTTCCTTGGAATGCTGGCTCTTTGTGCCACAACCGTAATAATTTGTATATGATTTAAATTTGTTTTGACAACATCTAGTGTATGAGAAGTTAGCGAATAATACAGGGATGAGTACGAAAGCCTGAGTCAATACAGTGTAGCAAACAAACAATAACAATATTTAAATTTAGTTTCAATATTCAGTGTTTCAAACAGCATGTCATTGGGGGCATATTTCTGTAGTTCAGAGAATACTTTGGGGACTGCAGCTGCAAGTGTATTTCATGGTATGCAAAACACATTCTTGAAGGCTCAATTTCTCCAAGCTGTATGGAGATTTCTGAACAGTTAACTTGTTCTGAATATGGGAGGGAACAGCGGGTAGGTGAATGGAAAAGATAAGGCCTTGATCCATGAAGATTACTAAGTATGGTATTTTAGTCTGCACAGGCTGATTTTTAAATGAAAGTTCTTTTCACAAATGTATTTTTGCTCTGATTGATTGAACAGAGACCTAAATCAGATTTCTGACGTATTTACTCTGTTTGCTTAGCTTCCTCTTGTTATACTATGATTTTACTTTGTCTGTGGCCACTGAAAAGTAGTGGGATTTCTAGCAATGGAAGGAGATAGGATATCTGTGTTTAACACAAGTAGCTTTGCCATTTTACAAAATGGTATTTGATACAGAGCTGTTTTACCCACTTGCTGACTGTGATCCAGTGAAATCCCAAGAGCCCCCGTGAAATAATTGTATGGGCAGCTTTGGTAGGAACTGGCCGTAAGGTTCTTGTGCCATGCAGTATAGCCAGTGCCATAGTGGAATTGAAAATGGTGAGAGTGAGCGTCGAGGAGTGCATTTTGATGAACTGTTCTTTTCCAAACAGAAAACAAAGGGTTGGGGTTTCGCTCAGACATGAAGGGGTGGGTGTGAAGGAGTGACATGACAGGAAATATTTTTGGACCAGTAATGGTGCACCATCTAAATGATGCGCACAAGCCATTTTCTCTACAGTGTGCGCATGGATTTGCTGAACCCATCTTGAGTGGTCCGGAAAATGAGCACACTGTAGGCAGAACAATACAGTAATCTTACTCACCAGCTCTTCCTTTCTCAGAAGCGCTGAAAGAGAAGCATGGTGTGCTTTGGGGAAAAATTGGCTCTTTCATGATTACAAGTGTTAAACTAAGTTCACACAAGGTCAATCCAGTTTTTATCTGTTACCGTGTGTTCTTAAAAACGAATCCACACCAACAGCCCTAGCACTCGTATGCAACCCCACTGCAAGGGCTTACTGGATTTCAGGAGTCCAGGGGCCAGTACTTCATTATCCCTTCTGCATCCTGATTCCACAGTATGAAAGCACTTTTTGTTAGAGATTTGCCTGACTTAGTTTATGTTGCCATTGCCACTATTAATGTCCTGTATAGATGCTTTATATGGCTGCACAGCCACTCTTAATCCTCTCTTTCATCTCCTCTCTGTCTCATTGTCTTCTTCCCTCACCCTTCAGCCCAGAGAAGGAGTGTATGCAGTTGTCATAGTAGGGTCTGAAACAAAAATGGTGCTTGTAAATTTGGGGGTAAGATTGATGCAGAATAGAAGAGAAGATTACAAAAGAGCATTCAGGCCTGGTTATTCCAATCAACTTCCAAAGCATTTTCAGAATAAGCAACAATAATAAATAATAACAAAGTTAATCAGAATCTGACTTTCTCCAGCATCATTCACTTCCCAGGTAGCTTCCTTGGTCTGAATAGAATTCACACTGAAAAGAGCCCCCAGTATTTTTGTAAATAAAATAACTTGTAACTCTTCCAGCTGGACCTTCTCACACGTGCATATCTTGGTCCGTCAGTGTCAGATTAAATTACCTTTGAAGTAGAGCTGGGTAAGATTTTTCTGACAAATAGTTTATTTGCCAAAAAATGAAGTTTTGGTTCAACCAAAGCTATTCACTCAAATAGTTTCAGCCCAAAAAAAAAAAATTTAGGCTAGATTCACAAAACCTCTGGAGGATGAGGTAAAGGGGCTGCTATCCCCGAGTAGCTCAGAGGTTAGGGAAATCACTTAAGATGTGGGTTCAAATCCCTGCTCTGGAGCAGGGATACCAGATCTCTATCCCTCCTGGGAAGTGCCCTGAAGCTACTGGGTATTCTAGCATGGATCTTTCTCAGTCTCAGCTGTTGAAGTGTTCTACTGTGTGTATAATTGTTGAATAGTCATTGGGCCAGAGAGGGAGCAAGTGAGAATGGCTTATAGTGAGTGGTTAGGGTACTTACATGGGATGTGTCAGATCCAAGTTCAAGTCCTTGCTCTAATGAACATTTAATTATTTATACAAAGTTTAACAGCTTTAACAGGAGAGATGGGGAGAGAGACCCACCCCAAAACAGCCACTAGTCTGGTAGCTAGATCACTCACTTGGGGATGGGGAAGAACTGAGTTCAGGTTTCTGCTCCAGAGTGAGGACTTTAACCTGAATCTCCCACATCCCAGCTGAGTGCCCTGGACTACTAGGTATAAAAGAATCAACACACTACCTCCTCCTGTTTTGTGAAACTAGCCCGTCACTTCTTTTGCTTTCCCTTTTTGGTTCCTGCAGTGAATATGTTTGATATGTGAATTGAAAATGATTTTGGTTTATTTCTGTACCTTGGTTCTTGCGTTGGCTCCATTGTCTTTGAAATGTTTTGCTTTAAAAAAGTATTTTAAATGCCCTTTTTGATGTTGCTTTGTTGTTTGCAAATATGTAAGTATAATGTGAAATGTGCTTTGCCCTGTAAATAGGCAACCGTAACTATTCTCTTACAGGTTTCAGAGTAGCAGCCGTGTTAGTCTGTATTCGCAAAAAGAAAAGGAGTACTTGTGGCACCTTAGAGACTAACAAATTTATTTGAGCATAAGCTTTCGTGATCTACGGCATCCGATGAAGTGAGCTGTAGCTCACAAAAGCTTATGCTCAAATAAATTTGTTAGTATCTAAGGTGCCACAAGTACTCATATTCTCTTACGGCATGACGTACTGTTAATTTTGTGTGTTTTATTTTTGCTTCCTTATGGCAAGTGTAGCCATGCTGCCCCTTTGCTGTTGCCAGCAAATCATTCTCTAGGTGAGGTCCCACCATTTCTTAATATGTTCTTCCTCACAAGAGAGCCATCCGCTGCATATTCTTCTTGTCACAAGAGTTAAGAGGTCTGTTTAAACTCGCACCAGGCTGAAGTGCTCATATTTAAATGTCAGTACTTGTCACATGGCCACATGAAAACCCATTAATAATATGGGCAATAGAACCTTCAGTGCTTTGGTATTAAATCTTGAATCATCACTTAAACTTCATTTCTGCGAAAAGTTGGTCATGAAGATACTGCAGTTGTAACACAGAATAGAGAATTCTTTACAAATCAAGTAGTGATAGTAAACTTTTAAAACTCCTTTCTTTTCCTCTAAGAAAAGACGGAAGAACCAGTGGCAATCAAGCTTTTGAATGGGCCTAACGGGACACAAGGATCTGTGTGTATGTGATGTTTCTGTGATTAAAATTCAGCAAAAAGATAAAAATAAAAAAAATTGTGCTTTAAAGAAACATCCTGAAATATGCAGCCGTTGTGCCATTCACTGAATGAGAATCTGAAGTGAAATTGATTAAGCACTGACTAAATATATAGGAAATAGACTAACCTATTTGAGTTGACCAAGCTGAAACAAACTAAACAACTTGCCTACTTTAAAAAAAAATAAAAATCAGTGTTTAATAAAGTAATGAGTTTTTAGTAATACAAGTAAGGAAACTTATTTATATGAATTTAAATCTGACAGTTTCCTTTAAAGTGTTCTTAAATCTATAGGTGCTGATCATGGGTTCTGATGACTATTCAGTACCGGCAGGAAGCATTTTCAAGCATCTATGCGACCCATTTTCAACTTGCCGCAGAGTGAAAGTCTCTTTTACATGTCTGCTGCTCCTCCGCTTGTGTCCCACTGCAGAGTAAAGCCCTTTTCCATTCTACCACTGTTCTTGATGCTGAAGGTACTATACCTGGCAAGTTAGCAACGGCACTTAGCATTGTTAACCTAGTGAATCTTCCCCCCATACCCTGCTATGGGCTCTTGAATTTCTTGGCATCATACAGGGTTTTTTTTTTTGTTGGATTTGCTCCATTCGCTCATCAGCAAGGGCTGATGGGTGTCAGTACCGTGACCCCCCTATTAACTTTGCTATTCCATTGTGTGCAAGCAGCAAAATGAAGCCAATTAAATCTCCGAAGTGCTGCCTGTAGAAACTTACATTTTCATACCTTAGGTTGGATTTCTGTTTTCTGAAGAAACTCCACTAATGCCACCCATCAGTGAATTGTGGGGAGTGGGATACTTTCCCAATAGTACTCCCAGTCTAGCTGGCCAGGACAGGGAAGACTAGGATTCAAAACTGGGCTCTTGTGCTGCAGTGCCCAGCACTAACCAATATGCAGTGGTGTTTTAAAACAGATCCTTTTTAAAAAGGAGCAGGAGACGGAAAGGGGGGAGAGAAGCAGATTGGATTGGTTAGATAATCCCACTGGTATTTGAGAGGCAGAGGGAGAAATCTAGGAAATAACTGGTGAAAACCATTTGACAGGTTCACTTGCCATGGTCCTGGGCATTACTAGTACAACAGTATTGATTGCCTTGCTTCAATTTAGGGCAACAGTTTTGGCACAAAACTTATAGGAGAGGAAATGGATAGTGGTGGTTAATCTCTCTTAAAAGATTGGTGAGTAGTTTGTGGGGAACTGCAGTGCAGGCTTCCAGCCTGTAGGACCCAGCTGCAGTGAGTTTTTTCAGATGTATAATCACAAATCTCAGTCAGTTGTTGAAGCTGCACCTTGTACAGTCAGCAGTGCAGCAAAAAAAGAAACGAGTGGAGTTTTTTTTAAAAGAAAAAGCTAGCTCCACAAGGCCAACCCCTTTGTTACATTGGGATTTTAAACTGAAAAGCTATGAGGCTCATGTAAAACACATTCCCTGCTCTAGATCGTGAAAAAACTGAAGACAACTAATTTAAAACATCCAAAATAACACTCACATTGCACCAAACTGCTCCTAGTGCCAGCAAACTTCTCTGTAATTGGTTCAGCTCTTGAAAAATTTTTTTTTCTTCCATTTAAGAATGTAAACACTGAGCCAGATAATCTCCTGCTTTCTTTCAAATTACAAGAAATTGCCTTCTCTCTTATAAACCCTTCAACTTGTATGAACAAAGAGAGATCCCTTACATATGGAAGGAGGAAAGAAAAAGGAGTGTTTACGTCAGAGCACCTTTGAAATTTTCATGAGGTTTATAAATGGGCTCTTAAAGCAGTGACTGAAAAAACTGCAGAGGAAGGTTGTACAAGAACATGGATGTTCCCCTTACTAAATTGGGAAAGGCGGATTTTCAAAGACAGATCTTATTGTAACCAATTATGTTGAAGAGAACTGGTTTGCATCTTAATTATAATCGGAGCTGTAGCACCGCCTAGAGTAAACTGCCTAACACTTCCCAATATAAGACCCAGTCTTCAGTTGCATATAACTGTGCCAGACTTAACCATTTGAGCTGAAATACACATTTTGGGTGTCTGCCTCAGGATGAATTTTGTTGGAAAGTTTCAGCAAAATGCGTTAGCTGTTTATGAGAACAAGATTAGGGGAAAAAAAGAAAAGCAGTACTTGTGGCACCTTAGAGACTAACAAATTTAAGTTGATAGATTTCCACTCTATACGGTACCTTGTTTTGCCTGTGTTAAAAAAAATTCTTACAGCACTTTTATTGAGAAGTTCTAGTGCATATGTGCTGTAGAGCAAGGCCTTGCACTATGACGGGGTACTCCCCAGTGTCGGGGATGTACCTTTTGCTGTTCCTGTGAAAATTTGCCAAATTTGGACAAGTTATAAGCATTTGAAAAATCTTTGTTTGCACATGCTGAGTAGAGACTTGTTAGTTTGGTAGCTAAACACTCTGAAGATTCTCTGTGCACTTAAGCATGTTCTAGCACAGGGATGTAGCGGCTGAGCAGGAATTTCCAGCAATTGCTGCTCCTGGTGCTGGGCAGTCACTGGGAGCCAGGAGACTGTCTCCTCTGTACTGTTCCACCTGCTGATATTCAGGCAGTGAGGAAGAGAAAGCAACCAGACTTGAATGCAGAGGGACAGTAGTCAGAGTTGGGGATGGGGAGGTTGGCATGTGTCTTGGTGGAGGGAGTAGACCTGGGGTAAAGAGTCTGGGACTGGGAGTTGGGCAGAAGACTTGGATTGGATGAAGCTCCTGGAGGCGGTGTGTGTGTGTGTGTGTGTGTGTGTGTGTGTGTGTGTGTGTGTGGAAATCCTGACAGACTGGGATAACGAGGAGGAACGGGAAAGGGAGACTTGAAGGAGGAGCTGGGGCGGAGAGACAGGGCTGGGAAGTGCAGGCTGGAGGGGATGGGGTAGAAGAGGTCAAGCTTTGAGGGAAATGAGTGCAGAAAGATCTAGGATCACTGGCACAAACCTCCGCTAGAACCTGGAATAGAACCCAAGATTTGAGTCCCAGCATCCTTTGCTGTCGCAAAATATCTGTGAAACCCACTGGCAAAGTCTCTCTCTCATCCCCCTCTAGTGGCCAGTCCACATAGAGGATATTACAGCCATTGGTACTAGCCCAAGTGGCACAAGTCTGTTCTGTGGATCTAACAGTTCAACACTGCTGATGACCCATGTTAATGTCAAAATGGTTCTATATGGTGGAGTTTGTTTTTTTTTGGTGTGGCTTTTTAAGGATGCTTGTGCATGTGGGACTTCCTGAGGGTTATAGGGTGACTTCCCAGCTGTGGCTCTACAGTAGTGACCACAGAGAAAAAGAGAGAGTGATTCTGACATTGGGAGTTGGTTTTTCTGGATATTCTTGACTTATTCAAAGCATATTTGCATTGATACACAGGAAGTCCAACAGGGACACAGAAAGACAGTTATATGTACACACATACACCAGGAGTTGGAAGGAATTCAGAGGTGTCTCTTTTGTGACCGCATGCAGTACTGTGAATCCACCATCATGAACTATTTTCTTAAAACTGCTTATGCATGAAGTAATGTGCAGTGTTGGTATTGCAAGAGAAATTAATTAGTATCTGTCAACCTATACAATCAAAGTGCACTGTAAGGCTGTTCTTGGGAGCCAAACTACTGTGTTGTAAAGAGTTTGTTAGGCTGAAGAACCAAAAAGGATTTGTTACTAGTACACAGATATTCTTCACTAGTTACCAGAATGAGCTAAGCATCGTACTATAGAAAGACGCATCTCCTGCCCTAGAGCATTCACAGTCTAAAATGTCTTCATTCCCAATTTCAGCTATTTGAGAATGTGTTCTTAATAGTATGTAGAAAGCTCCTCTTTCTATAGTCTTTCCACAGGGAAGTGGACTCTGACTATATCTTTGGACTCAGATAAAGTAGAGAAGCATACAGAGCTGTAGGAAAGGGTCCAAAACATAACCTGGATACTAATTTAACAGGACAGAAATGAGAGATGCCAGAGTGCTGGGTCAGATAACTTTTTTTTTTTTTTTTGGTCTCAAGGGACCTCTTTCCATCCTGTCTAGGTGCATAAAGTGGTTGGGAGGATAAGTGGTGAGGCGTAGGGGAAAGTGTGTTCCGTCTGTTTCCGTTCCACACTCATGCTCTCTCTTCCTGTTATCCTCGCAGACAGTGTGGTGGGTTGAGTCTCTTTCCCAGTTTCCGGTAACATCAGGAGAACAAGCTGGCTGAGTCTCAGTTCAGAAAAGGCTGATGGGATGTTGGTAGGTTGGAGGACATAACCAGAGATATCCGCCCCATAAGGGCATATGTCTGCCATTTGACAATTGTCAGACTCCAAGTTGATGTTAGATGTACATGTATCTGTAGCGACCCGGCTGGCTTGTTTCCAGCGGTCCCTGATCAGGAGGTTGCAATCCTTTCACTTTGGCGCAGATCTCACTGCTGTCATGCATGCTTTTCTCACTTCAAGAGTAGACTATTGCAATAGGTAGAACTACACCTTAAATCACCTTGGAAACAGAGGCTAGTGCAGAATGCAGCTTCCTTTTTGTTTAAATGCCATAAACCTGAGACTGCCCGTTCCAGGATCTTTACTGGCTGCCTCTTGGTCCTGACCTTCTGAAGTCCTTAATGTCTAGGAATCTGCCTGCCTGAGAGCTGCTTTTCTCCTTATGCAGTGCTAGCACAGCTGAGTTCAGTGGAGGCTCTCAGGCTGCAGTGTCTTTGGTATGAGAGAATGGCTGGCATGGGGGTGTCAATAGAAACATAGAATATCAGGGTTGGAAGGGACCTCAGGAGGTCATCTAGTCCAACCTCCTGCTCAAAGCAGGACCAATCCCCAACTAAATCATCTCAACCAGGGCTTTGTCAGGCCTGACCTTAAAAACCTCTAGGAAAAGAGATTCCACTTCCACCTCCCTAGGTAATCCATTCCAGTACTTCACCATCCTCCTAGTGAAAAAGTTTTTCCTAATATCCAACCTAGACCTCCCCCACTGCAACTTGAGACCATTACTCCTTGTTCTGTCATCTGGTATCACTGAGAACAGTCTAGATCCAACCTCTTTGGAACCCCCTTTCAGGTAGTTGAAAGCAGCTATCAAATCCCCCCTCATTCTTCTCTTTCGCAGAGTAAACAATCCCAGTTCCTGCAGCCTCGCCTCATACGTCATGTGTTCCAGTCCCCTAATCATTTTTATTGACCTCCACTGGACTATTTTCAATTTTTCCACATCCTTCTTGTAGTGTGGGGCCCAAAACTGGACACAGTACTCCAGATGAAGCCTCACCAATGCCGAATAGAGGGGAAAGATCATGTCCCTCGATCTGCTGGCAGTGCCCCTTCTTATACAGCTCAAAATGCCATTAGCCTTCTTGGCAACAAGGGCACACTGTTGACTCATATCCAGCTTCTCATCCACTGTAACCCCTAGGTCCTTTTCTGCAGAACTGCTGCCGAGCCATTCGGTCCCTAGTCTGTAGCGGTGCATGGGATTCTTCCGTCCTAAGAACAGGACTCTGCACTTGTCCTTGTTGAACCTCATCAGATTTCTTTTGGCCCAATCCTCTAATTTGTCTAGGTCCCTCTGGATCCCTCTGACCATGATGGTTCCTTCTCTCACTTCCACAATAGCCCAAATCTGTAGACCTTTAGGAGGCATCACAAACCCTATCTATTGAAGGAGATTTGAGGTTTAGGTGGGGTGTGGATTTTTATTTAGTGGGCATTAGGGTTTTACAAGATTTTAGGATATGTGATCTTCTATAGACTGAAATAGAAATGACTAAGACTAAAGAAGACCACTTGGTATATAGCACCTGGACAGTAGAGCTCTCTGAATAGTAGGGTTGGAACAACCCAGAATTGTTTCTAAATGTATTTGGTCATGGGAAAGGAGAGCCTGGCACTTGGAAGAACAGATCTTTGTCAGGAAAGGATGTTTTTTAGATAACTTGAACATGGGCTGGGTTAGAAGGAATTAGTTTTATTGTTAAGACAATGGCCTAAAACTCTGAAGATTGGGACTTGGACTTCATTTGTGACCTTGTCCTCAAGGTCACTTAATTTCTGCTCCTCAGTTCCCCATCTATAAGAAGTGGATAATTAATACTTCCCTACCTTTCAGGGGTGTTGAGGACAAATCCATAAATGCTTGGGAGGAGCTAAGGAAAATGGATGGATATAGATCAATTAATCTTTGGTAAGAAATAATGTGATAACTACAGAGTGCCCAGCTCTGAGTGGCATTTTGTTATAGGGAAAAATCCAGTGGGATCTAAAGGGAAAGATAAATGAATGTATACATTATTCAAATAAAATCTGTGAAATGCACTGGAGGGTTTTTTGTTTGTGCCTTTTGATTACAAAAGGAGCTCTGGTTTTTTTGGGCATATCTTATTTTCTCCAATCCTGCTTAAAATTCTTTTCACCTCTGCAAGAACCAGGATGAGCTGATTTCTTCTTTTACTAGCATTAGGGAAGGAGAGTCAGGACTTGGCGTCATGCCACCAGGCAATGAGAGATTCAAAGGTCTGCAATAACATCCGTTTCAGATCTCTCTAATATGGACAGACTGATTTTGGAAATGATACATATGAGGACGCTTTGCATGGTTTAGCAGTATAAAATGCACTTGAGCAAACTGTTGAACTCCTAAGTGATCCTGCTCTCATCATGATTCCATAATCCTGTATTTTTAAAGAGGGTTGACTGCTAAAGTTGTCACTTCTGATAAAAATTGCTAGGTACTTTGTGCTGCTCTAACGTTATTTTTCGTTTCCCTCCCATTCAGTAGTGCGGTAGAAATCGGTGGGCTGTTCTTCCCTTCCATGAATGTATAGTATGAGGGATTTTTATAACTCATATAAATGCAGAAGATGTTTGTTTCTGACCTTCCAGGAGAAATTGCTGGGAGTGATCCAGAAAACTTGCATATGTCTTAAACAGGAAAACTGGCCCTTTCAGATCCTGAGAGAGGTTACCTACTTAAGAGAAGTCCACAACAAAAATGAAAGCATCAGGAGACTGCAAATGTAGCGAAAGGTTTAATTTAAATGTATGTTAAAAGTTAAACAAAACTTACAAAATAGTGTACATTACCCAGGGTTTGGTTCCATTTTTGGGAACTGTACTGGGTAGCAGTAGAAGAAAGACAAGTGCATGCCTTGGGTTTAGCTGTTGTAGGACTGGTGTTAAACAAGATAAATTTGTTCCAATTCCAAATCTTCAGACTTTTACAATTAGCCTATATTTATCTGTAGCATCTGCCATCTTAAAGGATCTCAAACTCTGAACCTAAACACAGTGATCTCTTTACTTACCACTAAAATGCAGCTAGCTCTGAGGTGAAGTGCTGCAGCTGCATATCTCACAGCAACATTACTGAAGAGTTTTATGCAGGACAGAAAGACAACATTGTATCCATTTACAGTGGTAGGAGGAATTTAGGGAAGCCAAATTTAATTGTCTGCTTGAAAAGAAGACAGGACATCCAGAAGAACACCACCCCTTCTCTTTCAAGTAACACCAGAAGATCTTTCATGATATGTGATCAGAACTTTGATTTTGACTTTCTTATCTAAAAGATGTAAACTCCTGTTGTGCACCCTAACACCATATGAGGGTATTAGATCAGTACTGAATCAGAAAGAAAAGTACTATCACTTCCTCCACCACCTTTCTTTCTGGTTTTCCTTGATGTTTCCCAGTCGAACGCTAAGCAAGTCAGACCTTGTTTGTCAGGAGAGATCTCTTGCAATTACTGCACTAAGTGGTAGTGCTTTGATGAATTAAAACATGCATACAGAGTATAATTTTTGCTAAGTGTGCTTCTGGTTTTTTAAAACATTCTGGATAACAGTAAACCTTTAGAGCTCCCATCACTCTTGAGCAAACTTACAGGATAGTGTTTTGCTAAAAGTCCATTTGACCATTGTGTGCACCTGTCATAAATATAAAGGGAAGGGTAACCACCTTTCTGTATACAGTGCTATAAAATCCCTCCTGGCCAGAGGCAAAACCCTTTCACCTGTAAAGGGTTAAGAAGCTAAGGTAACCTTGCTGGCACCTGACCCAAAATGACCAATGAGAGGACAAGATACTTTCAAATCTGGAGGGGGGGAGGGACAAAGGGTTTTGTCTGTCTGTGTGATACCCTTTGCTGGGAACAGATCAAGGATGCAAGTTCTCCAACTCCTGTAAAGTTAGTAAGTAATCTAGCTAGAAAATGCATTAGGTTTTCTTTGTTTAATGGCTTGTAAAATTTTCTGTGCTGGAGGGAATGTATATTCCTGTTTTTGTGTCTTTTTGTAACTTAAGGTTTTGCCTAGAAGGATTCTCTGTTTTGAATCTGATTAGCCTGTAAAGTATTTACCATCCTGATTTTACACAGGTGATTCTTTTACCTTTTCTTTAAATAAAATTCTTCTTTTAAGAACCTGATTGATTTTTCATTGTTCTTAAGATCCAAGGGTTTGGGTCTGTGTTCACCTGTATCAACTGGTGAGCATATTATTATCAAGCCTTCCCCAGGAAAGGGGATGTAGGGCTTGGAGGAATAGGACTCCAAGTGGTCCTTTCCCTGTTCTTTGTCTTGGTGGTGGCAGCGTTTACCTAATCCAAGGGCAACGACTTTATGCCTTGGGGAAGTTTTAACCTAAGCTGGTAGAAATAAGCTTAGGGGGTCTTTCGTGCAGGTCCCCACATCTATACCCTAGAGTTCAGAGTGGGGAAGGAACCTTGACAGCATCTTTCTGCCTTTTCTTTCTAATCACTGGTGGTTACTAAAAGATTTGTATGTAATGGCTTTCCCCTCTAGCCCATCCTCATGGATTCCTGCAGTGATGTCACAGCTGCTTGTTTGAGACATCATGTTTCTGTGCAATGGAAGTGATTGTATTTCAAGGAATCCCTGTTGAGGTTACAGGGACAAACCATCCCGATGAGTCGAAAGAATAGTAAATATGGCAGGCGACCAGCTTGGCTTAATGGTGAAATCCTAGCGGATCTTAAACATAAAAAAGAAGCTTACAAGAAGTGGAAGGTTGGACATATGACCAGGGAAGAGTATAAAAATATTGCTCGGGCATGTAGGAAAGATATCAGGAGGGCCAAATCGCACCTGGAGCTGCAGCTAGCAAGAGATGTCAAGAGTAACAAGAAGGGTTCTTCAGGTATGTTGGCAACAAGAAGAAAGCCAAGGAAGTGTGGGCCCCTTACTGAATGAAGGGGAGGCAAGCTAGTGACAGAGGATGTGGAAAAAGCTAATGTACTCAATGCTTTTTTTGCCTCTGTTTTCACTAACAAGGTCAGCTCCCAGACTGCTGTGCTGGGCATCACAAAATGGGGAAGAGATGGCCAGCCCTCTGTAGAGATAGAGGTGGTTAGGGACTATTTAGAAAAGCTGGACGTGCACAAGTCCATGGGGCCGGACGAATTGCATCCGAGAGTGCTGAGGGAATTGGCGGCTGTGATTGCAGAGCCCTTGGCCATTATCTTTGAAAACTCGTGGCGAACGGGGGAAGTCCCGGATGACTGGAAAAAGGCTAATGTAGTGCCCATCTTTAAAAAAGGGAAGGAGGATCCTGGGAACTACAGGCCGGTCAGCCTCACCTCAGTCCCTGGAAAAATCATGGAGCAGGTCCTCAAAGAATCAATCCTGAAGCACTTAGAGGAGAGGAAAGTGATCAGGAACAGTCAGCATGGATTCACCAAGGGAAGGTCATGCCTGACTAATCTAATCGCCTTTTATGATGAGATTACTGGTTCTGTGGATGAAGGGAAAGCAGTGGATGTATTGTTTCTTGACTTTAGCAAAGCTTTTGACACGGTCTCCCACAGCATTCTTGTCAGCAAGTTAAGGAAGTATGGGCTGGATGAATGCACTATAAGGTGGGTAGAAAGCTGGCTAGATTGTCGGGCTCAACGGGTAGTGATCAATGGCTCCATGTCTAGTTGGCAGCCGGTGTCAAGTGGAGTGCCCCAGGGGTCGGTCCTGGGGCCCGTTTTGTTCAATATCTTCATAAATGATCTGGAGGATGGTGTGGATTGCACTCTCAGCAAATTTGCGGATGATACTAAACTGGGAGGAGTGGTAGATACGCTGGAGGGGAGGGATAGGATACAGAAGGACCTAGACAAATTGGAAGATTGGGCCAAAAGAAATCTAATGAGGTTCAATAAGGATAAGTGCAGGGTCCTGCACTTAGGATGGAAGAATCCAATGCACCGCTACAGACTAGGGACCGAATGGCTCGGCAGCAGTTCTGCGGAAAAGGACCTAGGGGTGACAGTGGACGAGAAGCTGGATATGAGTCAGCAGTGTGCCCTTGTTGCCAAGAAGGCCAATGGCATTTTGGGATGTATAAGTAGGGGCATAGCGAGCAGATCGAGGGACGTGATCGTTCCCCTCTATTCGACACTGGTGAGGCCTCATCTGGAGTACTGTGTCCAGTTTTGGGCCCCACACTACAAGAAGGATGTGGATAAATTGGAAAGAGTACAGCGAAGGGCAACAAAAATGATTAGGGGTCTAGAGCACATGACTTATGAGGAGAGGCTGAGGGAGCTGGGATTGTTTAGTCTGCAGAAGAGAAGAATGAGGGGGGATTTGATAGCTGCTTTCAACTACCTGAAAGGGGGTTTCAAAGAGGATGGCTCTAGACTGTTCTCAATGATAGCAGATGACAGAACGAGGAGTAATGGTCTCAAGTTGCAATGGGGGAGGTTTAGATTGGATATTAGGAAAAACTTTTTCACTAAGAGGGTGGTGAAACACTGGAATGCGTTACCTAGGGAGGTGGTAGAATCTCCTTCCTTAGAGGTTTTTAAGGTCAGGCTTGACAAAGCCCTGGCTAGGATGATTTAACTGGGACTTGGTCCTGCTTTGAGCAGGGGGTTTGGACTAGATGACCTTCTGGGGTCCCTTCCAACCCTGATATTCTATGATTCTATGATTCTATGATTGTGAGATTGGTATTGCAGATAGAAACAGAATGTTCCTTACCCTCTACACATACTTTCTGGGCAATCACTACTTTTGAGTGAGGAAATAGAGAGGGACCATTACTAGTTTAAATGGGGGTTTGGTGAATTAGACTGCCTATTTCAGAGTTTGCAGGGAAATGGTGGTGCCTCATTAAAAGAGGGCTCAGAGCATTCCCTGCATTAATCTCCTCTGAAGTACAGTGGCAGTGCTGTAGCAGTCCCAGCTCTGTCTCCATGAAAGCCGCAAGCACTTGCTGTGCTACTTCCCTTATGCTGAATACCAAACAGATCTGTGCTGCAGGGTTGTGTTGGAGAAAGGGAGTTTCCCTTACTAATCAAATGCAATCTGCTTTTATTCATTATTTAGTTGCCTTTGGGAAGCCGAAGGCACCACTGAAATATCTGAAATCTGAAGCTTATTTATGTCTTGCCCATAGTTCATTGCCAAAAGCTCCCAAAGGAAGTGCTTAGTGACAGCTTCGTAATGTATATTATTTGGGGAAATGCCTTTTTACAGCTGACCCTCAAAGGTGCACTTTATTTTCCTATTTTAGAAATAGAAGGAAGCGCTTGACACAGTGATAATTTTCCCAACTCCGCTATCCTGAATGCTTGGGGATGTGTGGGAACCATCTGCCAGAATTCCTTGCAAGAAAAGAAGCTAAAGGATCCATTTGCTTTGTGGCAAGTGACCTGTGCTGCTAGACAAGAGACTACGGTTCAATTCTTGGTCTCCTATAGTGTGTACTGTAAGGGACTGGGAGTGCTGAGCACTCATACTCATCTCTCAATGGCCTGCAGCTAGACTGCCTTATTCAGTGATTCTATTAGATTTCACTAACTAAGCAGGGTTAGTTCAGGTCAGTGTTTGGATGGGAGACCTCCAAAGAAAATACCTGATGTGGCATAAATTGGTGGTGGTGAATCAAAAGATGGCATTCTTCTTTCTGAGAAAGTAGTGAATGAATGCACAATGGCTGCAGCATGTTTTTAGGGAATGGTGTGGTCATCTTTTGGATGAGACATAAATCGGAGGCCCTGGCCAATGTAGTTATAAAATCCCATGGCACTCTTTATATGAATGGGGGCATTAATCCAAGTGTCTCAGTCAAATTCCAGCTACATTCTGCCTCCTTAAATTCCCCCTGCATTTTGGAGATGGTGTTTTTCTTCACCGTTGGACAGTATTGCCATGCAATTTCATCCCATAGGAATTAATGTTTCAGCAATGGTTGTAGGGGGTCCCTGTATAGAAATTGTCTCTCAATTTAAGGTCCTTTCGGAGGGAAGGCGCAGAATATCAGAAAGAACCACTAGCTGACTCCAGCTTTCATCCAGACCACAGCACACGATCCGTTGTCTACAGTCTACAGCCAAGTTCTATGCATTTGCTCCAACCCCTCAGACAAACACCTACAAGATCTCTATCAAGCATTCTTACAACTACAATACCCACCTGCTGAAGTGAAGAAACAGATTGACAGAGCCAGAAGAGTACCCAGAAGTCACCTGCTACAGGACAGGCCCAACAAAGAAAATAACAGAACGCCACTAGCCATCACCTTCAACCCCCAACTAAAACCTCTCCAACGCATCATAAAGGATCCTACAGCCTATCCTGAAGGACGACCCATCGCTCTCACAGATCTTGGGAAACAGGTCAGTCCTTGCTTACAAACAGCCCCCGAACCTGAAGCAAATACTCACCAGCAACCACACAACAGAACCACTAACCCAGGAACCTATCCTTGCAACAAAGCCCGTTGCCAACTCTGTCCACATATCTATTCAGGGAACACCATCATAGGGCCTAATCACATCAGCCACGCTATCAGTGGTTCGTTCACCTGCACATCTACCAATGTGATATATGCCATCATGTGCCAGCAATGCCCCTCTGCCATGTATATTGGCCAAACTGGACAGTCTCTACGTAAAAGAATCAATGGACTCAAATCAGACGTCAAGAATTATAACATTCAAAAACCAGTTGGAGAACACTTCAATCTCTCTGGTCACTCGATCACAGACCTAAGAGTGGCTATACTTCAACAAAAAAAACCTTCAAAAACAGACTCCAATGAGAGACTGCTGAATTGGAATTAATTTGCAAACTGGATACAATTAGCTTAAGCTTGAATAGAGACTGGGAGTGGATGGGTCATTACACAAAGTAAAACTATTTCCCCATGTTTATCTTCCCCCCCTACCCCCCACTGTTCCTCAGACGTTCTTGTCAACTGCTGGAAATGGCCCACCTTGATTATCACTACAAAAGGTTTCTCCTCCCCCTTCCACCCCTCTCCCCATACTCTCCTGCTGGTAATAGCTCACCTTAAGTGATCACTCTGGTTACAGTGTGTATGGTAACACCCATTGTTTCATGTTCTCTATGTATATAAATCTCTCCACTGTATTTTCCACTGAATGCATCCGATGAAGTGAGCTGTAGCTCTCGAAAGCTTATGCTCAAATAAATTTGTTAGTCTCTAAGGTGCCACAAGTACTCCTTTTCTTTTTGCAAATACAGACTAACATGGCTGCTACTCTGATAGCTGACTGTGACACCATTGAGCTTTTCTGAGCCTTGCCCTATGATTGGCTAGAAAGAGGGTGGCTGCAATGCATATTCTGGAAAATAGGGTGTAAAACAGTGAAAGCTGGAGGGTCTTCAGAACTCCACCAGGTAGATGTGTACTCCCTGTTCATCAAGGAGCACAGATGTTTGGGGTTCTTGCTCGCTGCTGTACCATGGGGAATTGGGCAGATACTTCCCCCACTTATTGGGGATGGAAGTGGCACAGCCATGGATTGGCTTGGAAATGGAGGTGGAGGATTCTCTTCCCTGGCCCCAAAGGAATCTCCCAGCACACAGCTCTGCTGCTCAGACAGTTGCTGGAACGAGGATCTAAGCCTTAGGCAGTTGATCCCCTCTGATTTCAACCTGTCTTCAGATTCAAGGTCCCATTCAATAGATTTTTCTCTCCAATCACAAAGGCTAGAAACTTTTTTTTAAAATCTGAACATGTATCTGCTGGAAATGGTTTGTGACACTCTGCACGAGAGGCCTGGGGATGTAGTGGAGTCAGTGGAGCAACTCCCCCAGGAAGTCTGGAGAGAGGGAGCTGGTGCATGAGAATTGGGCACGTATCTTCTTTTCCACTTCAGGTTAGCTAGTCTGGGAGTCTCTAGATATGGCAAACCTCAGAGTTAACTGGACTCTGTATTTTTCAGTGCAGGCAGTTCTGAAATTGTGGTGCCTTTAATTGCTGGAGAAATGGAATCAATTTTTATATTTTAAAATTATATAAACCAGGTGTTTGATCTTGACATGTTGCTCTCGTGCTCTCTCTTCCCTCCCCACTGCAGTGCCAGGTCTCTTCAGGGAAACCCAGCCAACACAGATCATTATTTCACTACCGTACACTAGCTCTGCTTTATTTCATGTCTTGCTCCCTTCTCTCAAGGGACTCTGCTGGATGACTGTGAACCTTTTTTTTTTCTCTCCGTGTGTTGGGAAACTTGTCACTGTGGCAGTTGCAATACCACAAGCTTGTCACTGTGACGATGGAAATCACTACATGACCATGAGGGTGACAAATGTTGAGAGCCTTGTTTGATTCTCATTATGCCACTGCAAAGTTTTCCAAACCGAATGATATTCTAAAAGCAAAAACACTGTAATAACAGTCTTCCTCATTCTTTCCACAGAACCTCCAAGCGTCCGGTCATTAAATATTTAATTAGTGTGAATTATTTTTCTTCTGTTCTCCTCAGGTTTTGCATGCAGAAGAGTGTCAGATTGGTGCCAGGAGTCACGCTGGATTTAATAGAGAAGTAAGCAAGATTTCATGACATTAAAACTACTGCTTTCCTGGCTTCCATTATTATAGTTGGTTTGATGAAGAGGGGAAATTGCTTTTTAGTCACGTTGTCCTCAAGATTCCTTCATTCTGCTTGTGGGCATGCACCTCTTTGAGGTGCTTCTGTTGCCCGAGATTCACTTGGGGGTACCAAGTTTCCCTCTGCTCATTTTTCTTTGACTATCTTACCCGTTAGTCCTTCGTTTTGCATTCGTTCTCATGTCTATGGTGTGTCTCATTATATTGTCTTACCACAGGCTGGCAGAACAAGCAGTGACTATAGAAGCAAGAATTCATGCAGGGAACACTGTTTAGATGGAGTCTTACGCTTGCCCTAGAGCTTTGCTCAGATCTTTTAACTTAGAGGTCACCTAGGTCTCATTCCTGATATGTTGAACATACACTTGCCTGACAAGTGTCAGCCCAGAATGCAAACTTCGGTCACCTTTTTGGCAGTCAATATTGTCAAGCCACCTAGCTAGTTGTTTTGGGCACACATTGAGAGAGCTTGTCAACGGGGGTCAATGGAGATAATGCTCATAGCCTTAAATTTTTGGAGTTACAACTTCGCACACATTAAGGTCACATGTAAAATTGGTTTAATACTCTGAGCCTATACCCTAGCTAACGTAAAACCATATGGCAAAAGCCTCTGCTAAAGGCAGGCAAAGGCTGCTGTGGTAGAGAATGTCTACAGTCAGGCAATGAGGTACATTGGTAGAGCTATATGGGAACATACAACTGAAATGGCTTCTGCAGGTCTGGTGTTTAGATGCATTGGCAGAGCTGTGTCCAGGGGAGACTGGCACTGGAATAGCATGGAGTACTGCAGGCTAGGATTGGAATACACTGGCAGAGCTGTTTTGGGTGCATAGTGCTAGAACTCTGCAGAGGAAGCTTTGTCTGAGGTATTAATGTCTCTTGACATAGCTATCGTTTTCTCTTTTATGACCCATAAAATCCATTCAATACCCTGAGCGCGTGCGTGTATGTGTGTGTAAAATCAGAAAAAAAGACATGTTTTGTCACTTCCTCAGCACACTCTAGTGTTCTTTCTGTCTAATAATGGTATTATATTTCGATCCTTAATGTCATGGATACCCATAATAATCCTTTCATCCAATCAATACTTGACCAGACTACTGGCTAATGGACAGCCCAGGGCAAAATGATGGACTAAGTAAACTCTTCTCCAAAGCATAGCCCAGGTTATGCAAGCCACCCAAGCTATTGAAAAACTAAATCATAATTCATCTACTGCATTCTTTGTTTTCAAGGAGTTTTTATAGGAAGGTATTTTTTGCCATCAGGTGAGGTAGTACATATTTGTGTGGATGGTCTCTGAGATCTGTGCCACATGGTTAGTATTCTTAAGCTTCCTATTCTTAGAACATTGTTGTGTACCCAAGTTAAATTAGCTTGGAACAATTAAAATAAAAGATAATTCAATTTTTGAGATGTTTGTCTTGAGAAACGCTCATTGTCAAGATTAATTGGAATAGACCATGGACTCGGACTTCTGACACGTGAATGTTTAAAGCCAGTTATCCTCTTTCAGTTCTCCAGGATTTGAGTCCATTCATTCATTCATTCAGGTGAAAGGCATTCTCTGTGGTGTTCGGAGGGGTTGGGTTGTGGTATTTAATCAGTGGGTACCTAGTAGTAGTGTTTTAATGCATTATTTCTTGCTTTTTTAAATAGGTTTCTGTAGAGTACAGTGATTTGCAACTATCATTCATTGGTCTCAGACTGCCAGTAGGAAATGATATTTTGCAACAATGGTGGATGAGTGTAGGATTCCATCAGCTAAAATTTCCAGTTCAAAGCACTCTGTCTTCTCTTTTGGCTTATTGCATTGGTAAAGTAGATCCATGTAGAATAACCTGCACATTTTAACCCCAAAGAAATTTCAAAGTGTAGTTGAATGCCAGAAAACCTTCCGCGTCATATACTTTAGGAGATAGGTCTATATCAGGCTCTTGAGCAGCTTTTAAGTGTTGAACCATTATGGAAGCCATGAGAACATCACAAATTTGATCTATGTGAAAATGGGTCCAGCATCTACAAGCCAAATTATGATTCTATTAACCTTAACTTCAAAGGCAGTAATGCATAAATGGGTTCAGACCATGTTCAAGAGATCCAGTAGACAAAGAACAGGCTTGTGGTATAAAGGAGGAGGCTGAAATCACTGAGGGTCCCTCATGTGATCGTCAACTGACATGAAACTGTAACTTGGCAAAGCCCTGCTGGAAGGGTTTGAAGGACTGAAACTCGCCAGGGTCTCCATATGGAAGATGGGTGACACCTGGTAAGCTTGGCATGTCTGTAGATTTATTGTTTTATTATATGCTTTCTCGGTAATGTTTTTGTCCTAAAGAAATGTGAAGGCTAGCTGGTCACTGGAAAACACATTCAGACCCTAGAAGAAAGCAGAATGGCTGGGGCTGGACAAATGTCACACCTGCTGGGATAAGCACAGTGAATTGCCAAGGACCTGCAACCTTAAATTTCTTGTTAAGGAGAGTGATGCAGGTCCCCAGACATAGAGAGGTGAGGTTTGGAGACCGGAAACCTAATGGGGATCCATGAGCAGATGATAGAGGGAGGGGGCAGAGTGCATTTAACCCCGGAACTGTGACAGCACTTATGCGCTTGTTTCTGAGTGAGGATCCAGCCCAAACCATTGACTAAAACTGGCAGAGCAAGGCCCTTGGGTAGTGACAGATTATGTAGGAAAACAAAGAGAAATCTCTTCAGCTCATTGTCTGTGAAAAAGAAGCCGATGCAAAACGGGGTCAGAAATCTGTTTGCTAAAGTAAATAAAAGAACTAGGAGAATTAATTCAGCTTTCATCCATCTCCAGAACTGTATTACATTTTCCCTCCCATAATTCATGAGCCATGTTGAGCTTTTAGGTTTTGTTTTCATTACACCAGCAGTGAACACATTTGATTTTTCTTTTTCCTGTTTGCAATATGCTTTGTGGATTTTTAACTGAGGTTTTCTAAGTCACACAACGCACATGGCAGCAATGTTTATGCCGATTCATCCCATCAATTGCTATAAAATCTTCATGTCAATTTATACTATTTTTGAATAGTACGGGTTTTTAACTAATGCACTGTGCAAGGTGCAGGGAAGATGGACCAGCGTTCCTTGTAATCTGTAAGTAATTGGAAGTGACTCATTCATTTCTGTTTCTTATTCTATCTTGCTTTCTGATTATTGAAGGGAAAATGGAACCTCCCCAGCCCAACTCAGCAAAACTACCAAAAGAAGCTCTTAAAATTATTTTCAGTAATGTGTCAGTGAAGCAACAGCTGCACTTCTCAATTGGATACTGTGCCCTATGGCAGTGCATGCCACGTGTCCTTGGGCAAGAGTGTTTGCAAGGAGGTGAGGAGCAGAAAAGAAACCTGCACAGGGGTTGTTATGTCTGTCTCATCTCAACGCGCACAGTGCCCGCTAATGCTCTTTCAGAAGCTGAGGGTGATCATCTGGTGGCCTGAGGGTTCCTTTGTTTACTCTTAGGCTTGGCGGGGTTGGATTTTTATCAGTAACTGTCGGTAAACGTCAATTTCAGCTGACACAATGCAGTTGATGAAAAATTATATCAACCAGTAAGAGTGGGTGTGCCTGCCGGGTTCGGCGATCACCAGCCCTGCAGTCGTGTAGGGAACCCTCGGCAAACCTGCTGTCATAGGAGTGAGTGAGTACGTCTGTGACTGCGGAGCTGTAGAGGGCTCTCTGTGCTGCCTCAGGGTTGGTGAAGCCTAATCGCTGCAATACAAGGTGTGGGAGGAGGCTGTGTTCCTGGTGGAGCAATCTTAAAAATAAGAATTGATAAAAATCGTCAAAATTGGGGAAAAAAAAATGCTGCCAAGCCTACTTACCCTTGTGTGGACAGAGGGATGTTGTCCTGAACTGTTCTGATTTTGAGGTGTCTGGAAAGCAAAAGTAAGAGATTCTGTCTTTAAACCCTGAAGGAATCGTCAATACAAGTGGAGATCTCCTGGGGGTACCACATAAATGTATTATTAAGCACTGACATATGAAATAACAATTAAGTTAATTATCATTAAGAATATTCTGTGTGGAAGGATATCTGTCTTTCCAGCTGGCTTAAGAAGTTAGACTAGGGAAATAAGCTCTCAAGGCCGGTGTGTGCCAGGAGACCAACCTGCTTCCCTTACTACGGGGATGAGAATACTATTGGGTGGGGCATACAGTTTCAGGGTCACTGTGAAGGGAAGAGCCTAAAGAGGACAGAGTTGAAGCTCTCTTTTTCCTAGCCCCAAAGGATTAGACATGCTCAGAGGGGAAGAAGTGGCATTTCTTCTTATGGTGAGAGAGACTCTGTCCTCCCCTTCTAGGAGCAGGCACAGAAGACTAATCACTGCCCCCCTAGGTTTCTGCCTCCCGAGAGGTTACTAAAATGCGTTGAACACCAGTGTCCTCATCTGTTTTCCTCTTCTAATGTTTTGCCTTAGAACAAGGGGTATCCATGTCAGACATGGCTCGTCCCCTTTAACTGAGTCACCTGAAGCTGCAGCTGGAGTACAAGGTACTTGAGATTGGCTTGTAATATCCCTAGAAATTCTAGCACCAAACATGATAGTCAGTAAAAGCTAGGTGTTTTGCCTTTGGAGCTGTGCACTTCCTTTAACCCAGATTATTGGTACAAGATGCTCCCAGCCTTGCAGCGGTACTTTCAAAAGAACTTGAATTCAAGTGGAACAGTTTTAGTTCCATCACAGGAGGCTTCCACAATATCCAGCATTAATGAGCTAAGAATGGTCAGGCACTCTCATCACGTGACTGGCAGGTGTAACTAGCATTCCTTCACAGGTCATTAATGATAATCCACTGCAAATATGTGAGTACCTCAAGGTGAAATGGAAGAGAAAAGTTGTCTCCTTTGAAAATCAGTTCTGTTTCACTGCTAGGTGGGAATACAGTATGTGAAGGCACTAGGTGAACTTGAAAATGCAGGAAATCTATGCTGTGTAACTGGGCAGCTATGTGTTATACTGCTTATAAATAGCCAGTTGCAGAAGGGTTCAGCATAGTCTCAAAGATGTAAAATCATAAATTAAGGGGCAGGGAAAAGGGATTAATCATTAAACTGCTAAGTATTGACAAAGCTGTCGAGCTGGCTGCCAAGATGGGTTTCTGGATTTACTCTGTAATGTGGCTGGGTAACATACACATGTCCTTACTGCGGTCATCTTTTTGTGTTTTCAAGGCAAATGGGGCTAAGAGTTCTTGTATAATTCGAAATTGAAAATGACAAAACTGACATTTCTACCAGTGGGTGAGGTAATATCTTTTATTGGACCAACTTCTGTTGGTGAGAGAGTCGAGCTTACACAGAGCTCTTCTTTGGGTCTGGGAAACATGACTACAACAATGCTGTATTCTCTACCAGTGTCATTTTAAATCCACCTGAGCCACTTGTATCTTCTACTTCTCCCCCTGAATCTGTTCCATGGATTTGCAATAGCAGCATTTTAAGCAATGAAATAAGAAAACGTCAGAGTATATTAAAACAGGCAGATGTTGTGGGAACGGGGGGAGCGGTTTACTTTGTTGGCTTTATTCTTTAGTCTAAACAAAATCTGAAGCACTGTAAATTGGTGACATAATCAGTTACTAAAATCTTTCTATATTATCTAGAGCAAAGTTATATAAAAATTGTTGCCAAACAGATGTTATGAATCCACATGTTATAAAAGCATAACATTAGGAGAGAGTTAACATACGTTACTGAGTTTACTAGATTTATAATAATTCTAAAACCTAAATACTTACTCACTAAATACTTAAATTATTTTGCTGATGTGAATCAAGGATCTACAAACTATCCTGAAGGACGAGCCATCGCTCTCTCAGATCTTGGGAGATAGACCAGTCCTTGCTTACAGACAGCCCCCCAATCTGAAGCAAATACTCACCAGCAACCACACACCACACAACAGAACCACTAACCCAGGAACCTATCCTTGCAACAAAGCCCGTTGCCAACTCTGTCCACATATCTATTCAGGGGATACCATCATAGGGCCTAATCACATCAGCCACACAATCAGAGGCTCGTTCACCTGTGCATCTACCAATGTGATATATGCCATTATGTGCCAGCAATGCCCCTCTGCCATGTACATTGGCCAAACTGGACAGTCTCTACGCAAAAGAATGAATGGACACAAATCAGACGTCAAGAATTATAACATTCAAAAACCAGTTGGAGAACACTTCAATCTCTCTGGTCACTCGATCACAGACCTAAGAGTGGCTATACTTCAACAAAAAAGCTTCAAAAACAGACTCCAATGAGAGACTGCTGAATTGGAATTAATTTGCAAACTGGATACAATTAACTTAGGCTTGAATAGAGACTGGGAATGGATGAGTCATTACACAAAGTAAAACTATTTCCCCATGGTATTTCTCCCCCCCACCCCACCCCCCACTGTTCCTCTGATATTCTTGTTAACTGCTGGAATTAGCCTACCTGCTTGTCACCATGAAAGGTTTTCCTCCTTTCCCCCCCCTGCTGTTGGTGATGGCTTATCTTAAGTGATCACTCTCCTTACAGTGTGTATGATAAACCCATTGTTTCATGTTCTCTGTGTGTGTGTATATAAATCTCTCCTCTGTTTTTTCCACCAAATGCATCCGATGAAGTGAGCTGTAGCTCATGAAAGCTTATGCTCTAATAAATTTGTTAGTCTCTAAGGTGCCACAAATACTCCTTTTCTTTCTGTAAAGTCGGTTGTCCTTCCTAAGGCTTGTTGGTTTTGCTCTTAGACCTCTTAGCCAATTAGGATTTTATGTAGCTGTTGGCAACTATGGCTCAGTGCAGGTGAACCTCTGCTTTCCAGTGATCTTGCTTGCTATTTTTACCCAGGTGTAGGAATCAGTTTGCCTGAAGCAGATGACTGATGACTCCCTGAGGTCAAAAAGAAAAACAGTTGCTTGGCCTATTAGTCCTTTGCTCTGGCCACCCACCCTGCGTAGTGTATTTCCTTCGCTGTTGCTGAGACCAGAAATCAAACGTTTGAGTGTTGCACTCAAATTCCTCACAGTGCTTTAGGGGACACTTGTTACAAGAGTTTTTTCTGAGTTCTTGCTCCTTCTTGATATCTCCATAACATACTTTTTAGAAGAGCTGCCTTCCTGAAAAATGTTCTGATGGAAGGTTCCTGAGGATAGCAAACATGAAAAGGTTTTAATCATAATCTGATAAAAATATCAATTATAGAGAACACACGTTTTTATTATAGTCCCAAAACAAGTCTAGCTAGACAGTAGTGCATAATGTAATCTATAATTTATCTGTCTTTAAACCTGGGAAAGGAGTTTGTTTCTAATTAAGATGATGAGTTTGGGAGTAAATTACTCTGCACCTTCTTTGAAGAGCCCAGATTTCTAATTATCTAGACTAACCCAGCAACCTGATGAATAAGCATGTTGCTGCCTCTACAGTGCATTTATATTATCAATCCTTTGAGAGGGAGCCAAAATAATCCATATTTTGGAACTAATGCTGGAGCTCAGTAATACAATTTTTAAAAGAAACATACAAAATGTGAGGAAACCTGGGAAGCTCAGGGGACTGAGAATGACGTAGAGTGCTTTTTTCCAGCTGGGCCATTTGTTAGTGTCTGGTACAGATAATTAGTGAGCAGAAGTCCCTCTCATCTGATCACTGTTCAGTTTTTTTTGTCTGAAATAAGTTAATGGTTACAATAATTTGTAATGACCAAATATCCATGGTAAAAGAAACCCACCACAACTGACATGAATCATATTCCCTTGCCACCAATGTTTTGTTACACATCTTAGCAAACATACCATGTTATCTGTGGGGCATGGACAGTCTTCTAAACCCTAAATGTAGTCCCTGCCGATCAGGGTTGAGTCACATAGGCGGGAGCAGTATAGCTTGCCTTGCTGCTACCTGTTCTGTAGCTGTTTTGAGAACACAGATCTCAAGTCTCCAGGTCTGTCAATCAAGCACCTTTCAACAGCACAAAATTCACTTTACAAAAATTACTAGAAATAAAAAGTTTGGTACTAAAATTACCTTTGTTTCCATTATAACTATTATTGGGTGTATCAGGCTGGAAATCAGTAATTCATTAGTGTCTGTCAGTCACTGATAAGATGAGTAATGATTCACAAGGAACTAATTTAGAGATGAAGTAGGAAAAACAAAACCCCAAGAGACTGCTCAGCAGAAAGAATGTGAGTAATTGGGGAAAATGTGGAAATCAGGCTGTAAAGTAACAAAATAACAAATGCCCAGAGAATCTTAATTAGTCCGAGTTGCCTTTAGAACAGTAGATTGGAATGGAGGCAAAGTACTATGATTAGTTAGTTAACAGTAGTTTAGTTTTCCATCTCTGGAGATCCCAGTTCAAATTATGAGTGGGTCCGGGACGCTTAGTAATTTGTAGACATCCCAAACCAACATGCCATTTGTTGTGGATTAGCAGTGTCTACTCAAAAGAGACCCAGGACTGGACTGAGATGACAGTGACCAGGTCACATGATGTGCACCCATTGGCAGATGTGTGAGGGGAAAATCTGCACAAAGGCAGGTGTAGTGCAGGAAGTCAATCAGCATGAGATTCACACACTCAACATAAGACAAAACCCAACACATTCAAAATAGCCTATCATCCCTTCCCCTCTCTTTCTTTTTCTCCCCCCCCCCATCCCATTAGGGAAAATTCAACAGAAGCAGAACACCAAGAAACCTGGTAGGAGAAGGGAATGAAGACACCTTTTCTGCATGGCATTTTGATAGCAAAATCCTGGAACTGTAACAAGCTCAGTTTCAAATATTTGGAGCACTAATTTCCTCTTATTGTATGCTCAACTGATCATGTACTTTGGCATTGAGAATGTGATCATCCTTCCCTTTAACAGCTTTTGGTTTTGTATAAATTCATTTCCCCTGGTGCTGGCTGCATGCTTCCTTGGATACCAGTATGTATTAGACACATGTAGGTAAGGGAGAACGAGGCTTTATGTGACTCGCACTTCCCCTTAGAATTCCATGAAGGCCTTTTACAGTTGTTAGAATCAAACCGTTCTTCTCACTATACACAGCTCTGTTCTCAGCTCCCTTCCATTGCTTTTGAAGTCAAAGATAATTGCTTTTATCATTTTTCTTTCCTGAGGATTGGCATGTCCAGCAAGTTCTTGCTCATCTATTTAAAGCAAACTCCATCCACCAGTTGCCACCTTTTCCCAGTAGCCATTAGCAATGACATTCTTTCATTCCATCTGAAAGCGTCAGGAGGATCAGACCTGTCCATGTTTTGATAAGAATGGCACTGGCTTCATCCATTTTTAAATAAACAAAATTGTTGCTTACACTAAACAATTGTTTTAAATAGTATGCCCAGCATGACTTTGTAATCTATTCTAAAATTTTCTGTCAAAGAAACAGTGCTAGAATTGGTTTTGGGTTGTTTTGTTTTATTTTGCAGCATGGGAATAGCCAGCAAGGTGCATATCTCAGTGTGTGGGAAAGAAATATTATTGATGGCACCAGTAGTGTGGCTTGGTCTATAAGGCAGTGAGATCCTTTACCCAAAGACCTTGCAATCTAAAATAGTCATGAACACACTGAATAAAAACAGTCTAAGGTGTGTAGGAAAGGGAAAGAGAGCAACAGTGGGGAAAGTAATATTGACCTAGGAGGAAATGTAATTCTTATATTTCACCTTCATAGTTCACCTTTGAAGACTACAAACTTTGGACCAAAGCTGGGCAGTTCACAGCCCGAGAGTTCCTTCTAGTCAGTGTAATGGAAGACCCCAAAATTTGGCTTTAAATATATTAGATTTAAACATGTCGGCAACCAAAGGATAGTAGTGACAATTTGTCATCATACTTAGCTGACAAACGTGGTTCATTAGTACTTGAGTTGAGGGGTGGGAAAGACTTTTAGATTGTCTTTAAGAATGATGATCCAGAAGGTTTTTTCTTTGGCAATGAATCATTTCTTATTGAAATGGAGCACTTAGTTTTATCACCATTGTTAGATAAAGAGCCAGGCGCTGGTATACTGCAAAAGCTTATTGTGTATGCAAAGTAAAGATCATACTCAACAAGATGGTTTTCATGGCAACAGTGTTCCATTGCTTAATAAAGATAGATGGCAGGACTGAAAACAAAGAGACAAAGGTTTAGAATGTTCCAGGATAAATGCTGTCAGAACTTTAACTCTTTTGTTGATCCTCTCAAGGAGGTGAGTGAGGTTTCAGGAGTTAGCCATATCCGTTAGAATTGTGTCCTTTCTGTATCAGCCACATGATTGTATGATGATGAGAGAGATGCTCCCTTTGATTGAACTAACCATTGAAATACTGATGTATCTTTCTAGCTGAATGACTTACGCTGCAAGATTCTGGCACTTGTGTACCCTTTGGGCTTCCCCTCACATATGCTCTTTGAGACACAAGTAACAAGGAAGCCCCAGAGAGCTACCATACCTGCTGCCTCACCACATTCCCCAGATCTTAAAAGACAGGCAGGAAAGGGCTCAGTGGTTATACTAGTGGCAGGAGAAAATGGTAAGAATTGGACTGAGGACCTAGTGGGAGCAAGTTCGTAGGTTTGGATAACCATCCCAACTTCGAACTTTCCCTTTCACTGTTTTTGAACACATCAGAGAATATTAACTATAACATCTTGTTCTAACATGTAAGCCATACATTTTAATGTGCATCTCAATTTTATACACATTAGATGTCCAATAGTAAAGTTAATGCAGTGAAGCTTTTACCAACTGGGGGGGGGGAAACCTGGCTTCCTTTGAAGTAAATGTTTCCATTGTAATTAAAGTGATTCACAGGATATTACTGAATTTCTGAGGACATTGACAGTTGCATCTGGCACAAGTTCAGTGACCTTGACATTTCATAGTCTGCACTTTTCACAATATACTGCAGTGATTTAGGGTTTTGTAAAGGTGGCTATTAGGAATAGTTGATGGAAGAACTAATGGATACTGTAGAGATGTTAAACCCAGCCAAGAGCTGAGGCAGCGTGGTTTCCCCCGCCCCCTTTTTTTAAAAAAATTTTTTTTTTTGGCCTAGGTTTAGAAATGACATCTGTTTGGTCCTTGATGTCAAGGGCTCTCCAGTGATTGTCAAAACATAATATGAAAGACATCAGGAGAAGTGAAACCAGGAAGGCAGCAAAATCCCACCCAGGACAAACTCTTTGTGGAGCTTTGCTGTCTTCTGCCCATTCCATGTTTGTTTATTTTAGTGTCCACATACCCAAAAAACTAAAAAGCATTTATAATATAATGGTCAGAGGACTGCCTTGAAAGACCTTGTCCTGCAGTGTGCAAGCAAATACACTGAGAATCTCTGCAAACTGTTTTATCTGAAAAACAATTAAGATACTCAAGTCTAAAGAAAATCTGCATATTCAGTGGAACTCTGCAAAAATAAAAAAATGAAAGCCGATTCTAATTTCTGAAGGGGGATGGAAATGAGGCTATTTAATGTAAGCAATCAGTTTTTTATTTTATCATAAAACTGTGAGAAAGGAAATAAGAAATGCTTTACTTTTCCTCCAATCTTTTATTCCATATTTTTTTCTGTAGCATTAGGCATCAGCTCCCATAAGTAATGGGTACAGGCTGGTGCTGCTGAATTTCACAGTAGGTTGATTGAGTTTCTAAGGTTGGTTGGTGATGGACTTATTCAATTTTTGGCTGATTAATTATCCCTATTATCAAATTGATCTTTGTTTACCATCTGAGAGTTGAGAATTGCTCCTACCAGTCCCCCTCTGAAGTTAAAATTTGATTCCCAAGCAAAGATGAGATTGACTGACTGTTATCAGATCGCACTCAGATAAAAGCGCTTTCCCCAGATCATTCAGCCTGTCATCCAGGCAACACAAGCAGTTTAATCTTTACTGCTGTCACAGGACAGGAGATCAGGACGTCTCATCTAGGAACAGAAGGGTTGCTGATTTTTCTAATGCAAAGATTTATCCTGCTAATTTTTCCAAATTTAATTGAGTCTCTGTGTAACATGCAGAATAACAGTGCAGTCAAATACCTTCTAATGTATGTTTGATAGCTGCAATTTAAAATCTATAGGCCCTGGTATGTGTGCAGATAGACATTATTCAGAATACTGCCTAAGCACTTATATACCTGCCTTCCTCCTGTTCACCTTCTCACACAATAATAATACATAACGTTTATATAGCACCTGCATCTCCAAAGCACTGGCAGACCTTAATGAATTTTCACACTGGGAAAGGGTAGGCAAAAGTTTTATCCCCATTTTATGCATGGGGAAGCTGAGGCACATGGAGAGACAATTTACCCAAGGTAACATAGGGTGTCAGAACAGGGAGTAGGGACAGATAATTTTTGATTCCCATCCCATGCACTGGCCAGTAGAGTGCTCTGCCCTTCACAGGCAGATATTCTTTTTCACAATACCTTACAGAGGTTATAGTCTTACAAAGGTTTCTAACATTCTAAATGTTCAGGACTATCACCTACTCTTATCAAATAAAAACCTATAAAAGCACGTCCACAACACAATCTATGCCCTACTAACGAGCAATTGTTTTCAGTGCCAAGCCTTTTAGTGAGAAAATATAAAACCCCGGACTGTTTCTCAAGAGAATAGCTTGGATTATTCAAGTCTCAGGTTGCTTCTAGGGAATGGCTGCAGTCAGCAACTTCCTATTTCAGCCAGCTATTCACAGCTAAGAGCACCAGCCAAAATACACATCTCTGTGCATCTCACATTTAATAAAGAGAATTAAGTGTGAAGTTGTTCTTGGAAATCTCTCTGCCTCTCTCATGTGGACTGAAATTTGGTATTCTGAATTCTGCTCTGATATGAGTTCTTTCTACTTGCTTTGAAAATTAAGTTAAAGGGACAGACAAGTAGCTTAGGATCAATATTTGCCCTACCAAGGAGCCTGAACAGGGAATGCTTTTGGATTCCAGCTATAGTAATATAACTTCACTATTTTATTGTTGAGAATTGTGTGGAATGTAAGTGTATATTTATGTGGAACTTTCACCAAAGAAGTTATGTGCCTTTGTGTTCCCTCTGCGGCAGCAGTTAACAAACATGATTTCTAGAGATGTATATTTTTTCCAAACTAAACTAAGATTTTTTTAAAAGTTTTTAATTTGAAGCAGCTTGAGAAATACTGAGTTACAACAAGGGAAGACAGACTCTTCCTGAATCCTGCACCAGACATTGTGGATCTCTTCCCACATGTTCATGTGGATGATCTGACGATGGCTGGTAACAGGCAAATGATAAATTCAGCTGCATCATTTAGTTTTGTCTCCAGACTTCTAAAGTCTGAACGTGCGGTACAGAAGTGTGATTGGGGTGGATGAGGGGATTCTGTAAGGATAGTTTGCCCAATTTGGGATGCTAATTTTGCCAGTATGATTTTCTTCATGCTAAAGGATACATGTATAATCTGAGAGGTATTGAGACTGATCATGTAGAGTTGGAAAAGTAATGTAGTTCCTAAACTCAAGGAGTGAGAGAGAGTTTAGTGTTTTTTTTGTTTGTTAAAATGACAGATTGTGAACCATGTAAGAATTATTCATTTTATTATAGAAGAACATACGGAAGAGTAATCTGAAGACACTTGAATGGAGCAGGATGGGGTAGGTTGTAGCTGGCTTCTGTTCTGCTTTTGGTTGTCTATTATGTTGAGTGTTTTTTCTGGGCCTGTGACTCCTCTCTGGTTTTGGGTGGTCTTTTTTATTTTGAGACTAGGCTCAATGGGATTGATATTGTCTTGAGTTACTTTATAGCACCTAGATTTTCACAGAACACCTAGAAGGATATTGTCCCTGCTGCAAAGAGTTTACAATCTAAGGCCCTAAACCTGCAAATACTTGCATGCTTAATTTTAAGCAGACAAGTAGTCTCGCTGAAGTCAGTGCTTAAAGTTAAACATGTTTGTGTTGGTAGGATCAGGGTCTGAGTTTTAGGTGTGACATACAGGGGAGAGAGGATAAGAGGGGGGTTTTCAAAGGTTCCAGTAACCAGTGACACAATTGCTTAGATTAAGCATGTGCACTTCTTGGCTGGCCTATCAAGATGTTTTGCTAGATATAAAAATAAAGAATAAGATTATGAAAATTATTAATATTCTTGACATACCGAAAAGGTTAAGGTAAAACAATTCTCTGATTAGCACATATAAATAAATACCTGGATAGCTGCATTGTGAAAATTTGCTAAATATTTTAGATGAGTCAAACACTGCAATCCAATTAAACTATTATCATTATTTCAGTGGAAAATTAACATTGAATATTGCAGGCGTGGCCAAACTGTGAGCCACATGTGGCTCTTTGACAGTTCAGCTGCAGCTCATGGAGCTCGGCACGTCACCCTGTGGAGGGAGGAGGGGCTTCACCCCACAACGGAGCGAGCCAGTGCTCGTGGCTTCAGCCCCATGGGTGAGCGCAGAGGTGCAGGGTTTCAGTACTGCTGAGGGTGAGTTGGCGCTTGCAGCTTCAGCCCCACGGGGGTGGGCGGACGCAGAGGCTCAGGATTTCACCCTGCAGCGGGGTGAGCCAGCCATCATGGCTTCAGCCCCACACGAGGCGGGGCTCTGCTGCTGAGGGCTTCAGCCCCGCACGAGGCGGCGAGCTGGTGCTGGGGGCTTCAGCCCTGCAGGTGGCACCTTAGCTCCGGCTTCAGCTACACATGCTCATTATAACAGGAAATCGTGTCACTGTAGTGCTGAGCAGACCTTATGTGCTCTGATCTCCCTGCATGCTGCACACTACAGTCTGTGTTTACTGTTCATAAGTCGCATTTGAATAGTTTTAGATTTAAGTGTTAACCTTATGTTAATTTTGTGGATGACAATGACATCTTCAAAAAGTAAGAAATGCAAGTATGAAGAAGAAAACGGAAATTTTCAACCAGAATGGGAGGAAGATTTTGCATTCACTAGCAAAAGTTGCAAACCCCTGTGCCTAATCTGCAATGCATCACTCTCTCGCTACAAAGCAAACTTGAAACGTCACTACAAAACGAATCACAATAACTTTTTGTCTAAGTACCCTCCTGGATCAGAATTAAGGAAAAACAAGCTACCCACATTAAAATTACACCTCAACAGTCAACAGACACTACTTTCTGCGTTGAGTAAGGAAGCTGACACAACAACTGACTTTTTGTTATGGCATGGAATATTGCTCGTGCTAAATGTCAATATTGTGATGGAGAATTTATTAAGAAGAATATTGCAGAAGTAGGTTGCAATTTTAGATCCAAGCAACATAAAATTTCTATGACTAATACAGCAAATTCTAATTTTGTGCCACACTATGGAGAGGTGGATCTCCCAGATCAGTGCCGATGTTTCAAGCAAGATGCAAAATGAACTAATAAAGAATAAAGAGTATCTGTGTGTGATGTCTAAATGATCTGTTCCAGGGGTGGTTGCAGTGATTACTGTGCTGTAATAGTATGATACTGTCTATACAGAGATTTATATGGAAAAGGAAAGCATTTAGCTGTATCACTTTAAGAGGAAAAGCACCAAGGGTTTCCTCCATCTGCCTTTTTATTACATGCCAAAAAGATACATTGTGGCACATTTTACTTTAATGAGGTAAAGCTAGACTGTTACCTCACCATTCACACATCTTACTGGGCTGGTTGGTTGCACATTTTTGAAGTCTGGTTATCATAGCTGTTGATACTTAGCTGGGAGAGTGCCAGACTATGTTAGCTCTGAGCCAGGGTTTGAGCACTAATGGGAGAGTTGGGAACTGGGTATGAATGCTTTGTGTTTTGATGAGGAGGAACAATGGGTGGATCCAATAACAGTTCACACCCACTCCTCTTTAACCCAGAAGTGCAGCCTGTGGAGGTTTTGGGTCCTAGGTAGCATGAATTGTGGTCTGGTCATTTGGATTATACGTGGAGCTTTGTATTCTGGGACCTGTACTTTCTGCAGGCCACGCTTCCATATTAAAGATGAGTAGCTGCAGTGTATTTTGCACTTTAAGTGCAGCTCTCAAACTCTTGGCATCTTGTCAGTTCAGTCCATTGATGGGATAAGTTTGGGTAACTGCAACAGGAGGTCATACTGTCCAAGGGCTGGAAATGGTGAGCTTCTTTTTGTTGTTGTGGGGAGAAGGCCTGAACCCTCCCTTTCCTCTAAACATAAAACACATATTGGGAGAGCGCTATCACACACTGGGCCAGTTTTCGTTGACTGGTATCCACCAGTGAGCAGCTGCATCTGGCTCACTGAAAAAGCTTTCTGATTAAAACCTGCATCTCAATCAGTATCCTGTCTTGATTTGAAGACATGAAGAAATCGAAAATTCACTACTTCCCTGGTAGTTAATCATCCTCAGAGTTTAAAAAAATGTATTACTGATTTGAATTTCTCTGGCTTTAACTTTCAACCATTGATTCTTGTCCCTTTCTGAGTTAGATTAAAGAGCTGTTCAGTACCCGGTATTTTCTCCTTTTGAAGGTACTTGTACACAGCATTCAAGATACTTTTTCTTTTTTTGGATAAACTAAATGGCTTGAGCTCTTTAAGACTCTCACTGTGAGATATTTTTTCCAGCCCTTTAATCACTTAAATTGTGATTTTTTTTTTCTGTGCATCCTTTCCAATTTTTCAACATCCTTTTTAAAATCTTCACAGCAGAACTGGACACAGTATTCCAGTACTGGTCTCTCCAATGCCATAGACAGAGGCAAAATGACCTCCCTACTCTTCACTACTCCCCTCTTTATATATCCAAAAAGAAAAGGAGTACTTGTGGCACCTTAGAGACTAACAAATTTATTTGAGCATAAGCTTTCGTGAGCTACAGCTCACTTCATCGGATGCATTTGGTGCATTTTTCCACCAAATGCATCCGATGAAGTGAGCTGTAGCTCACGAAAGCTTATGCTCAAATAAATTTGTTAGTTTCTAAGGTGCCACGAGTACTCCTTTTCTTTTTGTGAATACAGACTAACACGGCTGTTACTCTGAAACCTGTCTTTATATATCCAAGAATCACATTAGTCCTCTTTGCCACCGCATCAGTTGTTTGTTCACCTTGAGCTCTTAATCTTGTTCAGAGTTAGTGATTTCCAGGATATGACCCATTCTGTAGGCATGGCCTGCATTCTTTCTTCCTAGGTGTATGATTTTGCATTCGGCAACACATTTTTTTTAATGGTCCCAGCTTACCACACAATCCAGGTTTGTTCTGAATGACTGCCCTATCCTCATTATTGTTTACCACTCCACCAATCTTTGTGGTCATCTGCAAATTTCAGCAGCAGAGCTACTTGTTCCTAAACTTAGGAAACCGGGACATTGGTGCCAGTGGCTTGGGTTGAAGTAAAGGGTAAAGAAATCATTTTAGTTTTCTTGAAGCTCCTATTTGCTGCTGGTCCCCATCTAGATAAAAAGGTGTTTTTGGAAGCCGTGTCCTGTCAACTCACTGAGGAGGGAAGGAATATTAAGTATAGCTAGAACCAAGGGCTCCACTGTAGCAAATGCAAAGTTTAAAATTTGGTCTCGGCCCTATTGTAGCTATATTTTGGTTCCATACCGCTAAACTCTACCTCTGGGGGAACAGATTTTAAAAAGAATGTACACTGAATTCAGCATTGCATTTGTAGAATACACATTCCCTGTGCTGCAATCTCCTGCAAACTAATTTTGGAATCATGGGCTGCTTTGTCAATTACTAAACTTACCCTGCGCTAAGATTTACTTGCTTGAGAGACAGTCAGTGTGTACATATTTCAGTATTTGCAGTGATTTGAATTGATTTCTTACACCTCAAACGCTGAACTTTGAGAATCCCTCGTATTGTAGTATCTGTGAGTCTCCCAAGACAGGAGAAGTGTCGGCAATAGATCACTGTTTGGAAGGCTACCATGCTAGGAGGAGTTCAGTGTTTTTTTTTCCTTTCAAAAATAAAATATAATAGAAAATTTGGTTCCTCAGCACTTTTAACGTGACACCATGATGTAGACTCCCTGTGTGTATTGCTGACAAGATCTTCCTGTTCATGGAGGTGGGACTGAACTTCATATCCCAAAGCTGGAGAACCGGAGGATGTGAATGTTAACCAAGTGGACTGATGCCACCAACCCACACAAGCCAGAGAACAGCTTGCAGCTGCAGTGGTAATAGTTGCTGTTTGATCATCTCCCTCCATATTATATTAGCAATGCCCCTGACCCTTTAGAGAAAGGGACTTTGCTCTCTTCAGAGAATATTAAACAGCATGGACAGAAGATTTTTGTACTGAATATTTTAGTTTGAAAGCAAGTAGTTACAGCTAGGAAGATTCAGGTGGTTGTGCATTGCACTTTGAGAAAATCTGTACCCTAAATGTCTGGATTTGTCTTAAGTGGAACAGGAGAATGATTCCTGAAAGACAGCAGAGCTCAAATGCAGCCAAAGTGGCGGTAAAAGTCATTGCCTCAGCTTGTGGTGTGGTTTTCTGCATTACTCTAGGGCTCCAAAAGACATGCTTTCAGCAGCAGTTTGATGATGGTTTATTGGCTAGAAGGAGCTTCTCAAGGTGACTTTTGCAGTGCGTCTGAAAATCTTGAAGGGAAGAAGTTTTTCAGATGAAAACTATTTGAACATCTCTTTCTGCTCTGTAACTCTGATAGTGATGAAGAGAATGTCTCTTTCACAATCAAGTCCTTGTGCGATACTTGTATTAAAATCTTACCCGGTAGTGCAGATCTTGATGGTCCAGTGGGTACCATTACTGCTTTCCAGGAATGCTGACCTGTTCATCAGAAAGGCTTTGGCTTAGAGAAACACCTTTTGTTGGAATAAGAAGCCACCTAGTAAGTTTAAATATTCACCTGACGTATTTTTCAAATAGTTATTATGGAGGCACCTGAAGGCTATAGCGATGGATACGTAAGAAATATTTAGGCAGATGTGCATCATATTCACTTGAGACAAATTTTCAAAGAACTTAGTGGGAGGAAAAATTTGGTATACTAATAAGAAACAGCAAAATGTGCCCCTCATAAATTAACTTTAATGACCTAAGTAGGAGGCACACACATACTCCAATGTGCTTAAATTGTTGTGTCTTGAATAATGAGGAGAATTTCACTAGGTCTTACTACTTCATGGATAGACAATATCTTTCTAGTTCATTTACAACAGCAGGGAGTTTTGAAGTAAGTCTGTTACTGTCATAAACCTTTAATAGTAGGGCCACATTTTCCAACGCAGCGTGCTCTTTATTGTGATTCATTTGGGCATAAGCTTTCATGGGCTAAAACCTTCCGATGAAGTGGGTTTTAGTGCACAAAAGCTTATGCCCAAATAAATGTGTTAGTCTCTAAGGTGCCACAAGGACTCCTTGTTGTTTTTACTGATACAGACTAATACGGCTACCACTCTGAAACCTTTATTATGATTGTCACTCCGTGGAAAGTTGTGTTTTCTGATTGAACATCATTCTGTGCCAGTGGACGCTGAGCAGTTCTTATTCAGACGCTATTTGGAGCATGAGCTCAAAATTTTTATTATTAATCATATTTTTTATTAAATACTTCAACAGAAATATTGGGTGGTGAATAAAATGGAGCCAGACAGCAGTTCTGATCTGAAGACCAAACTTTCTGGAGTTCCTAACAGCACCTCTCCCTGCAGTGCCCCTTGAGATACATGTGTCTCACCTCATCTCATTGTTTATTATCTCTTGATTGTGGTTCTCCATCCAAAATCTCAATTCTTGAGATAATTCAGCTATTACTGCTTTTTTTGATAGAATGAAATTTGTCCTGTAATATTCATTCTTGATAAGCCCATTTGGCTTATGATTCCATTTATCTTCTTCATATTTGTTCCACCATTTTGCTAGGAAAAGGATTTAGATTTACAGGATGGTAATATTTGGGTAACTTTTCTTTCCTTTCTTTGAAGATCAGTACTGCATTTTGCTTACCTCCAATTTCCAATACCTCTCCAATTGTCATCCTCCCCCCCAATATTCAGTGACATGGCAGGTTTGTTAGCAAATTCCCTTAATGCTGTAGAAGGCATAGCTATTGTTAAAGGAGTTCAGAATCTCAGTCATTTAAGTCCTCCATTAATTTGTATAGTTCAGGTGATGGAAAGGCAAAAAGTAGCAAACTTGAGAAGGAAACAAAATATGAAGTAAACTGATATGTGGAAGAAGTTCCTACTGAAACAAGGAAATCGAGGAGGTTGCATGTGGAGGAACAAAACAACTTCTCTTAATAAAATTAAAGCAACAGTACAGTGACACCTGTGGCCTTGGGAATGGCCTAACTGCATGCATATATATATTTATTTATTTAAATAGTAACATACTTAATAAAAATGTCTCTTTTGTAGAATTCCTGGCAGACTGAATGACAGGAGAACTCCTCTGGGAGAACTGAATTGGATCTTTACAGCAATCACAGACACCATTGCATGGAATGTGCTGCCACGAGGTAGGACTGTCTGGCAGTTAACAGTCCATGTTTTCACCAGGAACTCTGCCTGCTCAGAGTAGAGGGGTAAGGAAGTTAGATAAAAGGGTTAATAAAACAAGGAAGAAGAGAGAGTCTGATAACAAAAGAGGTGGAGAAAACATGAGCTGAGGTGAGACACCAGAAGAAAGAGTCCAGGCCCAGGAAAGGGAAAAACAACAGAAAGGCAGAAAGTATTCATTTTCTAAGTGGAGAGAAGGGAGAGTAGATGTAGAGCTGGGTGAATAATTGATTTTTTCAATTGCTGGCCATTCTGAAAAATCAGAGAATAAATTCAGTCCCGGTCAAACTGAATTAGAAAATGCCAAAAAAAACCCCAAAAACCTGGCGAATCAAAAAATACAGTTTTGGGTCAAAGAAAATGTATAGTTCAACCTGAAATGTTTTGTTTCTGGGCATTTGTAAAGGGCTAGATTCACTTTAACTTAGCTCTCTCATCTCCCAGGCAAGCGCCCTAACCACCAAGGTATTGGATATTCTGAGGTGGGTGTCTCTGTCTCTCTCCTATTGAAACTATTGTGCTTTGTATAAAATACTTAAATAGTCATTGGGCCAAAGAGAGAGAATGAGATTGACTCTGTAGCCTCGTGGTTAGGGCACGGTCCTGGGACGGGGAGACCTGGGTTCAAATCCCTGCTCCAGTGAATATTTATACGAAGTGGAATAGCTTCAACAAGCAAGATTGAGAGAGACCTGGTGGTGGCTAGTGCACTTAATTGGGAAAAGGCCTGAGTTCATATCCTTGCCCCAGAGCAGGAATTCAAACCTTGGTCTTCCACATCCCAGGTGAATCCTTTAGCCACTGGGTCAAAAGTTATAAGGTGGGTTTTCCCATTATCACCTCCCATTCCTTTGTTTTGCGAATCTAGCCTGAATTTTTTTTTTCTCGCTGAAACTATTCGGCAAATTCATTTCAAATTCACAAATAGTTTTGGTCTATTGCATTTTTCAATGAAGAAACTAATCAAAAAACTTTGTCCAGCTCTAAGTGTGACTTCTCAATAGAGATGTTATTGTCACACTTGTCAGGCAAACTCAGTGCCCATTAATCCTTCTCTGGGTGTAAAGTGACAGCAAAACTATGTCTGCAGGTCTTGGGCTTTTGTTTTTCTGGGGGTTTTTTGTTTGTTTTTTTTGTTGGAGGAAAATATTCATTGACCAGCTCTGTTGTGCGTATATGTGTGTATCTGCTGGTACACAATGCTTCTTACAGATCAATGAAGGTACCTGTGTGTCACACATTATCTCTCTGCAGATCTCTTCCAGAAGCTCTTCAGGCAGGATCTGCTGGTGGCTAGCTTATTTCGTAACTTCCTGTTGGCAGAAAGGATTATGAGGTCTTACAACTGTACCCCTGTCAGCAGCCCACGTCTACCTCCAACATATATGCATGCAATGTGGTAAGTCACTGCTAGCAGGGTACCTCTTGCTTTAAAGGCTTTATACAGATGCCTTCTCAGCCTTTTTGGCTAAGATCAAGTGTAGTATCTGTTCTTATCAGTTTAATATCCAGACAGCTGCAGCAACACAGGACCTAGCAAACAGAGCTCTAAACAGGGGAGTTTGAGTGGGAGTTCTGTTGGAGGAGAAGGTAGCTGTACTTGGTTTTGTATTTTTAGTATTTGTGTGTGTGTACGGGCTTTGTGCTGGGAGAGCAGCTGAGCCTGATTAGGGGGTGGGGCTTTGTGCTGGGAGAGCAGCTGAGCCCTGCCTAGGGGGTGGGGCTTCTGACTAGGGGTCCTATAAAGGTAGACAGCCAGTCAGGCAGCGGCCCAGACAGCTGCAGCGGCACAGGAGCTAGCAAACAGAGCTCAAAACAGGGGAGTTTGAGTGGGAGTTTGTATTGTGGTGCTTGTTTGGGGTTTGCTTTTGCTGGGGGGGTGGTTCCCAGATTAACAGGATTTAGGTGGGAAGGCAATGACGGATACAGAGGCAGCTGTGGGAGTGACTCCTGTAGTGGAAGACACATTGAGGATGACTGGATGTGGAAGCTGTGGTATGTACATGATCCTGGAGGGGGGAACCGGTAAGAGTTTTTTCTGCATGAAATGCCATCTGATAGAGCTGATGGAGGAAAAGATCCGAGGTTTGGAGATGCAGGTGGAAAGTCTCGTTGAGTTTAGGAAGGGGTTTGAGCAGATGATGGAGCAAAGACATGAGGTATCTGAAGGGAAAAGCTCAGACTCACGGATGGAAGCAGGGCTGGGGAATTTTGAGGGGAGACTGGCTGAGGAAAGTGGTCAGTGGAAACATGTGACTAAAAGAACCAGGCAGAGGAAAAGACGGGCTAGTGAAGGAGAAATAGAGCTTAGGAATAGGTTTGCAGAGTTGGAAAATGAAGAAGGGGCTCAGCAGGTACTTTTTGAAGGTGGAAGGGTAAGGAAGAAGAGAAGAGAGGCTAGCCCTATAGGAAAAGGGGAAGAGTCAAGGGAGACTACATCAAATATGAGCCCCAGGAGGATACAGGATGGGTTGAAGATGATTATAAGGGAAAATAGGAATGGAAAGAACTTGCAGCCAGGGGGAACAGGGGAGAGACTGGAGAATAGCACCGTCACCAAGAAAAGGCAGGTCTATGTGAACGGGGACTCTTTATTGAGAAGAATAGACAGGCCTGTAACTAGAGCTGATCCAGAGAATAGAAGGGTGTGCTGTCTTCCAGGTGCTAAGATACAGGATGTAGACCTGAGGTTGAAAAGGATCCTAAAGGGAGCGGGAAAGAATCCCCTAATTATCCTTCATGTGGGAACAAATGATACGGCTAGATTCTCGCTGGAAAGTATTAAGGGAGACTATGCTAGGCTGGGGAAGACGCTTAAGGAAATTGAGGCTCAGGTGATCTTTAGCGGGATCCTTCCTGTTCCTAGAGAAGGGCAACAAAGGTGTGACAAGATTATGACTGTCAATAGATGGCTTAGGCAGTGGTGCTATAAGGAGGGCTTTGGGATGTATGGCCACTGGGAGGCATTCACAGACAGAGGACAGTTCTCTCGGGATGGACTTCATCTGAGTAGGGAAGGAAATAGACTTCTAGGATCGAGGCTGGCACAACTGATAAAGAGAGCTTTAAACTAGGAATTAGGGAGAGATGGATGGAAGATGTCCAGGTAATCTCCACGCCAGATTTTAGCATTGAGAGGGAAGAAGACGAAGTAAGAAATGATACAGCTGTGGGTAGGAGAATGTATATAAGGAGCGAGGACGGTGTGGATACTAGTCTAATAGGTTATACTGGCTGTAGAATGACTTTGCCTAATAGGGTACAAAATATGAGCGAGGCCAAACAGCAAAAATTAAGATGTTTGTACACCAGTGCGAGGAGCCTAGGTAACAAAATGGAGGAACTAGAGCTACTGGTGCAGGAAGTGAAACCAGATATTATAGGGGTAACAGAAACATGGTGGAATAGTAGTCATGACTGGACTACAGGTATTGAAGGGTATGTGCTCTTTAGGAAAGACAGAAACAAAGGTAAAGGGGGTGGAGTAGCATTGTATATCGATGAGGTAGAATGTAAAGAAATAAGAAGCGATGCAATGGATAAGACAGAGTCCGTCTGGGCAAAAATTACATTGGGGAAGAAAACTAGTAAAGCCTCTCCTACCATAGTGCTTGGGGTGTGCTATAGACCTCTGGGATCTAATTTGGATATGGATAGAGCCCTTTTTAATGTCTTTAATAAAGACATTTAATAATGGAAACTGCATGATCATGGGAGACTTTAGCTTCCCAGATATAGACTGGAGGACCAGTGCTAGTAATAATAATAGGGCTCAGATTTTCCTAGATGCGATAGCTGATGGATTCCTTCATCAAGTAGTTGCTGAACCGACTAGAGAGGATGCCATTTTAGATTTAATTTTGTTGAGTAGCGAGGACCTCATAAAGAAATGGTTGTAGGGGACAATCTTGGCTCAAGTGATCATGAGCTAATTCAGTTCAAACTAAATGGAAGGATTAACAAAAATAAATCTGCAACTAGGGTTTTTGATTTCAAAAGGGCTGACTTTCAAAAATTAAGGAAATTAGTTGGGGAAGTGGATTGGACTGAAGAACTTATGGATCTAAAGGTAGAGGAGGCCTGGGATTACTTTAAATCAAAGCTGCAGAAGCTATCGGAAGCCTGTATCCCAAGAAAGGGGAAAAAATTCATAGGAAGGAGTTGTAGACCAAGCTGGATGAGCAAGCATCTTAGAGAGGTGATTAAGAAGAAGCAGAAAGCATACAGGGAGTGGAAGATGGGAGGGATCAGCAAGGAAAGCTACCTAATTGAGGTCAGAACATGTAGGGATAAAGTGAGACAGGCTAAAAGTCGAGTCGAGTTGGACCTTGCAAAGGGAATTAAAACCAATAGTAAAAGGTTCTATAGCCATATAAATAAGTAGAAAACTAAGAAAGATGAAGTAGGGCCGCTTAACACTGAGGATGGAGTGGAGGTTAAAGATAATCTAGGCATGGCCCAATATCTAAAAAAATACTTTGCCTCAGTCTTTAATAAGGCTAAAGAGGATCTTGGGATAATGGTAGCATGACAAATGGGAATGAGGTTATGGAGGCAGATATTACCATATCTGAGGTAGAAGCAAAACTGAAACAGCTTAATGGGACTAAATCGGGGGGCCCAGATAATCTTCATCCAAGAATATTAAAGGAATTGGCACCTGAAATTGCAAACCCATTAGCAAGAATTTTTAATGAATCTGTAAACTCAGGAGTAGTACCGAATGATTGGAGAATTGCTAATAGAATTCCTATTTTTAAGAAAGGAAAAAAAAGTGATCCAGGTAACTACAGGCCAGTTAGTTTGACATCTGTAGTATGCAAGGTCCTGGAAAAAATTTTGAAGGAGAACTTAGTTAAGGACATTGAAGTCAATGGTAAATGGGACAAACTACAACGTGGTTTTACAAAAGGTAGATCGTGCCAAACCAACCTAATCTCCTTTTTTGAAAAGGTAACAGATTTTTTAGATAAAGGAAATGCAGTGGATCTAATTTACCGAGATTTCAGTAAAGTGTTTGATATGGTGCCACATGGGGAATTATTAGTTAAATTGGAGAAGATGGGGATCAATATGAACATCAAAAGGTGGATAAGGAATTGGTTAAAGGGGAGACTGCAATGGGTCCTACTGAAAGGAGAACTGTCAGGTTGGAGGGAGGTTACCAGTGGAGTTCCTCAGGGATCAGTTTTGGGACCAATCTTATTTAATCTTTTTATTACTGACCTTGGCACAAAAAGTGGGAGTGTGCCAATAAAGTTTGCAGATGATACAAAGCTGGGAGGTATTGCCAATTCAGAGAAGGATCGGGATATTATACAGGAGGATCTGGATGACCTTGTAAACTGGAGTAATAGTAATAGGATGAAATTTAATAGTGGGAAGTGTAAGTTTATGCATTTAGGGATTAATAACAAGAATTTTAGTTATAAGTTGGGGACGCATCAATTAGAAGTAACAGAAGAGGAGAAGGACCTTGGAGTATTGGTTGATCATAGGATGACTATGAGCTGCCAATGTGATATGGCTGTGAAAAAAGCTAATGCAGTTTTGGGATGCATCAGGAGAGGCATTTCCAGTAGGGATAAGGAGGTTTTAGTACCGTTATACAAGGCACTGGTGAGACCTCACCTAGAATACTGTGTGCAGTTCTGGTCTCCCATGTTTAAAAAGGATGAATTCAAACTGGAGCAGGTTCAGAGAAGGGCTACTAGGATGATCCGAGGAATGGAAAACTTGTCTTATGAAAGGAGACTTAAGGAGCTTGGCTTGTTTAGCCTAACTAAAAGAAGGTTGAGGGGAGATAGGATTGCTCTCTATAAATATATCAGAGGGATAAATACAGGAGAGGGAGAGGAATTATTTCAGCTCAGCACCAATGTGGACACAAGAACAAATGGGTATAAACTGGCCACCAGGAAGTTTAGACTTGAAATCAGACGAAGGTTTTTAACCATCAGAGGAGTGAAGTTTTGGAATAACCTTCCAAGGGAAGCAGTGGGGGCAAAAGATCTATCTGGTTTTAAGATTCTACTTGATAAGTTTATGGAGGAGATGGTATGATGGGATAATGGGATTTTGGTAAGTAATTGATCTTTAAATATTCAGGGTAAATAGGACTAATCCCCTGAGATGGGATATTAGATGGATGGGATCTGAGTTACTACAGAAAATTCTTTCCTGGGTATCTGGCTGGTGAATCTTGCCCATATGCTCAGGGTTTAGCTGATTGCCATATTTGGGGTCGGGAAGGAATTTCCCTCCAGGGCAGATTGGAGAGGCCCTGGAGGTTTTTCGCTTTCCTCTGTAGCATGGGGCATGGTTGACTTGAGGGAGGCTTCTCTGCTCCTTGAAGTCTTTGAACCGTGATTTAAGGACTTCAATAGCTCAGACATGGGTGAGGTTTTTCATAGGAGTGGGTGGGTGAGATTCTGTGGCCTGCGCTGTACAGGAGGTCGGACTAGATGATCAGAATGGTCCCTTCTGACCTTAGTATCTATGAATCTATGCCTTATGGAGATTTCAAGAGCCACTGTCATACAAGGCTGTTACCACCTGAATCTGTGCAGTGCTTTCCTGATTAAATCAGTGGATCAGAAATGGAAGCGCATGTAGCAATTTAATACCTCTCTCCAAATGTATTGCTTCCCGTGTGTATGATACCTCATTAATATAATTCTGATATAATTGCCTGATACAAAAGCTCCACTTCATTTAAGTAACATTTCAGCCCAAATAAAGAAACAACGGAGCATCAACGACACTTCTGTTTTGCTGGCATAAAGCTGTGATTGTAGTGGGGAGAACTGGGATAGTTGGGGCTAACAGAAGAATTCTTTTAACTTTCACAATAGAAAGTAAAAGGAGGTGGGGTTTGTCACAGAGTTCATTTCCTGGCGCTCTGCTTCTTTTTAGATGATTAATGGAAATGCAAATGACTCGCATTATGGAAAGCCTTTTAAATGCATTCCTGACTAATAAAAAAAAAATGCTGAATGAATACAAAAGTCCTCCTTATAATTCTTAGTCCTGTCTAATTAAGGCTAGAATTGTACAAAACTTGGCTAAGTGTAACCTGATAGGGTCAAGCTAACACAATTTCTGTAAGAGAAAATGATGCCTCTGTAATCTCCAAAAAATTAATAAAGTAATTGGTAAATGTAATTGAATAGGTTTGAGTGACTTGGATATTCAGAAAGCTTTTGATTAAAGTCCCTCCATCAGACTACAGTGGAAAACAAAGTTTGAGTAGGATGAAAAGTCATGTCATGGGAAAACGGGTCGAGGTGGCAGAAGTCATATTACATGTCTTGTCTTAGGACTGGAGAGAAGTTAATAGTTCAATATTGGGATCATTGTTAAATACATTCATTAATCATTTGGAGGAAGAAGTAGACAGTGATTAGAAGTTTACTGATAACACATATTTGCTTTAATTAATAGAAAAAATATGGAAGGATTATGAGAAATCCACATTGGCACCTATAGCCAAAGCTGCTCCTATGTGCTTTTAAATTGGAGGAACTTTTGAGGAAAAAGATTTGTCATTGTACACAGCACAGTGAAGTTGGCTTGTCAGTGTGGTGTAAAAGCAAACAGGATGTTTGTATGCACAAAAGGGATAGAACATGTAGCATACCAATGAGCATACCAAACAATGAGTGAGCACTCATCTGTATGACTGTGTCTAATTGTTGCCTCACCTGAAAGGTGTGGCAGAGCCTGGAAACCTCCTGAGAAGGACAATGCATATGTGGTTACAGGTTTTGCAGGATTTTTATATGGGCAGAAATATACAAACAAATCTATCTAGATACTTATATCATGCTCATTATCAGGGTATCAGAGCTTCTTCTGGCTTCTTGCTGGAGTCCTTCTGTTAGGCAATGTGGCCTAGTGGATAGAGCACTGGACTGGCACTCAGGAGATCTGCGTTCAGTTTCTGGCTCTTCCACTGACCTACTGGATGACCATGGGCAATTCACATCTTCTGTGCCTCAGTTTCCCCATCTGTAAAATGGGGATAATGATATTGACCTTCTTTGTAAAGTGCTTTGAGATCTGTGGATGAAAAGTGCTAAATAAGAGCTGCTATTATTGTTTTCATTTTTACTTAGTATTTAGCAAAAGCAGAGCTTCCTTAGGAAAACATTCATCACCTCTGCTTCTGCTGACTCCCAGATGGTGGCAGCCGAGGAAGGGAGAAATGAGCAGGCAGCTCCTTGATGTATATTTTCAATACTCTTCCACAAAGGTAGTATTTAAAATAAAATTCAGGTCAGGGGAGACTCTTCCTTATTTGCCAGAGGAGGCCCAGCAACATAACAGTTCGAGAAACTCTAGGTTTAATGTCTAGTTAAAGATTTTATTAAAAAAAAAATCCTGTGCCCATGTATAGCACCTTTTATTCTCAACTCTCTTAACACATCACAGACTTTAAGCCTTACAACCCACCTGTAAACTAGGGAATGTACCGAGGTTCAGCAGAAGTGACTGACTTAGACACACAGCACGTCAGCTGCAGGGCATGAGGGAAAGGAACATGATCTTAACTTGCTGTCACGTGCTGTAACTCACTAGATAGTCAAGTCTCCCTAGACCTTACACAGAGCTGTATTCTGAAGGCTTTCATCTGTTTGTTTTTTTTTGTTTTTTTTTTATTAAAGCAGATCATTGCGGCATTGGAAATTTAACCCAGAAAATGCGGTGGAGGAAAGAACCAGAACTTACATTGCTGGGTGATAGAGACCTATTGGATGACAGAATGCAAATGTGCACTGCCGAGTACACCGGTTGTCATTCTGCTGTGAGCTTTTCACAGATTTTTGCACCTGGCAGATCAGAATGTGAATGCTTATGAATGTGCGTACTGGCTGTGCTGTCATCCATAGTGGTTTGAAACCCCTAGGATCTGCTATACTATGTAAATGGATGATGAGCTCAGACACTTAGTCCTACAACACATCAATCTGTGTTCCTCAAAGACCTGACTTAAAGGTTTTCTGATTTCCCCTGCCCTCAGTAATAGTTATTTTGCTTGTTATGTTGGTTGCCATGTGAGTGTTGTGATGGGGCCTTTCGGCTATTCCCACACATCCATGCTGAGGCAGGCAGGTATTGTGTGTCTCTACCCCCTTACATTTGATTTCATAGTTAAGACTTTGTGGGAATTGTGCTGGTTAGCTTCCCCAGGTATTTCAGAGTAGTTCAAATCCTTCCTCCATTCCTCTTCCTTGGGATGCTGATCTCCCCACCTAATCTGCATCCTTCCACACCCAGAAATTATGGGTGATTGGCCCACTCCCTCCTCGCCATAGACACCGCTTGTGCTGCATTTTGTCATATGCCCAGTGACTGGATAAAGATGGAATCCATGCCAAACACTGTTTGTGTCCCACTACTTAGCTGGCTACAGAAGCAATAGCTTTACCGTATGCCTTCATTGTTTAGAAAGCTGTCTGTTAAAACTTACATTGCTATAATGCTGCCAGCTCTACTGAAGTACATTATAATTTATCTTGCATTTCAGATGTGAAGAAACATGATGAAACAATCTCATTGGGGAAGTATGAAATAGCAATTATATGTAAAACACAATCAAATTTTCTTCTGTTTGTTGTTAGTGCATAGGGAGATACAGGATACACAAGCAAGCTGTAAAAAGGAGTCTGCTTTGGAACTGCATGAGTAATATTGATTCACAGATACTTTCTTCTCTTTCTCCACACCGTCTCCTCTCCTCATGCACTCTTTTAGATCACTAGGATGTTCTCTGGGGCTATCTTCCACACAGACAACATAAGTAATTTTAGTGATTCACTGATCATAGTAAAATATACTGAATGGATTCTGAACTTTACACATGCTGTTTGCTCCTCCCCCCTTTCTGGGAAATGCTGGTCAATTGTACCGTAAAGATGCCCTGCACCACACCTTGCCACTCTGCTTCAGTTACTGGAAACATCCTCACAATCAGTGTTAGAGTGGAAAGAACAGAAAACATCTCCTGCCGCTTGTAATTCCATCAGGTTCCTGGTTTTAACAGAAATGGGCTACAAAAAACAGAGTTTGGTGCTCAAGTTTCCCCCTTTTCTCCTTCCAATTAGCAGTATAGAGCTGGATCCAGTGCTGCAGTTTCTGCTGCAGTTACATTGATAGAAAACCATAAAGCAGTTGACAAAATATCGTGATGGTGTACTGCTCCGCTATGAGTGCACCGCAGGAATGTGCATATGCTGTGAAATGTTTTTCCACTTGACTTGAGCATCACTTGATCTCATGAATAATTATGGCTGTCCCTTTTTAGAAGTTAAATGTAGATCATTTTGCCCTATATTTTAGTGTATATCTTTGTCTGTGCTTCTGCCTGATGGTTTTCTCTATACCATGCTCACTTTTCACATCATTTGAGGATCCTGAATAGATTAACCCTTTTCTGGAAATAGTCATCAGGCTGCCAATGGCATTGGAAGTGTCTACAGATATGAGTGTCTCTGTCTTCTATCTTAGTCATCTGGAAGTAAATTCTCTGTGACCAGTTAAATCAGCACTCTTTATTTATTCTGTAGACTAGTGCTTTCTGACTTATAAATTACTTCTTCTAACCAGGAGATTGGGCTATAGAGCAAGCCTTTTTTTTTTTTCCTAAGGCCAGTTTTTGTCCACTGTCAGCCAGTATTACGATGCACTCAATAGGGCACTGAACTTGATAGTTAAGAAACCTGGCTTGTGCCCCCATCTCTGCCACTGACCACTGTGTGGTCCTAAATGTGTGACTTAACTTCTCTGTGCCTCTATTACCACTCCAAGACTGTCTCTCTTGTCGACTTAAACTGTAAGCTCTTCAGGGCAGGGACTTTCTCTTACTGTGTTTGTACAATGCCAAGCACAATGGGACACTGATCTTGAGTGAGTCCTGTTGGCGCTACTGTGGTACAAGTAGTAGCAATATTCACTGAGGGAGCCCAGATGTATTTGTTTGTGGTGTATGCAGGGAGGAAGAAACATTTTTGTCCTGCCTGCACATGGGTCCATGGCCATGGATTGTAGTTTATACATTGTAATCACCAGTAGAAAATTGTAATCATGATAACTTAGTAAATTGACGGAAATTTCCTAATGTGTAATGTGGGCCATGTATTAAAACAAGAGACCTTTATTATGCTGTGGCAGAGATGTGCTTATAATAATAATAATAGAAATATTGCTGCAGCATGAAATTGTAGCTGAAAAGAAAACCATAATGTAACATCCCAATAATAGGTGAGGAGGGAGATTCTAATGTCTTTGGACATTGTGGGAAGTATTGCTAAAAAGGTGCAAGTCTGCAGTTTTCTTCGCTGATTAATTTAAAAAGGACTCTTCTTTTTGAAACACAGATAAGTCTTAACATCTCAGCAAGAGCACAATTACTGAAGGATTTAGGAGGGCATTTGGCTACTCTGTGTTAGCTTTTTATAGGCTTGGACAGATTTTTGTTTCAATCAGAAACATGAGGATTTTGGTCTCCACCTCATTGTTAGGGTCTCTAGTACCTATCAGAAAGGCACCCACCTAGTTTGATCAGGAAAGGTCCAGAGTTGCTATAGTAGTGCATGGGTTGAGGTCAGGATTGAGATTCATTGGCTGACAAGAGGAAGGTTGCCCATTGCTGCCTCTAACTAGCACTGTCAGACCCTCATTTTCATGAGCACCCAAATCCTTACCAAAGATTTTATCGCTCTAAATATTTTTTAAAATACATATGTGTGAGCTGCTTCCCTCTTGCCTTCCCTAGAGCAGGCGCAGTATCACGGTGGAGCCGCTGACCTCAGACTGATATTTGAAAATACCATCAAATAGGGCATACTACTGAGTTGTAGCTGCAAAAAAAACTCGACATGGGAATAACATGTTCCATGTAGTTGGTACAGACTGAAATGTTTCTATCAAGTATATTTGTGTTAGTCCCCAGAGCACAGATGGCTGAAACTCAGATGCCTTTAGCGGCTCAGCAGAAAATCATCAACTCTGTTTCCAAAAGGAAGGAGCCCAATGCTTTTTTTCTGTGCTGGAATGCAGTCTAATACCAGCTGTTTCCACAGAGAGAGAACACAAGCATAAGAGACTTCTGTAATTCTTTCCCAAAAATGAGATGTGAGGATTAAAAGCATCAGGCAGACTGACTCAGCCCAGAAAATTAAAGTTAAATGTAATAAGTTCTGCCTTCATGATCTGTGAACTACTACAGTACATGTGGGTGAAGAAATACTGAGGTGGGTCTCTGTAATTGTGTTTGTTTTATGTTGGTAAAGTATTACTGTGGGCTTACAACATGGAACATTTTATTATCTCACATAATAAAATTGTCTTTAAGCAAAGCTAGATGCTCTCTGCTTTCCATTCCCTGCTTAACAGCCCAAACTTTGGAGCAACTCAGAAAACACAAACTAAAGGCAGTTGGAAGAGATCAGGATAAATTATTTAAAAGTTTATAATACATTTCTAAACAAAATTGAAGTTAAAATACATGAGCACTTCCCTCAAGGGAGGGGAGAGTTAATAACAGAATCCAGGGAGTCCTTTCTTGTTTATTTTTTGATATAGAGTCATGCTGTTTTCCCCAGTTTCTGCATTCCTTCAGAGTAATAGCTTTATTTTGTATTTCCAATGAGGGTGCCTCGTTGGATTGATTGATCAGTAAAGATGGAGGTGTTATGTACGGTTGGATTGCTTTCCTGGTAGACTTCTTCCCTAGGCATGCCCCACTCCATTGCCAGTTTCATAAAAACAAATGCTCTTTCTTGTTGGGCATAGTTTTCAACTGAGTGAACTGAGCCGAATGTCAGACAAGTGAGAAACTGAAAAATACATGTTTCCCAAATTCACTGGAAGAGAGACAAGACTGGGGTATGTCCTCTAAATATTTGAAGCTGGGGCATCTCTTTCTGCCTCTCTAAAAGATTATTGAAAACCATCAACTTTAATGACCCCAACTTCTTTAATTAGATTGCACCATAGCAGATCATGGGAACTGATACTGTAAATTAACCTAGTCCCATTCCTACCCACTTCCTTGAAGTGTGGCTCTGTTCTGAGGAGAAGGGCTGTAGACAAACATAAAGATAAATACGTTCCCTGCCCCTCAGAGTTTACTGTCTAAGAAACATTTGAATGTGCGATTCATTTGGGATGCACAATGCAGGCCCACAAAAATAGTGGTGGATTGAGCTACAGCTGAAAATCATGGTCCAAAAATGTAAAATGGGCTTCTCAGTTTTACTAAAAACTTGCTTGTTTCTTTGATTGAAATGTGGGAGTACATTCCACACTTAGCATTTTTGCATCTGAATGGGCATTAAAATAGGGGAATATTGTATCCCAAAGGAGTTTGAAAAGGAGTACTGGTGGCACCTTAGAGACTAACAAATTTATTAGAGCATAAGCTTTCGTGAGCAACAGCTCACTTCATCGGATGCATTTGGTGGAAAAAAATAAAAAACTTTTTTTCCACCAAATGCATCCGATGAAGTGAGCTGTTGCTCACGAAAGCTTATGCTCTAATAAATTTGTTAGTCTCTAAGGTGCCACCAGTACTCCTTTTCTTTTTGCGAATACAAACTAACACGGCTGCTACTCTGAAAGGAGTTTGAGTCACTTCTCAAATCTAACCAATTAACTTATCTAATGGGTTTGAAAAACCTAACATCCCTGCTCAGTACCCGCCTAGTTCTTGTGTTGAACATTGCTATAATCTTTATCAGTGTGGACATGGGAGCTAACTCCTACAGCAATTACAAAGGCCATCAGTCATTTAATTCTCTCAGGTCTGTTTTAACGTAAACTATAAGAGTAAATCAGTAAACCAACTACACAGTCTTCATGGTATATAGTAAAGAGCAGGTGACTTGCCTCTGCTAAGAGGCACAATATCAAATTACCTCATTCAAAGAATAAGTAGGGGCAACAGAGTCTAAAAACATGAAATCTAATTTAAAATATTTTCAGGTCAAATAATGCATAGATGTGGTAATGCCCAATTCTTTTAGGAGACCACCTTGCAGCTATTGCATCATAGCTTCAGCACATTTGAAAACAAGAATAGATATTTGGATAGTGAGGAAATGCAATAAAAGGGGGAAAAAACATAATACTGAGCTCTTATTCAACCATTTTTGTTCCTAACACAGTGAAAACTAATCTTCAAAAGCACTTTGCGAACAGAAATCCCCATAAGACGCCTAGGAAGGAAGGAAGAAAATGTTATCCCGGGTTGGCTCTCATGAATCATTTTTAGAAGGGAATGGACCCCATCTCTGTCTGCCTGCTGCTCTCCAATTTATTTCCTGTTTGTGTGCTGAGGTGTAAGATTAGTTCAGAGAGTGTATCTACAACTTGCCTGCCTTCCCTGTCCCTCCTGGTAATCTGAAACCTTCAGTCATTACCTCTGCCTTTATGGTCTTTATTTCCTCCCTGGTGTAGAACCTAAATTCTCTGGTTTCCCCACCCACATTTCATCAACCATGACCTTTTATCATTCTTTTTCTGGACCTCTCCAATGCCCTGTTAGTGAAATGTGTTTTTACCTGCACAGTGGGTTCATTCTCTAAACAAAGACACAAGTAAAAGATTATAAAATAACTTGCTGGTGTCTTTTTGGCAATTGGAAGTAAAACAGTGCTGGCTTCAGTCCAAACAGTATTGTTTGCATTTTTTTAAAGTTTCAGCAAAGACATTGTTCTTAGGGGGGAGAGGCGGTGTTGTAAGTAGTTGGATTGAGTGCATCCATGAAGCAATTCACGTTAATCGGTAGCTCTCTAGACTGCGAAAGGCAGCCATATGGAAATTTGATATTGGTGATTTCACTTTTCAGAAAGATTGAATAATATTGGCTGATGTGGCTGCATTGATTCTTAATGATCTGTTTTTAGAAGACTAAAAAGAGATTTCACTTTAATCTGCTGAAATCTGACTTCAAATGCTGTATAGTTCTTCCTGATAAAGTGTTGAAAACTCTCCAATCTGACCCTGCAGGGCTGCTCTGGACAAATTTTATAGAGGTATTAGTGCTCCTTTCCTGAAATGACTTCGAGGGCTCAGTATATAAGGCCTGGTCTACACTTAAAATTCAGATCAACTTGGCTATGATGCTCAAGGGTGTGAAAAATTCATACTCCCTGAACACCATAGTTAAACTGATCTTATACAAGGATGTGTCATCGGATGAATTCTCCCGTCCACTAGCTACTGCTGCTTGGAGTGGTGGGTTACCTACATTGACAGAAATCCCCCTTCTGTCCCAGTAGGAAGCATCTACCCTGCAGTGCTATCGGGCACAGCCGCAGTACCATACCTGTGCCACTGTAGGACCCGTAGCTTAGACATGCCCTTTGTTTTGTGCCTCTGCAGTCTGACGACCTACACAGCATCCTCTATAAGCAGCACATTTCAGACTGTTGTGCTTCTCTTCCCCCAACCCTTTCCAGCCTCATCTAGTAAACCATAGTTCATCTCAAAGGCGCTATGTAGGGCTCCTCTTAATATGTCTACACATCAGTAAAAAAAAAAAAAAAAAAAATATGCAACCGAGTCTCAGAGCCCAGGTCAACTGGCTCAGGCTCATGGGGCTCGGACAGCAGAGCTAAAAATTGCAATATAGATTTTCGGGCTCAGGCTGGAGTCCAGCATCTGAGACCCAACCCCTTGTGGGCCCACTGCAGGTCTTTGCTTGCAGTGTAGACATACTCCAAGCGTCTCCTCTCTTAAGGAGGAACTAGCTGAGGGGCTCTCCGAGCCAACTGCCAATGTTAATTTTTAAGAAATCTTGGAGTACTGGGGAAATTCTGAAGAATTAGAGGTCTGCACATATGTTTACAAAAGGATAAAAGGGATGCCCAAAGGAACTATTGACTGGCTAACCTGATGTTGATCTCAGGTAAAATAATGGAATGATTAATTTGGAATCCTGTTAACAAAGAATTAATGGCTAAAAATACAATGAATGCCAGTCAGCCTGGTTTCACTGCAGGTAGGTCTTGTCAAACAGACCCATTAATTTAACAAGATTACAGGTCTTGTTGATAAAGGCAGCGGTATTGACATAGTATACTTAGATTTCTCCAAGGCATTTGACTAAGTGCTTGTCCATCCGGAGACTTAATGTGCGGCAAACTGGGATGTAAATTTACAGCACACTAGACTGCCATGCATGAAAAGTTCTGTGATGTGCTTTGACAAGCTGCTATTTCAAAGCGAACTTCTAGTCCATGGTAGCAGGGCCATACAGTGACTTAGTGGGCTGTAGATTTACACACTGCCTCCAAGTGGACAAGCCCTTAGCACCACATGACATTTGTATTAAACTTGAATCATATGGAACTAACAGGGTACACATTAGATGGATTAAAAACTGTCTCGCTCACAGATCTCAGAATGTAGTTGTTAATGGGGGATATCAGTGAGCTGAGCTGTTTCTATCAGGGTCCAATAGGAGCTTAGTCCAATGCTATTTTATATTGTTATCAACAAGCTAGACGATATAAAATCATTGGCAAAGTTTGCAGATGACACAACGATTGGTGGTCAAGTAAATAATGAGGACAGGTTAATTCATGATCTGAATCACCTGGTTAAATGGTCACAATCCAACAAAATGTATGTTAATACAGCCATATGCAAGAAAGTACATCTAGGAACAAAGAATGAGGTTATTACTTACAGGATGGGAGACTGTGTACTGGAAACCAGCGACTTAGGTAGATAATCACCTCAACATGAGCTCACAGTGGAATTCTGTGATGAAAAGACTAATGCAATCCTTGGATTAGCTTTTGCAGTGTGGAGTGTGAGGAACTCAATTTATTCAATTTATTGAAGAGAAGACAAAGAGGTGACTTGACCACTGTGTCTAGGAATTACATGTGAAAAAGACATTGAGTGGGGTGGGGGTGGGGCTTTTCAATCTTACCGTTAAAGGTGTAACAAATCCAGTGGGTGGAAGCTGAAGTTAGACAAATTCAACCATGAAATAAGATGCAATTTCCTAGCAGTGAGGGTGATAAAACATTGGAACAGCTTATCAGGGGAATTGGTCGACTTGCCTTTCCTTGAAGTCTTTAAAATGAGATTAGAAATCTTTCTAAAACGTATGCTTTAATCCAGCTTCTGGGAGAAATTTTATGACCTGTGCACATTGGGGCAGCTAGCCTTAGAATCTGTGAATCTTCCTGTTTGTCCTCTTCCTTCGTAGGCCTTTGGAAGAACATGACTGCCTACGTTGCCCTTAACATGCTCATAAGACTTGAAGCTTTGCAATAAGATAAATATAATCAAATCCCATGCTTCAGGGCTTCAGCCAGTTGCCTGCAGGTGTCAGGAAGGAATTTTTCCCTTGAGGCACAATTTTTCAAATGTATTTGGGTGGTGCCTTACTCTGAAGCATCAGAGATTGACCACAGCTGGAGATGGGATGGATCAGTGCTCTGAAGTGGTACAGAGAATCCTCTTTCCTAAATGTCTGGCTGATGTGTCTTGCTTACATTCTCAGGATCAAACTGCTTGCCTGGGAATTTCCTCCAGGTTAAAATAGCAAAGACTTTAGGGGGTTTACACCTTCCTCTGCGGCATGGAGCCTTTCTCGACTAGGGTCCTCTGGGTTTGTCTCACCTAATCAATTCCTTGTCATTTCAGGGGTCTCAGGCATTGGCCTCTTCTGTCCTCTGCCTGTGACACACAACAGTGTGGTCTCTGTAGGACTGAAATGCTTTAGTCTAATTAAAGTAATTGGGATTAATATAGGGATATCTGAGTGATATGTGGGAGGTCAGAGCAGATGATCTAGTGGTCCCTTCTGGCCTTAAACACTATGAAAATATGAAAAACTTGTGAAATCAGCACTTTGCCAAGGATGGTGTTAGTGTCAGGCATCCTGGCAGTTTGTCCAGTGCTGACTTACCTCTTGCCTGAGTAACTTGCCTCATTTCAAGGGCATTAATTTCCCTTCTGTTACATACCCCAAAAAAAACTGGATGTCTTTTGAGCAGTTGCTTGATAATTAGTCACTTCTGGTAGATTTCCGAGTCCCTCCCCCCATAAAACTTCTGTTACAGTGTAGAACTTAACAAGAATGAGCCCTAAGATCTTTCAGCAATTTCCCTATGTTTTTCCTTGGCTTATTGTATACATATCACCAGCACAAATGTGTCTGATTTGTGTACAACAAATCTCCTTAAACAAGGTAGCCATGCAAAACTCAGATCAGAGTAGGATTAATGCAGATAAGGCCACCCTTCAACAGTACATGTTCTGACAGAATTTCCAAGTCTAGAATTCTGAAGAGAAGCTTTATCATGACCCTGTCAGTGTATCAGTGAGTTGGGACTCGCAGGAGTCAACAGGAGTAATTGATGAATCATATTAGCATGCCTAATAGACTGGAAGCTAATCTTCAAAAGGACTTACTCAGCACCTTAAAAGTGTGTGCTTGAGGGTTATGGGTCATGTTGAAGCTGTGGATATTAATAAGACAGAAAAGAGAACATCAAAGTTCATTTTAAAAAGTGGCTGTTCCTGTTCAAACGAGAGCAGGCACAGGCTCGTTTTCTAGTTAAGTAGATAGTTAATATCAACATTTCATGAAGAGTTTTGTGTCTGCCAAACCATGTAAGTACTAAGTGGCAGTCATACAGTGTCACACATGAGCAACAAGATGCCAGACTCCATTAATGCCAGTGGGAGTTCCATGTTTTTGTTACCTTTGAATTGTGGTAGAAGTGTGCCAACTAACTACAGGTCTCACCGAGCAGAGGAGTTGTAATGTAAGAAGTTCCTTCTACCAATTTACAGTCAGTCCAGGATTAAGTTATTTTTTCAGTTTATAAAAATACACCTGTTGTGCCGTATAAACACATGGGCAAAAAAGTAGAACATCAAATACATCTGCCTCCCTTTTAGATTAGAGGGAATTTAGTCTTTGTATAGAAATAATATGCTTACTGAGATTGTATGGTGTGTTGTGATTCTGGACTAGGGCTGATGTCACCACTTTGCATAAGTACGAACTGGCTTCCTGAGAACTGAAGAGCTATTGCATATTAACTAAGACAGTTTGGTGTATCTATAGGTTGTCCATCCTCTAATAATCAGCTGTTCAGACTTCTCCCAGTATTATATACTCATATCCCAGGATGACCTGTCTCTCACTTGTTTCTCCAGGCAAGCTTGGGACCTCGCAGTTGATATTTGCCTTTCCCAATTACCAACAATCATAGAGGAAGGAACTGCATTCCGGGTAAGTTACTGAGGCATTGAAATATTCTGTGTCCAGTTTAAGCCATTAGTCAATGTTCCAGCCCTATGAAATCTCCTTTTTTACTAAGTCTTGAATTCTTGCGCCAAGGAACTAGGACTGGGTGGAGCTTACATTTCCTGGGAGATCATAAACTACCAATCATCTCATTTAGAGGCGTAGGATTAGGGTCAGTTTAAAACCTTTCATTAGCCGATAACATTTCTGAATGAGTGAATGCACTTGAATTCAGAGACCTTGCTTGTACAGGCATATGGAGTGATATGTGCACATATACTTTAGAATTCTTTCTTAGTGAGATGTCATAATTAAGTCGGGGTGAGGGTTTCTTCTGTTCAATGCCAGTTTTTATTAGTTTAAAAATTGGTGGGGAGGAAGAAATTCTTACTGGCAGAAACTCGTAGATTCTAGGTCTGGCCTCTGGCATTTCAGAAAACTCAGTAAAGTGAGCTTTCTATTAATACAGCACACCACTGTGATTTTTACAATTCAATCATTTTTAATAACCATGTAGAAACCTGCAAAAATGAATTGTTTAATGGAGGTATCTTCAGATAATACGGAGCAAAGTCGTACTTGGTAAGTTTCGGGGTACTTTACACCATTTCTTTAAAACAAGAGGTGACTTAGTAAAAGTGGTCTCATTAATGAGATTCACTACATTTGTTGTTGCCCTTTCACTTATCTCAAGCAGCAAAGTGCCTGAATGTTTTAACATAAAATTAGGACCATATTTCTTTAGATGGGATGGGTTTCTTTTGATGATCCTCTGATGCCTCCTGAATGGAAACCTTTTAATAATGACTATTACAGTCTGATTGGTCGTAACGTTCTGATAGACTCAAGGATGAAATTCCATTATAGTCACTGGAGGAAAGTAAATATGCGTTTCCTATATGGGATTATTTGGGTTTTTGATGTACCTATGGCAGTTTTCAACTCCAAGAACATAAGAGACTCTGACAAAAGGAAAACCCCGTCTTTCCCAGCTAACACTTTTGTTTGCTCTTAACTCCAGTTTTCTTTCTCATCTGATTTATCTCCTCCTTTTCCAGGAACAGATGTAGGTGTTTTTTACTTGTTCATGCTCTGTTTCAATTACCTTTCCCAAAAACTTATTTAATCAATCTGACCCATTGTTTGAAATAGTTCTACCTAAATTCCCTGCTTACTCCTAATTTCATAATTTTTAGATGATGAATTGATAAATTTAATTTTTGATTAGTGATAAGTTGTTGTCATCCATGTTTAAAAACAAATCTGAAGAAGCACTGATAAATTTATACCTCACTCTGAGATTCCCAATGTGTTTCTGTATTGTCAGTTTTCAGAGTAGCAGCCGTGTTAGTCTGTATTCGCAAAAAGAAAAGGAGTACTTGTGGCACCTTAGAGACTAACAAATTTATTAGAGCATAAGCTTTTGTGAGCTACAGCTCACTTCATCGGATGCATTTGGTGGAAAAAACAGAGGAGAGATTTATATACACACACAGAGAACATGAAACAATGGATTTATCATACAATATTATGTATTGTCAGTCTCTCTTGACTGTAAGCTTCTCAGAGTGGAATGGTGGTACCTTTGGTAATTTTCACAGAAGATTATCTCCGCAGCAGTTTGACTGGACCTGAGAGGGAGCAGGTTGCTGTCAGAAAGGCCAGAGAGAAGGTGGATATGTCTGTACTGCAACAAAACCCCCGTGGCTGGCTCACGTCACCTGACTTGGGCTCACGAAGCACAGGCTTTGGGGCTATAAAATTGTAGTGTAGATGTTTGGGCGTCTCAGAGCCTGGGCTCCAGCTCAAGCCCAAACAGCCACTCTGCAGTTTTATAGCCCTGCAGTCCAAGACCCAGAGACCTAGTCAGAGGTCTTAGGTCTGCTGCAGTGTTTTATTGCAGTGCAGAAATGCCTGGAGATTGCTGTAATCAAGACAGAAGAAACAGGCCTGGATGAAAGTTGAAGTGTTGTGGACAGAGATAAATGGGAGACAAGCTGCAAGGCTTTTTTCTAGGGATAGGATCCTAATGTAAGTTTATAAGAAAAGCAATATAGCTACATAGCAAAGCTGTATCTCAGTAGGTATAGCAGGATCTGATCTTCAGTGCATCCAGATCCATTACAGTGACTGGCTGAGAGCCCAGTGTAGATTTATGAGAATAAAGTACTGCATTTGCTAGTCTCCTTTTGTGATTGAGCTGGTTCAGAGAGAGCAACTCTGATGACAATATGCACATTTGTGTGGTTTTAAACTAGCTATTCCTATGCAAACTAAATGGCCGTTAAAGTTGAAACAAACAATCAGAAGAGAAATCTTTGCCTAGCCCTATTGCAGGTAGTTTGACTTTCAGGACAGCCAGTTTGAATAGATTCCAGAGTATATCCTCAAATGTGTCCTAGGATATGGGTCTTGAATGATACTAAGTATCCAGGGTGTGGGGGTATAACTTTTAGTTTACATTTGGATTTCAGCCTTCCACACACACGTGGAATAAAACCAGTTTTTACAGTAATGCCCTTGCATTCCATGCATAGTATCAAACTGTATTTTCTCAGTAGGTTTACTGGCTGAAGTTGTATACAAGTGCCTGAATGCAGCACAAACACTTTGGCTCTTTTGGGGATGAAGCTGGTAAATGCTCACCCACCCTTTAATCCCCTTCTCTTTTCTATACATACTCTGTATTCTAAAATAGCAATAAATGTAATTGCCCGCATTCTGGCCTGCAGTGTCCCCTGCTATTGGAGTTCTGTGACACTGCTCTGTTAGTGCACATAATATGCCGCTGTGGCAGTCCTGGGCTTCTGAAAACTGCCTGCTAGTTGGGCTGAGTTACAGTGAAGAGTGGGCATGTTTCAGGAATGAGATGAGATAAATATCCACCAGGGACTAGATAAGAAGCCAGCAAACTCTCTATTCACTTTACAACCTAAGCAAGACAATCAGAAGTGAAAACAAGTCATCCTCCAAGCTCCAGTCAATGCCGTGTTTTATGTCTGATGTGGTCAAGGCTGACTGTATAGGTTGCAAGAGGAAGGAGGACGTTGCTTAGTCAAACAGACATAAAGAAGATGAAGCTTATTTTTTCAATTTGGGAGGGGGTGGAAGGGGCTTAGCTTTCTATTGCGAAACTTTGACAAATGATTGAAATGGAAAGACAGTTGAACATCCTTGATCCATCCCTTGTTTTCTAAATAAACATTCTGCCCTCCAACCTTTGCGACAAGGTTAGCTGCTGCCAGCCAATGCTAATCCTATAAGAAATTGTTGTTTAATGCAGAGCGGGGGTAAGTTTTTTATTAAGGTTGATCAGTCTGTTCATAACAGGGCTGGCAGAAACAGCAATCAGAGTCTCAGATGTCAAATGCTCTAGTGAGAGTCAGAGGATTACTGAGCTACCATTTGTACTCTGGTCTTTTTGGCCACTGCAGGTTTAGTTTCCAGTCCAGCTCTGGATAAAATAATTGATAATCTCTTCTTCAGGGCTGTTTTGTTTCAAAAGTATATTATAAAAAACATAAGTCACTGACTTCTGAGTATTCTTCTCTAGTCGAAACTGGAAAAACAGGGTTATCTCCTTGGGAGGAGCCTGTAGTCTAGGCGCATTCTTACAGGGAAGAAGCACGTTGGAGTTGTGTGTGCATGTGCACTTGAATGTGCTTTGAAGATTCTTTTTCCCAATGGAGTTCTATTCTGGAAGATGATGTGTCCTATAGCTGGCCCTTTCTCACAGCCCATTTGTATTGCAAGCCTTATGTGACATAAGATAAAAGGAATAGTTCTTTCAAGAGAATCTAGAGCAGGGGATCCTGCCATGTTGACTGGCAAGTTGTCATGAACCCCTTAGTGTCACTGCTGAGTTAAATGGCAATGCATTTTGTGCTAATGCTTTACATCTTCCTGGTCCCACAGGGATTAGAATTAAATCCCAGACAAATGACTGATTTCCCCTGCAAAGAGAAATTAAGAGTATTGAAAATCCATGAGTGTCAAGATGAACTTGCCCTTTAAGCCTATCCCACTCACAACTATCAAGTACAAACTGATAAATACCCTGCACTTACCCTGTATAGCATTTTCCACCTGAAGATCTGAAAGCACTTTACAATGAGGAAATGCCACTTCCCGTGTCTCCACTTTCTAAAACTAAGTGTGCACTGATCTGAACTGAATGAGATTCTCCAGCAGCCATGAGATGCTCCTGCACTTTGTGATGGGTTACTCCGAGCACACAATAGGATTATAGGTTTAGATCAAAGGAGTTGTCTGAAATTGTAGGGTGGACTGCCTCCCACATCTATTCTCCTTTAGGAAGGGTGTGTGGTGTAGAAAGGTGATTTATAAAGAGGAATTTAAAAGTGTCTAACTCATTTACTTCTTTGCCTCTTGTGATGCATAGTTCCTAACCTCATTCATAAAGCAGTCAGTGTAAATGTACTGTCTCTTTGCTTCTCACTTTATATTCTGTACACAGACACACATTGCAATCTGAAACAGGCACCAATAATCTCAGTCTAATATGCCACAAAAATGGCAAATCTCAGACTGTGAGTATACTGTGCATTTCTGTTGTTGATCTATAGGGACGCCTGGGCGGTCACCCTGTTTATAGGACCACCAGAGTAACACTTTTTGCTACTCGGAGTATTTAGCACTTCCACTGCTCTTTTTTTGGTTATCCTTCATACCATTCCCCTTGTGTCTAGGCTGCTGGAGACCAGCACAGTTCTCACTACAAATGCTTGAAAAGGGCAGTGTAACTGTGGAATAACTGTCAGAACATAAAGCAGTTGTTCTATTAACTCTCTTTAACTCTGTGGTCCCTTTGAGTAGTTTTCTATCAGAACACAGCCATTGTTATTGTTTTTAACCCAGTGTATGAATATCTCAGATTTAGAGAAAACTCCCCTACATTTTTTTAGATGTTGCTGCTCTGCACAAATTATCCACCAAATGTGATTAATTCCAGATTCCTTTATTTAGGTTGTACCTGTGTACAGTAATCTCAAATGTTTTCCAAGTGCTGAGCAGTGTTTTCATCCTTTTTTCCCCATAATAGCATCTCCTCTTGGATTCCATTCTGTAGTACTCCGCAAGTCAGTTCTAGGCTTATTTCCCTACATTGCTACTATCTTACCCATTGAATCAAGGAATTCATTATTATAAATAGTTGTTTGCAGACTTGAAGCCCTTAGATACGCTGCCACTCGCCACCAAGATCAGTGGATGTGAGGGAATGAATTTTTTATATAAAGGGAAACCCTCCATAAAACCCCAAAACTGCATCTTTGAATCACCAGCCTTTTTCAGAGGAGCTGTAAGGCAGTCCAGGGAGCATGAGACAGGGGTTTATGTCTTTTTCATTCTTACTCGCTTATTTTTTACCTTGGACTTGGCAAAGGCAGAGCCATGCATTAAATAAGTGGAACTGCCTCTACAGGAAGATAAATTACCTGCTGTTCTCTCTACTCTGCATGTGGAAAACCATGTTCATATTTTCCAAAAAAGCTTTTTACTCGAGATCTTCTTCCCCCACCTTATTCTTCCTTTTCCCCTGCCCTTTTTTAAAACAAATGTTTATATCAGGGGAGGCTGGCATATTTCCTGTGCTTTGTGAGGGTGCACGAGATCAGTGTTTGAGAAATCCTTGTTAGTAGTTATGTGCCTTAATTGAAAGGAATAGCTGTTGGGAACAACACACAATTCTGGTTAATTGATGCCAAAGCCTGCAGTCTCGCTTGATCTAGGGGCAGACAAACATCACACAGGTGCACACCCTCATAAAGAGGACAGTGCAAAACTCACTTCCCTATTCTCGTTCCAACAGCACAGCCCATTTTTTGCTGAGCAGCTGACAGCATTCCAGGTGTGGCTAACAATGGGCGTGGAGAACCGGAACCCGCCAGAACAGCTTCCAATAGTTCTGCAGGTGAGTCGCCTTGGCACGGGCCAGGTAGTGAGTTAAGTGAGCTGGCACTGCAGAGACTCATGGGCACTCATGAGTATGTGTTTACGTGCATGTCTTTCCCTGCCTGCCTAGTGCTATGCTCTCAGCCAGATGGTGTTTGGGTACATAAATTATGTGGGCTCATTCAGGACTGATTGAATCTGATTGTGTGTTTGCTAGACCTTTGCTGATAAAAGGGACACATTTGTCTTCCTTCTTTGTCCCGTTTCCTCCCCCTCCCTCCCCAGTACACCTTCAGATAAGCATAAATTCTTGCTGTAGTCTAGTGGCACTTCAACAGCATCAAGCTCCCTCGACCTCTCCTATTCAGCTGTGAATCAGCAAAGCTTTTTCAAAGAATGGTGCACTTGCTGTCCTGCTTCCTCCCTTATCTTCCCATCATACCTGCTAGCTCTGGGAGGCAGGGACATTGTCTTCTTTCTAGATTTGCAAAGTGGGCGCTGCTGCAGTCTGAGTGACTAATGAATGGTTCCTGTATCTGTCCCCTGACAGGGAAACAGGGGTCTGGTACAATTACAGGAGAGTGTTCAAAGTATCACCCTGCAGGTGTATTGGGAAGCAGCAGGGGCATGAGGCTCAGAAGGCCACTGCTGCACCTCTGCACTCCTTGCTATCTCCCTGGGATGCTCTGAGTTCATCTACAGAAAGGGAAAAAAATAGTTTCAGAGTGAACTCTGGGGAAGCCTAGGGTCTCATCTGAAACCAAGTTTCCTGGGGAGCGAAGGCAGAATGCCCACCTACACCCCCAGATGCATGCTCATAAACCCTCATCAAGGCAGCTTTGGTCACCTTTCCCTTAGGTAGAAATATATAGATTCCCTCCCACTCAAAGGAATGGGGTCCTAGTCTTCCATATGTCCAAGGACATCTGTTTTCCATCCCCATAATTGGAAAAGATTCACCTTCCCTCTGACAGCCACTAATGTGCCCCATGACAGACAGTACCATTAATCTTTTTGAGACCAAATCTTAATTTTTCTGAGCCTCCAGAGGCTGAGATAAGTTGGAAAAGGAGATGTGCTGTTTATCTCTGTGACTGCAATGGAAGCAGGCATTATGCATTATGTCCACTGCCTTCCACTGAATTAGTTGGCACTAGGAAGCTCTTCTGGTAATTAATCTTGCAACAGTATTGAGATCTCACCTGGTTCAGGACTATGCTTCCATCACCTCAAAGGGTGAGACTAGAGTAGAGCAACATGGCCAGTATAAATATTAAAACATTGCTATGTATGGAGAGTAAATTTGTTCACACACTGCTTTATAAACGGGGATTGTTGTTTGAGTTGTGATGTGTCAGTGAACGATTGGGAGGGGGAAAGGTGCACATTTCAACCCCCTCTTGAATGCCGTGTTGCGTAGATCTTGTGTCTACTGGACTGCACCCCTGTGGCCTAAAGAGGTACATTTGCTGCGAATGTATCCCCGGAGAGAGGGACATGTGAGTGCCACAGGCATGGTGCCAGACATGTGAAACCTGGTTCTTCCGAGGACAGGAAAACAGTCCTTTTGTAAATGGTCTTTTATTGACTTATAAAAATTGCAGTCCATTTAGAATCACTGCTCTCTCGGGGGAAGATCTGACAAAGCCAGATTTCTGATTCAGAGAAAAGCAAGAGGAGAACTTTACAAAGAGAAAAGATAGCTCATTCAGTCTGAGAGTCTGAAACAAGCCTGAGCAGTAGATTCTTAATCCTTGCTGAGGCACTTCTTTTCCAGGCTGTGAGAGTGCAGATGGACAGGATGAATACTTGCACCATTGAGGTAAATAGGAGATGCAGAGCGAGTTTTTGTTTCGTGCAGTGTTGCCCTGTAATAATGGCAGCTGCGCTGCCGCATTGACCTGATTTCTTCTATCCTACATTACTGTGGAGCTTTAATGTTAAAGCCTGGACCCCATTATCCATGAATTATCCTCCCATGCCTAAGCATTGCTGCAATTTGCATGCTCAGGCTTCCTTGGTTTTTTCAGATCCACTTCCCTCCTTATAGGCTTGGTGCTCCAGATTTGAAAATGCTGCTTGCTTCTAACCTTGAGCAGGGCTCTCTGTTGCTGGACAGCGATTGAGAGTTATGTGTAGTTGTTTGATCTAACAAACCAAACTGATTCGTAATCCAGACCTCCAACTGCCCCTGCAGCCCTCCTCTTCTGGTTAGAAATAATGTTGTATCCTTTTAGGGAATGGAGAGATTACTCTGGTGCAGCTGGTATGAAGATGCAGTTCTTATCGCAACATCTCCCTCCTGGTTTCTTTTAAGCTCATATCATTATTGTCACATGGCTCTTGTGTCCATATCACTTTTGTCTTCAGGTCATTGTGTCGCTTTGCTTCAGGAAAGTGGATGTGCGTAAAGGAAACCCAGATACTTTTCTCAGATAATGAATTGCAAGTTTAATTAAATCTTGGAGATATTTTATTTTATACATGCTTCTGTGATATTAACAGCAGTAAGATACATTTGTATGCTCATTTAGAAACCTGTTTAAAATTACATCTAATTTTTTTACTGTCTTTGACAGAATTTGTGGATTTATTTAATTCTTATGAAAGGGAATAATATGCACAGCATATCTGCTTGCAGCTTTCTCTGCTAATGCACCTTATATCTAGCCTGCCCCACCCTCTCTTATTTTCAGTCCTGTCCTGCCCCACCCCTCTAATCTCTGCTACTGTCTAAAACAGCGCTCCCTATTACTAATGCCAGGCCTCTTCTGAGCACACTGCTAATTGTGCCAAATTATATCGAGGTTTTATGGTGTAGACAGATGCCAGGTAGGGTGTGATGACCGAAGTCCTTTCTCTTTTGACCTATTTTGGGATTGGAGCATTATTGAGAGTTGAAAAGTCAGTATGCTCTCTGTAGCCTCACAAAATGGAAGACCACCAAATAATGCGGGGGAGTGAGGGGGCAAATTGTGGAGCCAAAATCAGGGAGCTTCTGCCATGATCCATATTGGGGATATTATTCGTTTTAAACAGAGGATTAAGCATTGCATTCCAAAATCTTACATCTGGTAAAGAGATTCATAACTGGAGGTCTGTCTGTGCATATTTCACACAACACTAAATGTAAGCCAGCAGAATTACTCATTATTGGCATCAGATTCTGTTTTAATGAGATTTTTATTGAAGACTTAATGTGACCCCCTGGCTTAAATCCTTAGTCTCTTACATCCATTTGCCAAGGAAAGCAAAACCTTATGTCTGCTTCCGAGTTGTTTTGGGTAATGGGAGAGTGGGCTTACTGCTTATCCTGAACACTTCCACTGGATGCCATCCTGCTCCTGCTTTGTCTCCTTTCTTCCCTCTGTAAATCAGGAGAGAACATTTCACAGCCAGAATGGCTGCTTCTAGCAGGCCTGTGCTGGATCGTTGCTTCTGTGCCTGAGAGAGATTTGAGCAGATGGGATGAGTGTCAGAAACCACACTTACCTAGAGTTGGGAAACAAACTGCATTCCAAGAAAAAACATTTGCATATGTCTGCATAAAACTTTTCAGAGGGGAGCATTGCTTCATTAGGAGATGGCTGTTACCCAAATAGCACTGATGGGACAAGACTCCAGCCAGTCAGCTCTCTTGCCTTTCAACATTATTCACAAGTTTGAAATTAAAACTTAGACAAGGCCGATGTGTCTGAATGGGGAGCCTCTGTGAGATCTTGTTATACTTGCCTGGCTGTTATAAGACTTTCCTTTCATGGCATTAATCTTTGTTTTCCCCTCTTTCTGCAGGTGTTGCTGAGCCAGGTGCATCGGCTGCGAGCTCTTGACTTGTTGGGAAGATTTCTGGACCTGGGTCCCTGGGCAGTTAGCTTGGTGAGTACAATGTTGCACTGGCCCTTTGAAAGGGAATGATTTTTTTTCAGTGTAGACAATACAGTCTGAAGGATGATTTATGAATGCAGGATATGGAAAATATGCCCTGAGTTTGGAGCATGGATCAGTATCTTGACAACAGTCAGATGGCCTTGAGGTCAACATAAATCAGGTTGCCAGAGCTTAAGCAGGATTTGGAAGCTGCTGAGAGTCCTTTATATTTAGCCCACATCATCTTTAGTCCACATTGTTCATGGTTTGCTCCTTCTCTGCCAGCTGAGATTATGAATAGTGATGGCTTCTGAATAAAAGTGCATGTGGAGACACAGACAGCATCTAATGGGCATATGAGATCTATGAAAATAATTACCCAGATGAAATGAAGTCTCTGAACCCAAGTAACAGTCATGAGCATTTCTTTTTGCTAATAAACCAGTTCTCCCCCAGGAAGTTATGGAATCAGACATATTTGTTTCACCTGTCCTTTATGCCTGGGGCACTTGAGAGAATGGCAGCTTGGATTGAGGGAGAAGGTCAAACAGCTGGGCTTGGTATGAACTAGCTATAGCTGGGCAAGGAGCAGTTTGGGGATAGTTAATTAATTTTTTAAATATATAAAAATATTTTCATTAACAAAGTAAGAATTAAAAATGGCTAGAACGGCTGGGATGGTTTATAAAATGTCATATAAACTAAATTAAACATGGAATTAGCCAGTTATCTATCATCCCCCTGGTCACTTGACTTGTGTGCTGTATCTCTTTTGCCTCGTCCTTCATCCATTGGGTCTTTTTAGATTGTGTGAGCTGTCTAGGGCACAGACAGCTGCATTTGGAAAATGCCTAGCACAGTGTGGGTAATAAATATGAATGGGACAGGAGTGTCACTTGAAATACAAATGTAAATTATTTCAGGTGCCTTCTGTTAACAGAGGGTACTGGTGAGACTCTGACAGCAGGGAATGAAGAAGTCCTGTGATGGGACCTTCACAGATTTTTCTCTTTCATCCTCCTCCCAGACCTGCTCCCACACCACTTAAATCAGATTCTGTTCTGCGCCTTCCGGAAGCATAGCACAGAAGCCGTAGCTCTAGGAAGGAGGGGGTCAAAGGTGACTTTAAACTCTCTGGATTTCAAGCTGTGGTGGGGGCCAAAACATGAGCAATTCATGGGGCTGACTCGAAATTACTGTAGCTTCCCTTGTGCCCCTATGGCCTGCATTATAAGCCAGACTCACCATAGCAGTGTGTGCTACATCCCTGGGGCCTCCTTCTCTAGCTTTATACCGTGCGTGGCCTATGGCAGTGCAGTGTCTGTGATGGGAGGATTCTGTCTTGCCCCCTGTGGGCTGTTTACAGCCCTTATACATCACTGGTGTAGCATATAGGTGCTGGAGTAGGGAACAGAATTCTTCCCTTCAGGTTTATTTTGCACTGCACTTGTATAGACTATCTATAGTGACTACTCAGTAATGGTGAAATGCTAAACAATGTAACTAGCTGTCTGTCCTCCTGCATGCTATTACCATACAAGTTGCTTATTTAAAAGCCTCTCTGAGTGTGGGAGGCATGTATGATTTTCAGTGGAAGGACTGTAATTAATGAGCTTTTGCAATCTGTTTACTTGTGGGAGCAAATTGCCCCATCTGAGGGAGGGAAGTGGCACATCGTGAGCCGTGAAGAATCACATGCTGTAACGAATAAAAGCTGGTGCTAAATTAACTCTTCATCTCAGTGGGCCAAATATCTGGGGACATCCAGGAATAAAATCAGAGATAAATAACTACACAGGAGTCCCCTCTTTACTCTACATGTCTGATACTCATTTTTACCATATTTCCCATATGTGCCATAAATATGTAGCTTCTATGTAAAGGGTGCAATTCTGACAACTGTCCAGCTCTCCTCCTGCAGTGGATCTTGGAGACTTATAGTAATTTGCTGTTCTACCTTTCTCCCCAGGCTCTCTCTGTTGGCATTTTCCCTTATGTGCTGAAGCTGCTTCAGAGTTCAGCTCGGGAACTGAGACCACTTCTTGTCTTCATCTGGGCCAAAATTCTTGCAGTTGACAGTGTGAGTAATCTTGAACCATTACTGCTCTTTATTTGTTTCCAGTAACATCCTTTATTATTATCTTCCTTAGCCAATTGCTTTAAAGTTAGAGGCAGACAGTACAATGAAATGCGGGAGGCTGGATTTAAAAACAATGTATTCATTTAGTAGGAGTTCCCACCTACAAAGTCACTAGTGCATTAGAGCTACGTGCTGAGAATTTCTGAATGTGAAATCCCCATTCATGCAGTGATAAGTCTGATTTGAAATGGCTCATTTGGCTACCTGCCCATTCACTGGACTTTTTGCAAGAGATCACCAGCTCATTAAGCAAGTTATTCCCATCTGCAGGAAGTGAAATGACTCTTCTCTCAATTTATCCCTCATTCATGCTGAAATCTCACTGTAATTGGAAGAAATTCCATTTTTCAATCATGCTTCTTTTTGTATAAGGGTGACCGAAGTTCTGTGGTACGTCAGCACTTAATGACTGCTTGTAGAGTGCAGACACTGCATGTCCAGCTAGCACGGGTCGAAGTAGTAGTGTAGACAGTGAGGCATACCTTAGGTCAGAAGAGTAAAGTGCTCTGTACACCTGAACCTCCAGGATATGTACTCTACACAGTTCTCTTCCTGCCAAAGCAGTGCTCCTATGTCTACACTGCTGTTTTTAGAAATCCAGTGTCCTGCTGCCTCCCCACTGCTGCGGCCTTTCTCTGCCATAATGGAAAGCTCCACCAGCAGGGAAAGGCTCTCTCATGGGGGAGGCAGCGGGGAAAGGCTCCAGCGTTGGGGAAAGGCTCCAGCAGCTCCTTGCTGCCAGAGCCTTTCCCTACGGCCAGAGCCTTTTGCTGCTGCATGTAGCTACGTACAGAGTGACAAGGGTGAACGCAGCCTGTCACTGTGGTGTATAGCTACACGTGTAGTGCCTGTATAGCATAGCCTATATGTAATGTCTGTTACAGTGGCCTAGCCCATACTGGGGGCTCATGCTCTGTTTGCTAAACTGATTTAGAACATTTGGTCAGGCTGTGCCTCCCCCGGGCAAGAACAGTCTCCAAACTCATCTTAAAACCATGGTGATTATCAGCATCTCTAAAACCATCCTAGAAATAGAGCAAAACTAGGTCTTTGGAGAGTTTAGTTTCCAGTGTTGCTCTAAATCTAATCTGGTCTTGTTCTCTCAGTTGCAATGACCACTGACATTGTGGGCTTGGAAGTGCTGAAGAGTTCAGAATGGATAGGACACTGAGTTGTTTCCACAATGCCCGTGATTCTGGACTTCTCCCTCTCATGACACACACTGGTACCTCCTTGGCATCCTTTAGGACAAGGTTTAAAACTGGGATCATGATTTTTGAACATGGCCTTAATGAAGACTATATTTTTTGGTACAAATATTCAAACAGTTAATTAATTGCAGCTGGAAATTTGCAGTGGTACATGTAGTTTCCTGGTTTGACACCTACAGTTAATTGCAGGTGCAGTTATTAGTTGTCGTAAAATTGAAAATTGCTTTTTAAAATTGGAGTCTTCCTGTTTTAATGTTGTGTATTTTCATGATCTTTTCTCTTGTTTGTAGCATAAGAAACGATATTGGATTTGTTAGAATTCTTTCTCTCTTGATCGAGCACTGTCATGTTTAGTTTATAAATATATTTTAGTTAACATCTTAAGAGGCTTTTGAATGGCAAAGAAAATGAAAATTATTAATCTTAAAGCTCATATTGAAAAGCTTAGTTTTGATGCATGCTCCTCCATGGCTGAAGCTTCAGCCCCAGAGACCAGTACAATACATAATAGGGATATTGTACAATCAACTTAATTAGCATGCACCACAATAGAAACAAACATGCCCATGAAGGGATTGTCCTGCTTATCAGAGGAAATGCTCACTGATTTCATGAACAGTTTTAAAAATAAGCCTAGAATCATCCTTCCAGCCTGGACTGGGCAGAGACTTGCCCAAATGCGCTTGATGAGACATCTTTGGCTTGTTAAGAGGATCAAAAGACTGTGGAATGATTATGCCTGCAATAAATATTAAAATCCCTGTAACTTTATAGTACATTTATCTTCCCCTCAGCCCCATTTTTCACCCTCATCTCTCTAAGGATAAAACTGAAAAATATGTCGTACAAGACCAGTATCTGCAGGATCCAGAAATGAAAGGGACAAAAGGGGCGGGGTAATGTGGCTCTTAGTCAATAGATACAGCAGTGTGTGGTGTAGTATTTTGGCTGTGAGGAGCACTCTCCTATGTGAGTGTAGTGCTTTCAGGGATAGCAATTTTATAAGATTTATAATGGAAATGACTACTGCAAAATGCCCTGAGAATATAAATGAAAGTATTCTCAGATGCTGAAGGCAGTCATGAAAGGCTGTTTTTCATTGTGTTGATTGAAAGATTAATTAGACTGCACTGAATCACTACTGCTACAGTGTTAGAGTACAGCAGGAGTGTGCATGAGTGAGTGGGCAAGCCATGAGAATATTCTCCTATTGGCCACATTTCTAACTGGAACTGTTTTTTTTTACAAAGGTGGGTGTTACATCGACCACAGGCAAAAGCCATGGCTCCTATTTTCAAACACTTTCCCAGAGAAGCTTCCTCTGGAGTGGATTGATTTAAATCAAAGTTCTCAAAATGATTTAAATCACCAATTTCAATGATGATTTAAATCAGAAAACAGTAAACTTGGATTTAAATAATAAATTTTAATCTTGTTTTTTCATTTGTACTTTTTAGTGATTTTCTTAAAGAAAGGTTGATTCTCATTAGTTGGAAATTCTTAAAACATGTTGATTTTCAACTAAAATGTAGCCTAAATATGGCACCTCTTTTGCTAACCAGGTGCATATACTCTATCTGTAAATATTTATTTAAGCAATTATAAAGCTGAACATACATTTTTACATTCTTTATGATATAAAATGGTAAATGATGCATTTCTCATTTACTAGGTGGTTAATTTTTTTGCTTATGATTTGTGTCAAGCTGTATTTGACTGGAATTTGGAATTCAGTTAAAATGCACAAAAACAGCATTTTAAAATTTTTATTAGTTAAATATAACTACTTAAGTGTGCTGGGTACATAAGCAAGAAAAAGTTTATCAAAACATGTCTTCCATTTAAAACTATCTGTAGTTAGTATTTTGAACTGATTGATTATGGTCAACTTCACGATTTTAGAACTAGTAGATCTCATCCTCTCTCATCTAATTTTTATTCATTGATTGGTAGAGGAAAACAAGCTTTATTGCTTTTTCAACTCCCAGTCAGTTTCTCAACTTTAAATGAACCAGTTATTGAATTGATCTAATTGAATAAACTGAAATGACGAAAATAGTCTCTTTGAACCTGCAGAGGAGACTACTGCTGTCAAAAGCTGGTTTAGCACTTCAACAAACTCTGGCTCTACAGGTTCTTAGCAATTACTTCCACCAGTTCAGTGGTATGGCTTATTGAAGATTCTAGCAGCAAAGGTGCTGCTTTAATATTATTTTTTAGTTTAAATGATTCAATAGATTATAGTAAGTTTATACTTTAATATGGGTTTTTAGAATTTGAAATTTAATTTTAAATAGCTTTATTTTAAAAAGAAAAATATTTTACTTCAAAATTTTAAAAATCTGATTTTTATTATTAATATTTATATTATCTATTTTTATTTAACCTGCTTTCTCCTGGTTCTAATTTGATCAATACTGTTTTCTTCATCTATTTTTGCCTGTATGTGCATCCTTCTTTACTTTCAGAAAATTATTACATTGACATGAGCAGCTAGAGTCAAACTAATCGCTTAATCATGTTTGTTTTTGCTGGTGGGGTGTAGTACCTGAGACTCTTTTCCTGCCTCTGGTTCCTCTCAGTGTTTTTTGCCTTGTCCTCTGGAGAGCAGACTCTGCTGCTAAGTTTTTATTACAGTTTTGGTTTTCTCATGAGCAGTGAATAGAATTAGCCTGAGTGAAAACAGGCAAAGGTGAATGCGGGTGTATGCTGCTCTCTTGCATTGTGTATGTCTAATATACCATAGGTCTTTGATTAGAAGATGCCCGCAATTAGTAACTACCCGGTGTAGGAGTTGTACCTTTGTCATGCAAGTTGCAGGAAAAAGCAATTAGATGTAATAGAAGTGTTGTCTTCTAAGCAAAAATATATGTGTACTGTGAGTGTTCTTAAAAACTTTTTAGTGTCTGAATCTATTTACTTTAATCCTGTGTATATGCAGACATTTGCACTGAGGTATTCAGAGATGACTCTAGTTATCCAGGGCTGAATTTTGTTGGAGTGTTTCCAGCCAATCTCCCTACTGTGCAACACAGCATACGTAACTGGATGGCATGCTGCAGTATATGAATAGCAAAAAAATTGGTGTTAAAGAGTCCTTGGAAAGGAGGTCGGGCCAAGAGTTTACCCTATGTTAATCTGGTATAATTTGTTGGGCAGCATCCTTCAAATCTTAAATATCGCACTTAAAAAATCCCCACTATAGTCAGTGAGAAAATTAACCAAAAAAAAAAATTGCTCTTCTGATGTAACTTCCAGACTGTCAAGGGCACCCAAGTTACCTAGCAAAGTATAACTCTGATGGGATCGTCAACATTACAACCACTAACTCTGTAGAAAACGGGGAAGTACTAGGTATGGGTGGGTTAATTTAATCTCTACTCAAAACAATGCATCAAAAATTCAGTGCCCATAAAATGGGAAAAGACAACATTAGAAAAAGAACTTGAAGTTTCTAAGAGTTTAAAGACAGTGGAGAGTAGCAGAGTGAGATTTTCAAAAGGATGGGCGTTGACCCTTTAAATGGCATATTTAACTGCCAGCTAAATGTTCTTTGCTAGCAGGATTTTTGAGGAGCAGTGGCATCTTGTGGTCAATACAAATGCTCCAGATAGGTAGTCCCCAGGGATAATTTTACACAGCTACACATTTTTTTGTGCTCTAGTGCCCTTCCCCCATCATTGGAAATCTTTAACCTTTCCCATCTACCCTACAGCATGTTTTGTTCATGTGCCTTTATTATTCACAAGTACAAGATGCAAAGTAGGGAGATGTTATTGACACTGAATATTAATATTGTTCTCAGGCACTGCAGAGAGAACGTATTAGCAAAGTGTATATTTAAAGCTATTCTGGAGTTACATGCTCTGCTTTCCTCCCTCTGGCCTCAGGTGATTGGCTGGTGCTGGCAACACGCTGGGATGCAGTGAAAGATGAGCAGTCTTGTCTTAGCGGGCATCTGTTTGCCTGCACGCTGGTTTGAGACAGCATTGTTTTTCTAAGGGGCAAAGATATGAAGAAAGCTAAAAAAGTTGGGAAGAAGAAAACCAGCTCTCCTTTTGCACAGCGTTACCAGCAAAATCCAGGCACGCTCCTGGTAGCTGCAAACTGACATTGTTTCGTTCCCTCTCTTCTTTACTCTGCTGCAAACCGCATCTTCTCTTGCTTCGGTAATGAAATATTCTCTTGCATCTTTGTCTTTCCAGCCCCCTCCTTTCAACAATTAGTTTTCCTCCAGAGTCCTCCATTCCTGATTAAAAATACATGACACTGTCTCTGGCATGAAGCATACAGCAGAATCCCAACCACAAAGGGAGTTAAAAGCAAAGTCAGGTTTTCCACCCAAAATTGTCACTTTTGTGCTATGTATTCTTGTACTCTGACCTTAATATGTCAGACTGGAGCCTGAGATATCATGCTAGCAAAAAGGGAGCCCTGAGAAGAGGATCCTGGTGATGATTATCACTCTTTGAATCCAGGCTGCCTGCTTCTCCTGTAATAGTCTTCCTCGGTGCCCTGATTTCTGCATATTGTACTGGTGAAAAAGATGGTGAGGTTCATCTGCCGAGCATTTTTGTCACATAGTTTGGTCTTGCCTATGGAGATGAGAGTAAATGATGTCCCCAAACCGTGTTCCAGCCCCAGGATTGAATAGGCCAAAAAGAATGGACAGTCCCCCACACCTCAGAGATCATCTCTCAATCAGAGTGGAAACTCATTGATACAGATCAGTGTAGGGGAAACATGCAGTGTGCTGAGTGGGAGCTTCAGTCTCCAGGATTGTCAGTCCTTGCACCTTTCAGGAGCAGTACTTTCACCTGAACAATATAGTTCCTTATGGACATTTATTCACAATTCCAAGCCACCAAACAGGGTGTCATTATTAACAGTCTTTGCTCATTAGAAATACAGAATTGGAAAATCAGAGTTATTACAGGTTAAGATTTGGTGTTTTTGGGGAGAGATATGTAGAGAGAGCTTGCACAACATCTGCATGTGATATGCTTGCCAGTCAGGAACGCTAAAAACAGACATCAGAGTAGCAGCCGTGTTAGTCTGTATTCGCAAAAAGAAAAGGAGTACTTGTGGCACCTTAGAGACTAACAAATTTATTAGAGCATAAGCTTTCGTGAGCTACAGCTCACTTCATCGGATGCATTCGATGAAGTGAGCTGTAGCTCACGAAAGCTTATGCTCTAATAAATTTTGTTAGTCTCTAAGGTGCCACAAGTACTCCTTTTCTTTTTAAAAACAGACAGAAAACTAACACACAACCCTTCCCCCCAGTCTGGGTAGGTAGTTTGTGAAGATGATGTGCTTTGAGATGATGAGCTGCTCAATGTCTGGGAACCTCTAGGCCTTTATCCAGGACTTAGACTGGCCGTGCAGATGAATATTTAGCTTTATGTGCAGGGGGTGATGCGTAGAAGTTACCAAAACATCTGATCTGCAGAGAGAAATTCAGCTCTTGTTCTTCCCAGGCTGGGACAGCAGCCATCAGCAAACCAGGTGGAGAATTAGATAAGAGACTTTTGAAATATGTAATTTTATTTTGGTTTTGTAAATGTCAGAAATCTGATTTTTCAAATTCCTCGTTTTCCCTTTAGTGGCTTGTAACTACCATGGTGAAGGTATGCAATGGAACAAAGGGGGGTTGAATGCTGCCTCTCTCTAGGGTGCTCTGAAGAACCAGAGGGCAACTTTGCAGTTTGTATTCCTTTTGGATGCCAACATACAGTGGAACCATTTGCTTTAAATAACACAAGGTCCTGGTCACCTCTTCAAAGAGTGTTTGGCTGCAGTCCCGACAGGGAAATTTGCTCTGACTTTTGTTTCTCAAATGAAAATTGGGATTGAGAAAAATGATTAAGACATGAAATATTCATAAATCATTGGAGGCAAAAAGAAGTTATCTTCAGGTTATTGTACTCATTGTTTTTCCTTCTCCCTGTCTCGTTTTTCAGTCATGCCAAGCTGACCTCGTGAAGGACAACGGTCACAAATATTTCCTTTCGGTCTTGGCAGATCCCTACATGCCAGTAAGGACAAATAGTCTCTTTCAGGCTTATTTAAATCTTGCTTAGGTCGTCTTGGCTTTTATGCTGTTATTATGATGTGGTTGGTACTGTTGGTGAGGACAGGGTCATGTCACTCCCAGTGACACCAACTGCCCTCCTGAGGAATGGCACAGATACGCGGCCTAGTTGGCTACAGGGGAAATTGATAATATAGAGCCCCATCAGAAGCACTTACAGACCAAATAAGTTTGCAAAGCCAGTTCATTAAAAGGATTTAGACTTAGATTATTTTACTTTTCTTGATATTCATTTCATCTGCTCTGAAATGGGAACTGCAGGTGCTCTGATAAATGCTGTCTAATTTCATGGTACCTTCTGTAACTACCTCTACTGGTATTCTGTTTAGTGTCATCCTACAACAGGATAGTCCTCTAGCAGTATACATTAGGGACTCTTTCTCCCCCAATTTCTCTCGTGATAAAAGCACACAGCTGTGACAAACATGAACTAAATAGGGCACTGGCCTTTTCTGCACTAATGCTTTTTAAATCCTGAACGTAAATGAAAAATACAATGGAATACGGAATAGTTCCCAGTCACTCAACCCAATGTAAAATATAATGGGATTGATGCAAATTATTTCTTTTAAATGGTCTGTTTATTTCACTTAAAGATGAAACATGAAGTGGCCGTGTTGTCTGCCTGATGACATAACCAAGTCAGGCATTTCAGAGCTGCAGCTCCAGACACGTGGGACAGCAGGACATTTCTAGACTACTTTTTTTTTTTGGGGTGGGGGGAGGATGTTTGTCTTGTATTGGGTTTGCTGGAAGGTATGTTTAAAAAATCCCAGGAATACACAATTACATTTTTTTAAAGTTGTGAATCATAGAATCATAGAATATCAAGGTTGGAAGGGATCTCAGGAGGTCATCTAGTCCAACCTCCTGCTCAGAGCAGGACCAATCCCCAACTAATCATCCCAGCCAAGGCTTTGTCAAGCTTGACCTTAAAAACTTCTAAGGAAGGAGATTCCACCACCTCCTTAGGTAATGCATTCCAGTGTTTCACCACCCTCCTAGTGAAAAATAGCCAACCTAAACCTCCCCCACTTCAACTTGAGACCATTACTTCTTGTTCTGTCATCTGCTACCACTGAGAATAGTCTAGATCCATCCTCTTTGGAACCCCCTTTCAGGTAGTTGAAAGCAGCTATCAAATCTCCCCTCATTCTTCTTTTTAGCCGACTAAACAATCCCAATTCCCGCAGCCTCTCCTCGTAAGTCATGTGTTCCAGTCCCCTAATCATTTTTGTTGCCCTCCACTGGACACTTTCCAATTTTTCCACATCCTTCTTGTAGTGTGGGACTCAAAACTGGACACAGTACTCCAGATGAGGCCTCACCAATGTCGAATAGAGGGGAACGATCACATCCCTCGATCTGCTGGCAATGCTCCTACTTATACATCCCAAAATGCCATTAGCCTTCTTGGCAACAAGAGCACACTGTTGACTCATATCCAGCTTCTTGTCCACTGTAACCCCTAGATCCTTTTCTGCAGAGCTGCTGCCTAGCCATTCGGTCCCTAGTCTGTAGCGATGCATGGGATTCTTCCGTCGTAAGTGCAGGACTCTGCACTTGTCCTTGTTGAACCTCATCAGATTTCTTTTGGCCCAATCCTCTAAATTGTCTAGGTCCCGCTGTATCCTATCCCTACCTTCTAGCGTATCTACCTCTCCTCCCAGTTTAGTGTCATCTGCAAACTTGCTGAGGGTGCAATTCACACCATCCTCCAGATCATTTATGAAGATATTGAACAAAACCGGCCCGAGGACCGACCCTTGGGGCACTCAACTTGATACCGGCTGCCAAATAGACTTGGAGCCATTGATCACTACCCATTGAGCCCGACAATCTAGCCAACTTTCTATCCACCTTATAGTCCATTCATCCAGCCCATACTTCTTTAACTTGCTGGAAAGAATCCTGTGGGAGACCGTGTCAAAAGCTTTGCTAAAGTCAACGAACAACAAGTCCACTGCTTTCCCCTCGTCCACAGAGCCAGTTATCTCGTCATAGAAGGCAATTGGATTAGTCAGGCATGACTTGCCCTTGGTGAATCCATGCTGACTGTTCCTGATCACTTTCCTCTCCTCTAAGTGCTTCAGAATTGATTCCTTGAGGACCTGCTCCATGATTTTTCCAGGGACTGAGGTGAGGCTGACTGGCCTGTAGTTCCCAGGATCCTCCTCTTCCCTTTTTTAAAGATGGGCACTACATTAGCTTTTTTCCAGTCGTCCGGGACTTCCCCTGATCGCCATGAGTTTTCAAAGATAATGGCCAATGGCTCTGCTATCACATCCACCAACTCCTTTAGCACTCTCAGGTGCAGCGCATCCGGTCCCATGGACTTGTGCTCGTCCAGCTTTTCTAAATAGTCCCAAACCACTTCTTTCTCCACAGAGGGCTGGTCACCTCCTCCCCATGCTGTGCTGCCCAGTGCAGTGGTCTGGGAGCTGACCTTGTTTGTGAAGACAGAGGCAAAAAAAGCATTGAGTACATTAACTTTTTCCACATCCTCTGTCACGAGGTTGCCTCCCTCATTCAGTAAGGGGCCCACACTTTCCTTGACTTTCTTCTTGTTGCTAACACACCTGAAGAAACTTTTTTTGTTACACTAAACATCTCTTGCTAGCTGCAACTCCAAGTGTGATTAGGCCTTCCTGACTTCACTCCTGCATGCCCGAGCAATATTTTTATACTCTTCCCTGGTCATTTGTCCAATCTTCCACTTCTTGTAAGCAGCTTTTTTGTGCTTAAGATCAGCAAGGCTTCACTGTTAAGCCAAACTGGTCACCTGCCATATTTACTATTCTTTCTACACATCAGGATGGTTTGTCCCTGTAACCTCAATAAGGATTCTTTAAAATACAGCCAGCTGTCCTGGACTCCTTTCCCCCTCATGTTATTCTCTCAGGGGATCCTGCCCATCAGTTCCCTGAGGGAGTCAGTCTGCTTTTCTGAAGTCCAGGGTCCGTATTCTGCTGCTCTCCTTTCTTCCCTGTGTCAAATCCTGAACTTGACCATCTCATGGTCACTGCCTCCCGGGTTCCCATCCACTTTTGCTTCCTCTACTAATTCTACCCGGTTGGTGAGCAGCAGGTCAAGAAGAGCTCTGTCCCTAGTTGGTTCCTCCAGCACTTGCACCAGGAAATTGTCCCCTACGCTTTCCAAAAACTTCCTGGATTGTCTATGCACTGCTGTATTGCTCTCCCAGCAGATATCAGGGTGATTGAAGTCTGCCATGGGAACCAGGGCCTGCAATCTAGTAACTTCCGTGAGTTGCCGGAAGAAAGCCTCGTCCACCTCATCCCCCTGGTCTGATGGTCTATAGCAGACTCCCACCACGACATCACCCTTGTTGCTCCTTGGGTCTCTGGCTGCCCTCCTTTCTACATGTCAGGCTGTTTTCTGTTAGAATTATGATTAAAATCACAAAAAGAAAATGAGTACTTGTGGCACCTTAAATAAATTTGTTAGTCTCTAAGGGGCCACAAGTACTCCTTTTCTTTTTGCGGATACAGACTAACACGGCTGCTACTCTGAAACCTGATTAAAATCACAGCCTCTCTATAGAGCCACAGCCAAGCAGGCCAGCCATCCTTCCTGTTCTCAGAGAAAGGAGGAGGGCAAGTTTCATGGCCTGTTCCAGCCTCTTGTCATTAAGCAACTCCAAAACACAATTGTAAGTTTTTAGATTCCCGAATTGTCAAGGTTTCAGGAGATTCACATCAAACAAGTCAAGAAGGCCAGGATGGTCTCTCTCCTTTCAAACAGTGCAGCATACAGTTGTTTTCTGTCCTGTTTAAAGATAAAAATTAGTTTTGGGTGGTTTTGTTTTTAAGGCTGAACACAGGACTATGACTGCTTTCATTTTGGCTGTGATCGTCAACAGCTACAACACAGGGCAGGTGAGTCTTGATCTTTACAATGCTTCTCCTGAGCCTTTCTTTGTACCATGACTTTGCTTTGATGTGACACCAACTGACATGCATCAGAGCTTACTACAGAACTGGGAAGTTGCAGGGGGAGGGTGATTTCCTGTTTTTCTTGGATTTAAACAAAAATCTCCTGGAAGTGCTACAGAGGTAGTACGTGCACAGCCCCTGGACATATGGGTTAAGGACACACGTCGCTGAACAGCATCCTCTGCAGGCAATAGACTGACATATTATTAAAGGAATCCTGCACGGTTCTCGTCAGCTGCAAGCATGATGGCCATGATGTGGGTCTTGGGAAGAGGTTTAAAGCCAGGAAAGTGCTATGAGCCATTAATCATGGGGCTCTGACAGGTGCAAGGAGTATTGCCAATGAGGAAAAAAGCAAGTTACTGCATTCAGGAAGCATTTGTGACATTAACAGTTGCTTAGCTGGCTGTAAGAGCACACAGCTGACCTCCCAAGACTCCTCATGGAGCACTTGTGCAAAGCATCTCCAATAAAATGTTGCAACAAAACCAGTATCTAACCACGGAATAATTCTGTTCTCTACATTGCATCTGTCCCCTCTCTCAAAATCATTTTGTTGTTTAATGCTGAGAGAGGAAGCTGCCTGTCTAAATGAATTGCACTGAACTATGTTTTAGGAAGCCTGCCTTCAAGGAAACTTGATTGCCATCTGCCTGGAGCAGTTAAATGATCCGCACCCTCTACTGCGCCAGTGGGTGGCTATTTGTTTAGGACGTATCTGGCAGAATTTTGATTCCGCAAGGTGGTGTGGCGTGAGAGACAGTGCCCATGAGAAGCTCTACAGTCTCCTCTCAGACCCCATCCCAGAGGTAATGTTTTAAGTATAGACATATATACCAGTTGGGCTGGAGCCCTTTTGAGTGAGGGCTATAAAACTATTTAAAAATCAGTATCGTCAAGAACTCTCATGAATTGATAGATGTCTGGTTAAAAAAAAATACTTTCCCTTTTTTCTGCAGGAAAAGTGGTTAAGCCATGCAAGATCTGGATCAGGAAAAGCAGAATAAATGCAAAGGATTAGATAGTCCATGAAAGAGGGTTTTCAGTATGATGACTTTAAATCCAGGGTTTATACAAGCTCCACATTTGTTTGCTCACTCCTGTGTCAGAAGCCCTTCAAAACTGTGTTACCACAACTCACTGTGTATTTCGACAAGTTCTCTGATATATTTTGTCTAAATCTGAGAACGGTTCTCAGCCTGGTGGATGAAAAAATGCAATTTTAATGAAATGCATGTTTCACCTTTATGAAAATACTGACCAAGAAAGAAGTGAATCTTGTGCCAACCAACACTGTGATTGACAGACCCTATGAGACCCCAGTGAAATTATATTCCAACTGGGAGAAGTAAGCTTGGAGATAAAGGGCAATATCATTGTGAAGTTATTAAAGTTTAGCTTTTCTTCTTTTAGTGATTTAACACTTCCCAATCTGGGCACCCACAGCCTCCTTTCCTTTTCCCCAGGTTTTTCCCAACCTGTAAATAATTGTCATGCAAAGGATCGGGTGAAGTGTTCTCAAGGCCATCAGCTTCTCTTGTCAATCAGCCAGAGCAGATCCCTTGCTGAGTTATGAGGCACATGGTCCGGAGGCTGATTCTGCTGTCTCCGTAGCATTCCCAGTCTCTGCCAAGGCAGAGAGTAAAGGACCACACTTGATCCCAGACCCTGGACCTGTGCAGGGTGTGGCTGACCCTCTTCCATTTTTAAGTCACGTTCTCCCTTTCCATGTGCCCATATAGATAGGTGAAGGCTTTAGAGCTCTCTAGTGTAAAGGGGACCTAGGGCCCTCAATGACAATTCTTTATTCATCTTTATGCTATTAAACAGAAGGTTCTTGACAGTGCCCATTGAAAAATCACCAAAGGGAAAGCCACCTGACTTCCAGGGAATAATACACACTTCTGCACACATGAATGTTTAGAATTGCACCCGGATAAAACTTGGCAGTGCCCCATATCTGTTTGTCTTTCCGGTCTTTGGGCTTCTATCCAGCCGCTGCCATTTACCCAACACAGTAGCCTGGCTTTGTAGAGATCCGAGTTGGCAGAATAAGAGATCACGCTGGGAAGTTCAAGGCCAGGACCAGGTAGGAAACCAATGATTTTTTATTTTGTCTCTCACAGGTTCGCTGTGCTGCAGTCTTTGCACTGGGCACATTTGTGGGCAACTCGGCTGAGCGGACCGATCACTCCACCACCATTGATCACAATGTGGCCATGATGCTGGCACAACTCATCAACGACGGGAGCCCTGTGGTTAGAAAGGTACAGCTGGAGGGACATAAGGAAGTTAGGAGGATTAATGCTGGTGGCCTACTGCTAAGAAGGGTTAATTGTGTGTGTTGCTGGAGAAGCAGACTCTTTGTACAGTGAATTTCTTCTTAGGCATTCATGGATTTGATTAATCTGGAAGCATTTGTTCAAGCTCTCTGTCCCTTGGCAGCTAGTATAGATGCTTACTTCCTGCCCAGAGACGACACATGGTTATCATTGGGGAAAAGAGCACCGTAAAGTGATAGCTGCTGGCCAGGGCTGTAACTAGGGCCGGGTGAGCGGACAGCCGCCCAGGGCGCAAAGCCACGGGAGTGAAAAAATGATGAAAAAAAATGGTAGGGGACACACACATGCTTGCTTGGCCTGGGCACTAAAATGCCTAGTTATGGCTTTGCTTCTAGCCCAGGGGATTTGTTCAGCCTGTTGACTACTATGACTGCACGCTCAAAGCTGTACAATATGAAGGCTTTGTCGAGTCGTTTTTCTATAATTGGCCTTTTAAGCAAGGAAGCAGAGGGGTCCCTGTGGGTTTTAGGATCAGGTCAGGGAAGACCACCAACTTGTAAGTTGTCCCACCAACAGTAAAATACACTTTCTGTTTAAAAACATCGGTCATTTTTCCTGTAAGCTTATTGCAGAGTAACTTTTAATGGGAGAGTAAGGTCTGGGGGCTGGGCTGTGAGAGGGTGAAAAATATGCAGCTGCCAGCTTCTGTAGGAAACCCTGTGGAACCCTTGTTTGAAAGAACAACCAGAACATTTTGTTCAGAGTTGCGAACAATTTCCATTGCCAAGGTGTTTGTAACTCTGAGGTCCCACTGTCATGTTGTGCTACTTTCCATATTCTGCGGACAATAAAGTGAAACTGGCATGGAGAGCATGGTTTGGAACACTGAGGAGCCACAGAAGTGCTGGCCATTGGCAACTCACTAGATTGATGGCACAAGCCTCTGGGAGCGCTTCAGCATTCGGAGTTCCAGGGCTGTCACAATGAAGCACTAATGCCATTTGCCATCTGCCCTGAAGGTCAGGAAAGTCCATTTCTCTGTGGCTCTGCAGAGTCTCAAGAATGGATTTTAATAGGCATGGCATTTCATTTGCTGTACAGCATGGGGAATCCCCTTGAAACAGAAATGTACATGGTACATAAAACATATTGTATAACATAATCACCAAGTAATAAAAAAGACCATATATTAAAACAGGATAGTTAAGACCACAGTATATTTGCTGTTTACCAATGCACCACTGAGACCAGTTCACCTACCTCTTCCCTGAAGCCAGTGCCTGAACCAGGAATAAATCTGTCAGAGGTTAGTGGACTTGTTTGTATGCTGGTTCTTTGAGTTTGAAATCAATGCAGGAATGGGGGGTAGGGAAAGAAGAGTATGCACTTTGATGTCTTTATCCAGAATTTTGACTCTTGAGATTTGTCTGATTTTGTGACTTCCTCTAGAAACAAGAGCTGTGTTCTGTCCCTGGAATGCTCTGCTGTTTGTTACTGTTTTGACAGCAAAGTTTTACATTACAGGACTTTTGGTTTTAAATTAAATATTAAATATTAATTTGTTACTGGAAGCATAAAGTGTATGGCAGCCCTATGGGAGGAAGAAGGGAGGGTTGGGAGTGCAGTGGAGAGAACATGACAGCTCCATTCAGTAAAGAGACCTTGTTGCTTTGAAAAACCACAAGGAGGAATAATATACTCTGATTGAGCAGTAATTCCTTACTCTCCTGGAGTTCACGTGTTCTGACCCTCCATTATACAACAAAAGCACGTTAACTGCTTGCTGGGCGTCTGGATTGTTCCAGGCAGAACCCACTTGCCAGACACTGCCAAATTGTTCCTGGCAGGATTCACTTACCAGCAGCTACTCAATCGTTCCCGACATATATCCAAACTTCCTGTTTATTTAGCTGGAATATTAGTTGCACAACGGGGGCTGTGTTGAGCCAGCAATGAGAGGTTAAATCTGTGGCCTTATTCCACCAACATCTTATGCTTCAGTTTATTCATTGGTGTAACTGTTTTTCAGTGTGTACAGTCTTTGGAATAGATAGATCTCTCTTTTGGAGATTTAGGCTGCCAAACTGGTGTTAGCAACAGACCACAGCTTTCCAGCCAGTCAGTTGGTCTGTCTGTTTGATGTTTCTAAGGTGCCTAACACCACAATACCTAAGTTTTGGTGTCCACTTCCCCTCCTCCTCTCTAAGGTTCCCATGTTGCAGCCATCAAACAAGAGAGAATTAAGCGGGGTCCCTTATCAGACCCACAGCATCACCCTTAAATTAGCCAGCGTTGGTCCTAGTAGATTAATACAAGCCGTGTTTTCTCGCCTGGGCTGACCATGCTGCCGAGTTTGGGACTCAAGTTCCAATGTCCTTCATGGTGGCAGCTCAACCATAGCCTTGGCAGCCTATTGGTGTCTCTCTAGCTGAGTTTAGAGTGAGTGTAGCACGGGCAGCAGGAATCCAGCTCCTTCCAGAACAATTTGTCACACGTGAACAAATAGTGGTTTGGCCTTTGCCATGAAGAGCAGGAGTCCTGCTCCTCTGCACAATTCATTATTTCACTCCAAGAAACACGTGCCTCTCGTGGGCAGGGTGGCAGCTTGTACGTGAGAGGAGGGAGCTGTGTACAAGACTCCAGTTCTGTTCTTTCTGTGACAGTACATCAGTTTGACAATATCAGGCTGAATCAAAGAGTAGGGGAGCCTGGCCAGGAATAAAAGACCTTTTGTTATGAAGAATTCATTCTGAAACTAAGCGCTCTGGCTTTCTTCAGATCTTTGCACTGAAGTGAAGGAAAAATCAATGCTTCTCCAAACCAAGTATTAAAAAGTGCCCTCATCCCCACTTGAGGTGACAGATGCTGGCTTCACAGGGGCTTTATTCTGCCTTATTTTTAAATGATAAAAAGATGCTCACAGAAGAGAGGCTATTTCCCACCATGTTAGCTCAGAGTAGAGGAAATTTGCTAACTCTGCCATCTGTGCCATTGGTTTGTTGGGTTGGGCAGGGGGAGGGAGAGTTAAGAGGGGATTTTGTATATTCTTATTGCTCTAGAGAGAGATGTGCATGCTGGATCTGTCAATAACCCTCCTGTACAGCATAGGTCAGGCTGAGAGGCGTTCTACACAACACTGTCTGCCGGTTCAGCAAGGCCACTCCATTCCTGTCAGCAGGCTGAGGACTGATGTATACAAGATTCCTGGCTTTAGAAGCATTAGGAGAACAGATTCTTGTATAACTGCATACCCTGCCTGTTTTTGAGATCTGAGCTGCCTCAAAAGAAGTAAAGGCCTTGAGTCTTGTTGGCAAGTGACCTCACTGAGAACCTGGGTTGTTTTGGTTTTGTTTGTTTTTCTTGTGGGAGCCTTTGATGTTAGGGGCAGGAAAATGGAAGAGGATCAGAAGAACAATCGAAACCCCCTGGATTTTATTTATTTCTTTGTATACAGGCTTATTTTGGGTCTGTCAATCTAGCATTGCTTTAACTGTCAGATAATGCACTCTTCTGCTTAGAGTTCAGCATGGCTTTGCTCTAACAGCAAGCTCTCGCTGGAAGGATGCCTCTGTCCACCTGCGTCATTTACAGGACTTTCATCACCAGAGAAGATTAGCATCTCTGAAATACAGCATGTGTCTACGCTGCAGAGCAGACCTGAGCCTGAGCCCGGGCTCGAGCCTAACCCCCCTTGCACGTACACTGCAATTGCGCTAACAATTGCTTAGGGTTAGGATTAGGGTTAGGGTTGCAATTGCTCGAACCCTGGGTCCCGGGACCCTGCTGGGCTGGAGAGTGGGAGTTCAAGTTAAGCTGGGACCCAGGATCCGAGCCCTATTGCTTTGCAGTGTAGACGTTGCCCCGCTTGACTCCGATCCTGGGAGTCAGCTGGAATTATTTCATAATTCCACAGGACAATTTCCTTAGTCCTCTCCATCCCAACAATCTGTGATCCACTCTATTGAAAACAGAAGCCACCCCAACTTTGCAAATGGTCAGTGTTAACCCATTCTGTTCTGATCACCAATCTGCAAGTACGCAGTCAGAGCCTCCTGGCTTTGCAATGGAGATCAAACCAATCAAGCCTTTTGCAAAGCAAGCTGCTTCCTAGTAACATGCAGGGCAGGCAGTCAGGCTTTCCCACAGTGCATCATGGTCCTAGGGCTAGAGCCGGGCAGGGCAGGGGCTACAGGGAAAACTAGGGACTCTGGGTTGTGGCTACTTTGACTGCAGTGTGAATGCCAGAGCCCTAAGTTCAAGCACGGGTTAGAAGAGTCTTGAGATAGGGTTAAAATACAATGTAGACACTCAAGCCTAGGGTTCCCTAACACGGGTCAGCTAACTCAAGTCCCACTAACTCTGGGCTTACGTTGCAGTGTAGACATACTGTGAGAAAGTTCCTCCTCTACCTTGGTGGGTCTTGCGCTTATTGGCGGATTTGGTCGCCTTGGGGCTTCACCACAGCCCTCAGTTTGGCCGTTTTTGTGAACCCACAGTCCAGGTCAACTCCTCCTGTGTCTGACCAGGAGTTGGGAGGTTTTGGGGGGGACCCAGGCCCGCCCTCTACTCCAGGTTCCAGCCCAGGGCCCTGTGGAATGCAGTTGTCTAGAGACCCTCCTGGAACAGCTGTGCGACAGCTACAACTCCCTGGGCTACTTCCCCATGGCCTCCTCCCAACACCTTCTTTATCCTCACCATAGGACCTTCCTACTGGTGTCTGATGATGCTTGTACTCCTCAGTCCTCCAACAGTCCGCGTTCTCATTTTCAGCTCCTAGCACCTCTTGCTCCCAGCTCCTCACATGCACCGCAAACTGAAGTGAGCTCCTTTTTAAACCTAGGTGCCCTGATTAGCCTGCCTTAATTGATTCTAGCAGCTTCTTGATTGGCTGCAGGTGTTCTAATCGGCCTGTCTGTCTTAATTGTCTCCAGAAGGTTCCTGATTGTTCTGGAACCTTCCCTGTTACCTTACCCAGGGAAAAGGGTAAGGTATTAACCTGGGGCTAATGTATCTGCCTTCTGTTACTCTCCTGTAGCGGGGTTCTCTGCTCGGTGCGGGGTTCTCTGCTCGGTGTCCCCGTCCGGTTCCCTTCGTTTGACCCTTTGACTACACTCCTGTCCCTGTTATTTCATTAGTTGTCCCCCTGGAATTTTTTGGTATCTAGGTCCTATGGATCCCCCATTTAGGCTGAGGGGGATCCTTTAGCAGTGGACGGGCTTCACCCGCCCACTTCCCGGATCCCAATAGGATTACTCTCCTGTAGCCATCTGGCCCGACCCTGTCACAATACCCACAGAGGGACACAGAGTGATCCCCTTGCTTTCCATGAGAGAGAAGCATCTGAGTAGAGATTTGTGCCCTTCTGAAAGCATATTTTGTCCTCTGCTGTAGTTTCTATTGGAAGAGGCAGTTGTAGAATATGCTCTGGATGAACTAAGCAAGTTATAGCTGCCATGTCCTCCTTCGAGTGATAGTCCCTCTGTATATTCCCCGTGTTTGTACGCATGTGTGAGAGTCCGGAAATTCTTCAAAGCAGTGTCCATTGGCCCGCACGTGCACCATAGCTCTCCTGGTGCTCCTGACTGAGGGTATAAGAGGAAGCGTGTGTCGACAGCTCTCCAGTTCCTTCTTAGCAACCCATGGCATGAGTCGGAATTGTATCCTCCTTCGCTTCATTGCATAACATATAAGGAAAACGGTCCTCCCCTGGCGGGTGTCACAGCTCACTCCACATGAGCACAAGCTGCCTCCACAGCATTCCTATGAGCCATTCTGCTGCAGGACATCTGCAGAGTGTCCCTATGGAGTTCTACCCACACATAAGTGATGCACTGCACTCTAGTTCATGTCTTGGCTGAGGATGCAGCGGTGGGATCAGCAGTATTTCAAGCGTCTTTGCTACCAGCTTCCTCACACCCACCTCGAGGCTGAGCACCGCTTGCCAATCATCTACGTGTGGAATATACATAGGGACCATCTCTCGAAGAAGTGGAGGTTACTTTAACTGGAGTTTCTTCAAGATGTATGCTCCCTATCTGTATTCCACTCCCACCCTTCGTCCCCTCTGTGCTGGATCCTGTTGGATTTGTGGTAAGAAGGGGAACTATAGAGGCGTCGCCCCACACTGTTTCGTACACCCTCAGTTGAGAGCACAAGGAGCACTGCTGCGCATGTATGGGCCAACAGACACTGCTCGGGCGTGTGGCGCACATGTGTACCCATATGTGGAATACTAATAGGGACCACACAGCTGGAAGAACCTCTAGTTCAGTAAGTAACCTCCTCTTCAAGAAATTGGAGTTTGACAAACTATGTAGAATTTGTACAAACTCTGGTGGTCTCATTGGTGCTCCCCTGGTGCACACAAGCCTAATTTACACTCACGTCTTTGTTAAAAGCCCTTTTACTGTGGTTGAAGCACAGCACAGGAATTCTAAATCAGAGCTTTTTCCCTCTCACTCTTATTTGAATTTTTTCTAGAGTTCTGTTCCAGGCAGACGAGGGTCCATCTGACTGATGCGCTTTATTTCTAATGGCAGATTTGTTGTCAGGCAGTGGTTCCTGCCTGGAGCAGGCTGTTTTTCCTGACAGGAGAGAATCCCTGCATTTTCAGTGATTAATATCCCCTCTGCTTTGATTGTTGGGTTTTGGCGTTGGATATCCTTTCTTCTATATTGTGAATTATTCTGACATGGCCTATTGGCCAAGTTGTTTCCCCTCTTTCAGACACGCATGTTCCTTGCAACCAGTTGTTTGTTTCCCTCTCTCTCTCTCTCTCTCTAATCAAAGATCTATTTCTCTCTGCTTTCTATCCCCAGGAGCTGGTGGTGGCTTTGAGTCACTTAGTGGTTCAGTATGAGAGCAATTTCTGCACTGTTGCCTTGCAGTTTATGGAAGAAGAGAAGAATTATCCTCTGCCCTCTCCAGCAACCACAGGTACATCCTTTTCTTTGCTTATGGCCAGGGACATTTTTGATCCTTATAGTGCTTGGGAGTCTTAGCTGAGGAATTTGATTGGATGACCAACAGGCACCAGTGCTACAAAGTTTAATGATGCTATGGGCAACTCTCACACCTGTTCTGCAGTAAAATGCATTACAGTGCCAAACTGCATCTCAGGGAGATCTCCCTCTGAAAAGACTGAGATGTGCTTCTGGCTCACCGGGGAGTCACAGAGACTGAAATCCCTGCTACCCTTAGAAGAGATTCCTCCAGGTGCGGGTTAAATCATGTTGTCAAGACACTGCAGTGAAGCTTGCACTGATGTTACCCATGTTGCACTTGTTGGGTAAATGGGACTTGAGGCTCTCAGGCTGTTGCATTGATGCTGCCAAGGAGAATCCTCATTGTTCTGCAGTGAGCCAGTCCAACTGTTTGTTACTTGAGAGACTCAGACAGGAGACCATGAAGACCTTCATATTGCTATGTCCTATTGCAGTAGGGCTGCTTGCTCCAAAGCCTTTGGTTTGTGATCCTGCTCCTTGGTGCTTGATGTGCTATTTTTTCCCATCTCTTTCTTCCTTGTGTATTTTGCTTCATTTGAGGAACTGAAGGTCCTAGAGAAATTATTGCTGGCCTTTCATTTTTTAGAAATTAAATAAATAAATTGGAACTCATCAGGAATAACAGAACTGTTGCGACAGGAACTTGCAGAAGAGAAGATGAACTATTTCTGCAATGAGTAATTAATCACTTCTTCGTCTGAAGTAGTGAATCATATTAG